>NC_082639.1:7269090-7572121 GCF_028023285.1 Balaenoptera ricei | reverse complement strand
TTCTGATGTCTTTCCATGTTCTCATTCCAAATATGTGGAATAAATAGTTGGCTTCAGTGACTGTGCTGGGTGAATTGCAAAAATGGCCCCTTTTCTCCACCCTTCCTTTTCAATGTGAATTTGCAGCTCTTACCATAAAGGGATGGAACCTCCTTCGCACCCTTTGTGACTTGCTTTGGCCCAAACAATGTGGCACGTGGGAAAGTGTTCCCATTCTGAGCCTAGGCCTTCGAGGTGTTGTACACTCCCACTCTCTTTTGGACTCCTGCTCCTGACGTGAAAACAAACCCAGACTAGCCTGCTGGAGGATGACAGAACTTGCAGGACAGAGCTCCTGCTGACAGACAGCTAACCGTCAGCTATGTGGTTGAGGCCATCCTAGACCATCCAAACCCCAGACAATCTGCTTAGATGCACGAGCAAGTCCAGGTGAGATCAGCTGAGCCTGGATCAGATCAGTGAACCCACAAGCTGAGCTTAGACTCATGAGCAAAGCGAATGTTTGTTTTGCGACTGCACTATTGTGGCCGTGGTTAACAGATACAATGACATTATCACCCACCAAATATAACTCCGCAACACCCATCCTTCAAAACCGTATTTTGCCTCTTAGTCAACATGGTCATATTATCACTTTCAACTGAATAACAGTTTACAACAGACAAACTCTTTTTCATATCAATTATTCCATTTGATCCTTCTATAACCCTAATGAACTAATGCAAGGCAACTGATTTTAAAATTTTATTAAAAATTTTTTATTAGGGCTTCCCTGGTGGCGCAGTGGTTAAGAATCCGCCTGCCAATGCAGGTTCGAGCCATGGTCTGGGAGGATCCCACATGCCGCGGAGCAACTAAGCCCGTGCGCCACAACTACTGAGTCTGCGCTCTAGAGCCCGTGAGCCACAACTACTGAACCTGTGTGCCGCAACTACTGAAGTCCACGTACCTAGAGCCCACGAGCCACAACTACTGAGCCCGCATGCCGCAACTACTGAAGCGCACGCGCCTAGAGCCCGTGCTCCGCAACAAGAGAAGCCACCACAATGAGAAGCCCGCGCACCGCAACTAAGAGTAGCCCCCGCTCACTGCAACGATAGAAAGCCCGTGGGCAGCAACGAAGACCCAATGCAGCCAAAAAATAAATTAATTAAATAAATTAAAAAAAATTTTTTTTAATTAAACAAACCCACATATATAGATTTAAAATCATAGGGTGACAAAAGGCCCATAATGGAAGCAACAGTCATTGCCCATATCTCACCCACCAACCCCTCCAACCAAATCCCTAAGAGGTGACCACTTTTAACTTTTTCAGCTATTTCTTCTGGTCGAATCTATTGTAATTCTATATTATGTGCTTATAATGTTATTTCTTAATTTATCCAAAGAGTGTCTGTTTACTTTCTCTCATGATCAAAGAAGATTAGCTCATACACCCCCATTACCCTCAGGCTATACATCTGGGAAGTTTGGGAGAGAATTGTGAGGGTGTATGAGAGTTAATCCTCATAGATTATGCATAGGCGGGAAGAGAGAGAAACAATCTCTAGTCTATGTTGAAAATCACCTTCTCCCACAATTCTTTTTTTTTTTTTTTTTTTTAAAGATTTATTTATTGACTGATTGATTGCTATGTTGGGTCTTCGTTTCTGTGCAAGGGCTTTCTCTAGTTGTGGCAAGCGGGGGCCACTCTTCATCGCGGTGCGCGGGCCTCTCACCATCGCGGCCTCTCTTGTTGCGGAGCACAGGCTCCAGACGCGCAGGCTCAGTAGTTGTGGCTCACGGGCCCAGTTGCTCCGCGGCATGTGGGATCTTCCCAGACCAGGGCTCGAACCCGTGTCCCCTGCATTAGCAGGCAGATTCTCAACCACTGCGCCACCAGGGAAGCCCTCTCCCACAATTCTGAAGGCATTGCTTCTAGACTTCAGTGCTAACAGTGAGAAATCCAAAGTCACTTCCAGTAATTCTGATTCTTTTAATGTGGCTTATATTATTTCTCCCTTGAAGCTTACGAGAACTCTGTCCACAAATGTTCTGAAATTTTACAGTGATGTCCTCTAGTGTGGCTCTATTTTCATCTATTGTGCTGGGCCCTGAGCAGGCCCTTTCAATCTCAGAACTCATAACCTGCAGTTCTATAAAATGTCCTTGAGTTATTTCACGGATGATTTTCTACCTTCCATTTTCTCTGTTCTCTTTGGAAATGCCTGAGTGTTAGAGCTGAAGCACCAGGACTGGTCTTCCAATTTTCTTATCCTTTCTCTTCTCTTTTCCATCTCTTACCTTCACGCTCTAATTTCTAAATATCCTCAAATTCATCCTCCAATCCACCTATTGAGGTTTTCATTTCTGCTATTATACTCAGTTGTTTTTTTTTTTTTTTGGCCACATCTCGAGGCTTTCAGTATCTTAGTTCCCCGACCAGGAATCGAACCTGGGCCCTCGGCAGTGAAAGTGCTGAGTCCTAACCACTGGATTGCCAGGGAATTCCCAATACTCAATTTTTTAGACCTTTGTCCTCTGAATGTTCCTTTTTATGGTATTCTGTTCTTGCTTCACCAATGCATTACGCTCTCTTATTTCTCTACCAATATTAATGATATATTTTAAATTTCCTTCAAAGAGCTGATAGAAGTTCTAAGTGGGTAGGTAGGGCTTTTGCACAGTGGGCTTCATTGTAGGGGAACTTGGCTGTATTACAGGTCTTTCTCCTGGGACTGGTCAGCGTCCACAAAAAAGTATCCTCCAACCTCCTGCCTATACAGCATAACAGTTACGAACCCTTGCTCTGAAATCAGGCTGTCCAGGTTCAAACCACAGCTCCAATACTTACATGAGCTGGATGACCTTGGGCAACCTAACCCTAGCCTAACCTTCCTTTTGCCCCAGTGTTTCTGTCTTAAAACAGAGAAAATAATATTACCTACCTCATGATTACTGTGAGAATTAAATGAGACAATACACATATGCTACATAAAGCTGCTTTTGGCAAGTAACGAACACACTATGAATACAGCAATTATTTATGCTGCATATCATGTTGCTGTAATTCAACTCTTTTTTTAAAAAAAAGTATTTATTTATTTTTGTCTGCGTTGGGTCTTCATTGCTACGCGCGGGCTTTCTCTAGTTGCAGCGAGCGGGGGCTACTCTTCTTTGCGGTGCACGAGCTTCTCATTGCGGTGGCTTCTCTTGTTGCGGAGCACAGGCTCTGGGCGCTGAGGCTTCAGTAGTTGTGGCTCACGGCCTCTAGAGCACAGGCTCAGGAGTTGTGGCACACGGGCTTAGCTGCTCCGTGGCATATGGGATCTTCCCGGACCAGGGATTGAACCCGTGTCCCCTTCATTGGCAGGTGGATTCTTAACCACTGCGCCAGCAGGAAAGTCCCTCAACTCTTTCTGATCTTCAAAACAAATCAATTTCAAATGGTTCAATCAACTATTATTACTCTACTGAATCTGTTTTTTCATGGAGGCTTTTTTCCTGAAATTCCTTCTTTAATCTGGGCTGAAAATCTCTAACCCATCTGTGCATCTGTCATTCTGAAATATGACATTTCATCTCTCTCCTAAGGGAGATCCCCTATTTCTTAGAACCATGTCATTGTCTTTCTTGTTTTACTTCTTAATTTTTCTGGAGCATATCCTCAAATAGCTTCATAATAAAGGGCAAATGGGAGATAAAATAAATCTGTCTTTATTCTTCCTTAACTGAGAGAATTCTAGGCTGGAATTTTCTTTTAAAATTATGAATGCATTCTTCATTGTTTTCTGGCACCGAACACTGCTGTTGAAAGTCTGGTGCTATTCTGATTCTTGTTCCTTTCCATGTAACCTGCTTTGTCTTTTTGGAAGATCTGAAGCATGTTCTTTTTATCCCCAATGCTCTGAAATGCCATAATGATGTGTCATAGTGGGGGTCTTTTTCATTCATTGTGCTGTGACTCAGTGAACCCATCTCTAACTCAAAGCACTCAGTTCTAATTATTTCTTTAATAAACACTCCCTATTAACTATCAATAAATAAAATACTTTCAGGAGTTCCCTGGATGCCAAATTGCTCAAAGTGTTTTGGGAACTTTTAGGGAATCACCTGCAGAGCCTGAAGTATTTTTATAATTAAAGTTGAAACATAACGAATGACAATAAAGAAACCAACATTTGGGAATTCCCTGGCGGTCCAGTGCTTAGGACTCTGAGCTCTCACTGCCGAGGGTATGGGTTCAATCCCTGGTCAGGGAACTACGATCCCACAAGCCGCATGGCACGGCCAAAAAAAGAAAAAAGGAAACTAACATTTATATGATACTTTCTAACTTACAAACTACTTTTCATGCACATTATAATTTAATTCTCACCATAAAAGAACAAAAAATGGCCAAAGACATTTAGTTTGTTCCAAATAATAATCTATTGTTAGATATTTAGTTTTTCCAGTTAGTCGTCTATCATTGGTCATTTAGATTTATCTAATTTTTCACTATTACAAACATCTCGAAGAAATAATAAGTTGAGAATGAGTTGGAAATTAAGGCTATAAAACATCTCACTGTGTACCTGTCTTGCCAACACTCAAAAGACCTGTATCAGGACCATTTATTTGTAGCCCAATTGTGTTCAGACCCAATTGCTAGTTTGACCAACTTACTTTTGCTCAGATTTTATGCTCACATGAGACAAAGTTAGTGAGTGGAAGAACCAGGGCTAGAATTTAGGTTTCCTGACTCCTAGGTTCTCTCTCACCAAAAAAGAAAAATTCGAGATAAACTGGAGCTGTGTAGATTGGAAATGAGCCCTTCTGGCTGAGGAGTTGCAGAATGTGAACTTCAGTTCCTTAGACAACAGGAAGCTTTGAAGGTTTCTGAGCAATGGAGTGACAACAGGGCTCTAGAAAAACAATGCTCTAGAAAAATAAGGTGACATGAGTGTTTAAAATCCTTATATGGTTGTATGATCTTGACCTGATCACTTAATTCTGTGTCTTAAGTTTCCTCATCTGTAAAATAGAGATCATGATATGATACGGCAAAGTGCTTATGACAGTGCCTGGTGCAGTGTTAAAAGAAATGGTAGCTGTTATTTGTGAGGAAAGTGATAATACTGATGATGGTGATGCTATTGGATTAACTGGAAGGGGCAAAACAAGATAGGAAGGCCAGTTACAAAGTAAAGAAAGCTTCAATTTAAGTACAGTCAGTGGGAATGGAAATTAGGAAACATTTATTCAATAAATACTTGAGGTCTACTCCAAACAGTGGCAGGGACCACAGGGACACTGCTAATTGTTAATAGGAAATAAAGGAGAGAAGGGTCAATAATGCTCCACACAGCATTAAAAAAAATGAGTTCACTGGTTAGAATGATTTAAATGTCCTACCTTTCAATTATCACCCCAAGGATGATACCAGGATTCACCTGGGGCTTGTTCCCCCGCTCCCACTCCTTATCTGTCCCCTAATTCCCATGCAAAGTACCTGTGGTATTATGGGGTGGCCCTGGGCCCACAGGGAAATCAGGGTATCTGGCCAGCTACTGAGCATACTCTCAAGGACCTTGGTGGAGGGGCTTGATTCAGCTGGAGTCCAGCGTCAGTTGCAGCCCCACCCACCTCAAGTTTCAGGTACCACTCCCCAGGGAGACTAAGCTGTGAGCTGGAAGAACAGTAAGCTTGAGAGCAGGAGGTACAGATCCCCTAGGGAGCTGCTGGCTGTGCAGGGAAGGATGGAACAAAGAGCCTGAAGCCCCTCCCTGACCCTGGGGGTGAGCTCAGGTTTCCAGGTCCTCCCCAAGGGAAGGGGTGGGGAAAGGGCTGGGGGAAGCTGATCTCTCAGCTTAAAGGAAGCTTTCTCTCTTTTCACATTCATGACCTGTCTCAAATATCCAGCTCAGTTCTATTAATTCACTGTTAACACAGCCAGCTTTAGACTTTAGATCCTCAAAGCCATAGAAGAATTAGGTTACAGCGAGCTTCTATCATAGCTTAGAGTGGCTTTCAAAGAACAAGGATCTGCCCCTCTCCATTGGAGAGTACTTCCTCCGTATCCCCGAAGGGTTCGTGTGGAGGGAAGGGGGCCTTGGCAGGGGAAGAATGAGTGCAGAAAAGGTTTGGAAGCTCTAACGGGACTGTTCTGGGTCTTCCTTGCCTTTTGCTCCAGGCGCTCAAGGACCAGGGCCTCCATGATTCACTTCTGTCTGGCTCACACAGCCTACCGCTTGCACTGCTGGCTGCCAAGATCTCATCAGCTCAGGCTGTAAGTGTCCCTCCCCAGCCCACTGGGGCAAAAAGTTCATTGCTTCCTGAGGCTGTCCTGAGGTTGAAGTAAAATTTACTTTCAACTTTAAAATCACTGACTTTAAGTTTCAAAAACATTGATGTGTAAACATTAATGAAACATTTTGTAAACATTAAGTCAGTTTTTAAAACATTAACTTAAAAGAAAAACTGTTTGGCTTTTCTTGTCACACTTCAGAATGCTCAATATAATTAAATCTATTTTGACGACTGTTAATGCAATTGACTTGACAACTTCTCAGATTTACACCTCTAAAGGAACACTATTCCTTTTAAAATAGTAACCTTAAACATGTAACCATATTCTAGTTCTAACAATGTGCCATTGCTTTAGTCTGGGGGTATATTTTGAAATTGCTTTTTGTTTTGAGTACCTTCACTGGGGGTAAATCTTTGTCTTTGGAGGGGAGATTTAATTTCTACAAATACCCTAAAGTCATTCAGTGCTAAATCCAATTAATAAAATAAATAATGAAGGTGAATAACAGTTTACAGTGAAGAGATAGAACTATTAGTTAAGGAAGATTTTTCCTATATGTGTGGAAACTATGTACGTGTAATCTCAAAAGAATTTCAAAATTGAGCGGCAACCACAGACCTCATTTGGTTGTGTAAGTTGTGGTAGGTATGTTAACTCACTCAGTGTGAACTACCTGGCTGGAGGGAGAGCGAGCACAGTACAGGGCCATAGGGTCCTAACCATGCTGTAGCTCTCCCTCTGCTGTAGCTCTACTGCTCACTACTACTAGGTGTTTGTCCTCAGACTAGACATTTAATGTTTCTGAGCCTCAGTTTCCTCATTTATAAAATGGAAAACCACAGTCCCATTTCATAGGATTGTGTGCATATTAAATGAGAAAGTGAATAAAAAATGTGACACATTTGTCTATTAATTATGAACATTAATAATTCTTACTATTGCTTGTGGGTTGTCTTATGGCATTAACTTACAGCCATGGTAAAGAAACAAAGGTTCTCAGGGACTTCCCTGGTGGTCCAGTGGCTAAGGTTCCATGCTCCCAATGCAGGGTGCCCAGGTTCGATCCTGGTCAGGGAACTAGATCCCACATGCTGCAACTAAGAGTTCACAGGCTGCAACTAAAGATCCCGCATGCTGCAACTAAGACCCAGCACAGCCACAAATAAATAACTAAATAAATAAACAAATAAATAAGAAACCAAGGTTCTCAAGATTCCTTAGAGACCAGTAATCACAGTGATATAGTAGGAGCTCAATAAATGGTAACTATTATTCTTACTGAAGTATTATTAGACATAATTTTGCTGTAATGGTATGGATCTCAGTTCATCTTTGCTATGTTTAAAACTTTTATTTCTGTGGTTTGATGTAACATTATCATGAAACAGAACTTGAATTTGGTTTCTTGAAGGCATTTTATCACTAAAAAAGTAATGTATAATGTAACTCACTGTGTCCCATGCAGCCAAGTGACAGTGTTCCTGTTTGGGATCACCATTCTGACCCTCCAGTTCTATGTCCTGCTGAGGTGAGTTCTTCCTCCAGCCAGCCCCCTCCCCTGGCAGCTCAGCATGCAGGTCTTACCTGTGCAGATGGTTCGGGTGCCCTCTGCCATTCCTGTTATGTGTTTAATTGCAGCCTGCCCCATTGTTTTGCCCCTATTATCAATGGTAGTCACCTGCTTCACCTCTCTGAAGAGTCACAAATCTCAGTACAGTGAGGAGAGCTGGGATTTGGGCAGATTGAGTTTAACTTTTAATCAACAGTTATTTCTTCTAGTATAAAAAGAGGTCAAATGGGAAACAATGAGAGCACCGACGTTTCAATTTATCAATTCCCCAGAGAGCAGTCCCAACAGCCTAGCATTAGCTAACATCTGAAAGGCTGAGGGTGACACAGGCACACTCAAACAGATTATGACTTGATCTGTTATTTCAGATTCTATGTTGGAAATTAGTTTTGGCCGAAAAAGTCAGTTAATACCTTTTTCGGGCAAACAAGGCAAATGCAATTTGATACATTCAAAATAAACTGCAGTTCTAAAAATGTGAAAATTCTAAAAAAAAATCTGAAAACTTAAGTGATGGGAAAGGAATGGAAACCGTGATACTCCTTGTAATTAGCCTAATTCAAACTTGCCAGCTTCTACTCTAAGAGGTTTGTGTGTGGTAGGGCATATTTCCTTACTCCAGAAGGCCAGAATTTCCACAAAATGTTTTTTCACCAAAATATCAAATTAACATGAATTAGAAAAATGGTAAACATTATTTGTCCACCAATTAAGATATTAATAACTCTTAATAATATTTTTATTAATGCTAGCATTAATTAATTTGCAGTCACAGTAAAGGAACCAAGGTTCTTAAGAGGAGTGAGTTGCCTGGAGCCAAATGAACCTAGTGCCACAATTAGAATCCAAGGGTCAGTGCCTTCTGGTGTTACACTAACAGCGTGGATTTCTACTAATAAGTAATCAATTAATGTATGACCCAGCGTATTGATTTTTAGGCCCAGATCTTCTCGATACTGCAGTCAACCTCTCCTCACCAACCTGGTTGGTAATATCATCTTTACTTTCTTCACAATTGGTAAGTGTGCAGTCATTCTGTCAAGCACTTATTAAGTGTCTACTATTTGCCAGACACTACTAGAATAAAAACGGGTAAGATAGGACTTCTTGCTCTTCAAGAGCTCAAAGACTGAAACCTAAGAAGAAATTCACGTTTAGAATTCTGGTGAAGGGAATTCTTTTTTTGGTTTTGGTTTCTGGCCATGCCGCATGGCATGCGGGATCTTAATTCCCCAACCAGGGATCGAACCCGTGCCCCACTGCAGCAGAAGAGCAGAATCTTAACCACTGGACCACCAGGGAAGTCCCTGAAGTGAATTCTTAAAAAGTTCCTTAGTATCTCTTTTAGTCATCCTACAACTTGAATATGAACCCAAATTAAATTAAATACTAATGTCTTGTTCTGATGTTATAAAATTCTTTACAGTTATAAAAATATCAGATTTACCCACTCATTCAATAAATAGTTACTAAGGAGATGATATAGGTAGAAAAACAGGGACCCCAACTAATTGAAGTCAAAAAATGACACAGAAGAGTTGGACTCTGAAATGTGCTGAAGTTTTAGGAATACCTTAAACTAATATATTTTAGTTATATTTTCCTTTGTATGTACTTTTAAGAGTGATATGCACTTTAAATTAAGACTATGTCTAAATTTTTATAAAATGAAAAAAGTTACTGGGTGCCTTAACATGGTTCTAGAAAGAGTCTCCAGAGAATTCCCTGGTGGGAGGCCAAACAGTCATCCCACAACAGCAGGAGCTCCTTCTTCTCTCTGACCTTACTTGCCCTCATTTCTAAAATGGAGATAAAAATACCTGCTTCACAGTTTTGCTGTAAGGTTTAAATGAAATAATGGGGGAATTAAAAAAAAAAAAACTCTCACAGTTATTATCACTAGCATTGCTGATAGTAAGCACATGACCTCGATCAAAGGAAAACCTTAGCCTGGCTAGGTTTTGAGCACTTTTGTTCCACAGTAGATACACGAGGAAACACCTTCTATTTAGGGTCTGCATTCAACAATATATTTCTGAATGAAATAATGCCATTTTGCAGCAACATGGATGGACCTAGAGATTATCATACTAAGAGAGGTAAGCCAGAAAAAGAAAGACAAATACTATATATCACTTATATGTGGAATCGAAAATACGATACAAATGAGTATATCCACAAAACAGAAACAGGCTCACAGACATACAGAACAGACTTGTGGTTGCCAAGGGGGAGGGGGAGTGGGGGAGGGAAGGATTGGGAGTTTGGGATTAGCAGATGCAAACTATTATATATAGGATGGATTAACAAGGAACTATAATCAATATCCTGTGATAAACCATAATGGAAAAGAACATGAAACAAATATATGTATAACTGACTCACCTTGCTGTACAGTAGAAATTAACAAGACATTGTAAATCAACTATACTTCAATAAAAAAAAAAGGAATATATTTCTGAGATAATTCAACCCAGTAAACTGATGCCGTTCTGCTGTCCTTTTAGGTTTCACCGTGCTGCTTACTCAGATGGAACCGGTCCCACAGGCACTGAAGAGGATGTTTTCTGTATTTGGGGTGGGGTCCTTCAGTGAAGGAGTCTGCACCGTAGTGTTAACATTTTTGGCAACCGACTGTGTACGTTTGTAAATACTGAATTTCCAAAGGCTCATCTTAACCTGAAAGCTTGGCTGTATACAATGCACCATTAGTCTTCAACATTTATTTTCTACTTACACTAAGAATAGAGATGGAGAGATAGAGCTCCTAAGTAGACACATCACAGTTAAAACATTTCAACAAGGAAAGTTTAAAAATTCCATGAGAGATTTTTCTTTTTGTAGGGTGAAGTCTGCTTTACTAGAATTAAAAAAAAAAGTTAAGACATTAATCAATAGTGGAAGGAACTGCTGGACGGGGTTGGCACATTAAGCAGCAAGCTTTCCATCTCCTGCTAAGTTGGTGCCTTTGTTTAAATCCTTTCAGCAAAAACATTTAAAATATCTATTGCAATTAAAAGACAAGTATTCCTAACAGTGTTTTCTTCCTCCCAAATATAGGAAAAAATGACTCCTGAACTTTACTACTTGTCTGTGATGCTTTCAATAAGCAGCGTGGTTTCTACAGGTAAGCAAAAACTTCCCAAGTAACCCATACCTATTTAAAGGCTCACCAGTCCTTCAAGGGAAGTAAGTGCTCAGCTAGGATTGTTACATTGCAAGGGGAATGTATAGCTCCTCTTAAAGCAGGAGCTCCAAGAAGCTACAGAGTTTTAAGAGCAAACAAAAAGCAGAGAGGGTTAGAATGGGATATAAAAAGCCATCCTTCTCACATTATTTCCACTCCATTTAATTAGATCCCATTCTTTATCCTACAGTGCTTTGCTCAAGCCTGGGGCTGACTTGGCTGGCCAGTGTAACCTGTCCAAGGCCAGATGCTAAATCAACAGTCTGAAGCTGACATTTGAGCCCTGCTGGTCCCCTGCCTTAGATACATGTCTTGGCAGGTTGAGCCTTTTCCAGCAGCCTTGTCATCTGACTACTGCCAGCAAACACGTGACCATCTCCACCCTGCTACTCCTAGATGAAGTGGTCAGCTGAACATCAGAGCCACGACAATAAGAAGCACATCAAAACCAGTCACTGGGAAGAAATCTGTCAGGTGACAACATTAATGAGCACTGACAATGGATAAAAAGGAATCGTTCAACCAAAGTCACTGGGTCGACATCACAACCAAATTCAGCCCCAGTAAGGATCTCCTATTAGATACTTTCGAGATCATTAGTACTTTGACTTTCTGAACCTCCTTTTCTGTTTCAATGAAGTTAGTAGCATCAGCTGAATGGCCGCTATAAAAGTATTGAGAAGGAAAAAGAAAAATATAGATCTCAGTAATGAACAAAGGTCTAGTTTCAAAAGAACACAGTGATCCAGACTGTATATTTGAACAAGGTCAATCTATCACTTCTTTAAAAGTGCAGTGGGGGCTTCCCTGGTGGCGCAGTGGTTGAGAATCTGCCTGTTAATGCAGGGGACACAGGTTCGAGCCCTGGTCTGGGAAGATCCCACATGCCACGGAGCAGCTGGGCCCGTGAGCCACAACTACTGAGCCTGCGCGTCTGGAGCCTGTGCCCCGCAACGGGAGGGGCCGCGATAGTGAAAGGCCCGCGCACCGCGATGAAGAGCGGTCCCCGCACCGCGATGAAGAGTGGCCCCTGCTTGCCGCAACTAGAGAAAGCCCTCGCACGAACCGAAGACCCAACACAGCCAAAAATAAATAATAAATAAATAAATAAAAATAAAGTAAAATGTGAAGAAAAGAGAAAGTAAAGGTAAATAAACACCATGTTCTAAAAAAAATAAATAAATAAAAATGGCTTAAAAAAAGGTGCAATTTAAAAAAAAAAAAAAGCGCAGTGGGAGATTTTAGAGTAAAAATCATTACGATCTCCCGTACCTGGGCTACACCAATCTCTTGCATCATGACAGTCAACTGCTGTCTAGAGAAAATAGCCAACTGACCTGCATGATGCTTTGTCTTTTGACTTGTTCTATGTGTATGCACAGATTCTGAGGGATTTTAAGTAGGAGCTAGATACTCACAGATGCTCTCAAAGTCTTTAGTAAGTGGAGATAATGCCATTTCTTGAGGGGAAGAACAGTATCTCTTGGCAGAAGGAACAAGTTTAATACAAACATCTCCCAACACATCTATGACAGACACAGATTTTCACAAATGGGAATGATTGTTTTCCATCTGCGTCTCTGTTCAGGTGATACTTGCTGCAGGGGAAGTTACCCACCAACACACTATCCATCCACCACACTGACATTTTCTGAGCACCTTCCACATTCCAGACATAGCGCTAAAACTTAGGAGGTAGAAATGCGAGTAACTCATACGTTAACAGTGAAATCACCTGAAATAATTCTATTACTATGGTTAACAGAAACTATTTAAAAATAACACAGCCTTTTACATTCTCTAGACGTCATTAACCAAATATTAACATGTCAGATGAATGTCAACTTATCTCAAGATAGGATTTTTATCAGAAGTTTCTTTTTTTCTGAACTATCTTGCCCCTCACCCCCAAACCTGATCTACTTGAAGATCTCAGCTGATGACAGCCCCATCCTTCCAGTTGCTACAGTCAAGTACCTCAAATCATCCTAAATGCATTGTTTTTCTTTCCCCACACCCCATCAGGAAGTCCTAATGGCTCCACCTTCAAAATACATACAGAATCCAACCATTTTTCGCTAGTTGGAAATTTTTAACTGACTCTTTCTAAATGCAAGAGGCTGCTTCTTAAGACCAAGGCTGCTTGGTACTTTTTAAAAAAATTAATTAATTTATTCATTTGGTTGCTCTGGGTCTTAGTTGCAGCAGGCGGGCTCGTGGGCTCCTTAGTTGCAGCACATGTGCTCCTTAGTTGTGGCTCCAGGGCTCCTTAGTTGTGGCACACGGGTCCCTTAGTTGTGGCATGTGAACTGTTAGTTGCAGTATGCATGTGGGACCTAGTTCCCTGACCAGGGATCGAACCCGGGCCCCCAGCATTGAGAGCGTGGAGTCTAACCCACTGTGCCACCAGGGAAGTCCCTGCTTGGTACTTCTGTGCCTTGAAATTACGCAACGTTCTTAACATAACTCCAGAAAATGAAATTCTGTTTCTTAATTGATAAGCATAACTCAAAGCATAATTTAACCAGCATCTTAACCCATAACCTATAAAACTGAATTTTCATGCACTTTTATGCTTTTATCATTTCCTCCAAAACCAAGTCACCAGAGTTAATTTCATTAAGAAACATTTATTTTATGCTACTGATATCGTATGAAACACAAAGCATGCTCTTTCTCCACACAGGTGAAAAGTATAAAATTCTAAAACTGCTATTTTTTAGCCCCTCATAACTTATAGACAGCCATGATCAGCAATCGTCCCTCACAGACTGACAACACTTTCTGCTATAACCCATGTTTGCTCCGAGTGGAAAACTTTTGCTTAGCAACTTCGTGGGGGATGCTTTGTTTTAGCGGTTCTCAATCTGGGACCTGGGCTTCAGAGGTACAAAGTCTCTGAAGTTGTAAGCAAAATGTTGGGCATGTGCACCTATGAGCAACTTTCTGGGAGAATGTCAAAGGAAGTTTGAGAAAATAAAAACATTAAGCATTACACTCATTAAATTTACTATAAGAAAAAAAATACTTGATGTTTGACATTCACTACTCTCCATTTTTTTTTTTAAATAAATTTATTTATTTAGTTAGTTAGTTTTGGCTGCATTGGGTCTTCGTTGCTGCACGCAGGCTCTCTCTAGTTGTGGCGAGCGGGGGCTACCCTTCATTGCGGTGCGTGGGCTTCTCATTGCGGTGGCTTCTCTTGTTGTGCAGCACGGGCTCTAGGTGTGTGGGCTTCAGTAGTTGTGGGTCACGGGCTCTAGAGCGCAGGCTCAGTAGCTGTGGCACACGGGCTTAGTCGCTTGGCAGCATGTGGGATCTTCCTGGACCAGGGCTCGAACCTGTGTCCCCTGCATTGGCAGGCGGATTCTTAACCACTGTGTCACCAGGGAAGCCCACTACTCTCCATTTAAAATTTAAAAAACAAATTTAAAGTTAGTCTTCACACTACTTTTTCCACAGCTGCTAAACCCTAGAAGTGAAAACTTTCTAATTACTAATTGAATTGAATTGAATATTGAATTTCTACATGCTCACCTAACCTGAAAGCTTGGGTATATTCAATATACCATTAGTCTTCAATATATATTTTCTACTTATATTAAAAATAAAGATATGTAAAAATGGAATTCCTAATTAGACATATGTCATAGTTAAACATTTCACTGGAGAAAGGTCAAAAAATTCCACAAAGAATTCTCTTCCTTTTTCTATTTTACTATAATTCTTTTTAAGTTAATATGGAACTGTTAGAAGATTGTTTTAGGGTATCCCCACCCTCAGAGTTTGGATTTTATCCTGTAGGGAATGGGGATGTTTTAGAGGGCTTAAATAGGGAGTAATATATCAGTGCACTTTAGAAATAATTCTCAGGGCTTCCCTGGTGGTGCAGTGGTTAAGCATCCGCCTGCCAAGGCAGGGGACCTGGGGTTGAGCCCTGGTCCTGGAAGATCCCACATGCCGTGAGCAATGAAGCCTGTGCGCCACAACTACCGAGCCTGCGCTCTAGGGCCCGTGAACCACAACTACTGAGCCCATGTGCCACAACTATTGAAGCCCGCGCACCTAGAGCCCGTGCTCCTCAACAAGAGAAGCCACCGCTCACCGCAACTAGAGAAAGCCCACGTGCAGCAACGAAGACCCAATAGCCAAAAATAAAAACAAATAAATAAATAAATTTACTTTTAAAAAATGCATACGTATAATGGCATATTAAATAATGGGGCTATGAGTAAAACAAAGCAAGGCAAGAGGATAAGGAGTGTTGGAATTCTAAATAGGGTGGTCACGAAAGGCCTCACCATGTGACATTTGAGCAAAGAATTAGAGACAAGGGAGTGAGCCATGCAGACACCTGAAGGAAAAATGTTCTAAGCAAAGGAAACAATGCAAAAGCCCTGAGGCAGAAGCATGCCTGTCCCGTTCCAGGGTCTCCAGCGAGATCAGAAGGGCTGAGCAGGAGTTAACAGAGGAAAAGAGTATTGGTAGATGTCATCAGCGGTAAAAGGGAGCCACTGCAGGGTTTCTGAGCAGAGGAGTGACATGACCAAACATATTTTCAAAGGATCTTTCAAAGGATCTCTCCGGCTGCTAAAGCTGACAATAGAATGTAGTGGGAAATAGGGTGGAAGAAAGGAGACCAGATAGGAAGCTACTGCTGTAACCCAGGTGACAGCTGATGCTGACACGGACCAGGGTGGTAGCAGCGGAAGTGGTGAGAAGTCATTTGATTCTAGATATAAAGGTAGAGCCAATGTGATTTGCTGATGGATGGAATGTGTGCTGCGACAGAAAGAGGAGTCAGGAATGACTCCAAAAATTTTTGGCTTAAGCAACTAAAAGACTAGAGTTACCTTTAATTGAGAAGAGAAAGATGGCCATGGAATAGGTTTAGGGGAAAAGATCAGTAGTTCAGTTTATAAAGAAGTTAAGTTTGGGATGTCTATTAAATATGTAAATAGTGGGGTTAAGTAGGTAACGCAGAACAGAGCCCAGTTCAGGGGAGAGGACGAGAGATTTACTAGATTTGGGGTCATCTGCATATAGATGGTATTTAAAAGTCGTGAGACTGGATGACATTTACCAAGAGAGTGAGTGAGACAGAATGCAACAGCAATGTGGGTATCACTGGGGAACCGGTTAGAAATACACAACCACAGGCCCTACCCTAGGTCTACTGAATCAAAATTTGCATCTTAACAAGATCCCCAGGTGATTTGTATGCATCTTAAAGTTTGTAAAGCTCCACTGGTCCAGGTGAGAGATAATGAAGGGTAATAACAGGAGGGATGGTGTCAAGGGTTTACAAGTAGATGAGCTGAGTGAATGGAGGAGGGAAGGAGGCGAAGGGAGATTTCTGACTTAAGTGACCACTTAGATGGTGTGCCGAGAGTCAACAAAGAGATTATTAGGGGACGAACAGGTTGGGAGGTATGGAGGCAAGGCATAAAGAGACACACTACGGTTTTAAAGGTGCTGCTGAACTTGAGGTATAGACAGGACATCCGAGTAGGGAGATCTAGTAGGTAGACAGAAAAAGAGAGAGACTAGAACCTGGCAGTAAAACCCAGAGACACTAAAGACTACCTTCAAGGGGATATCATGGTTAAAAGAAGGCTGTTTATTTGATTTGACTTTTTTTTGAAGAATAGAATTAGAATGTTGGTTGGTTGAGGGAAAAGCACAATTAGGAAGCCACAGAACCTGCAAGAAAGCTAATAATTGATGGAGAAAGGTCCTTAAGGAGGCCACACAGAAAGGATTTTAGGTACAAATTAAGAGCATAGCTTAAAAATAATGGGGAGAAATGAAAACATACGTCAACACAAAGAATTGTATGGTTTAGCTTTATACGTAATAGTCAAAAGCTGGAAATAACTCAAATGTTAATCAAGAAATGAATGAATGAATGAAGTTTATTATTATTATACTCAAATAATGGAATACTACTGAGTAATAAAAAGGAAGAAACTACTGATACAAATAACATGGATGAATCTCAGAGACATTATTTTGAGAGAAGGAAGCCAGATACAAAAAAGAACATGCTATATGATTCCAGTTATATGAAATTCTAGAAAAGAATTTAATCTATAATGACAGAAGACAGATCAGTGGTTGCCTGGGGTGGGGGAAACTGACAAAAGAAGGGCAGAAAGCTTCAGGGTTCCTGCTATGGAATCCTTATTTCTTCTCCTGTGCTCTTCACTGAATGGCAATACGTTCACCCATTCTCTTTGGATGGACTTGTTTCTCATAAATAAATATCCAGTTATGCTAATGTAACTATAATGATGGTGACAACTATAACAGTAACATCCATTGAGTTCTTCCTGTGTGCCAAGCAATATACTAAGCACTCATGTGATCCTTACAACACTCCAACGAAGTAGGTACTATTATTATCTTTTTTTCTTCCTAACACATGAGGAAACTTAAGCTGAAGGAGGTTGATTAACTTGCTCAAGATCTCACAGCTTGTGTAACAACCTTGACTCTAAAAGTTCATGCTCTTAACCGTTACACAAGATTTACAATGGTACGTTATCTACTGGTAAACATTAGAAAGAGGTCCACGCATTCAGAGCGCCTTTGGCTCATGGTACTTCTTATTAGCCACTCAAGTTTCATCTGCCCCTGCATTTTCCCTACCTAGTTGGAGCAACTAGTGCTCTCTGGACTCCCATCCCAAGTCCAGGTTGAGGTGTCCTTAACCTTCCCAGCTGCCAAGTAGTTATTTACCTGGTTTTCCAGTTATGACTCCCAGTTCTGAGCTTCTTCCCCAATGCTCTCCTGTGACTACCTACCTAATATTCATTCCTCTTTTCCCAACATCTTCTCTTCCCTCCCTATTCCCCCTCCAGGCTTGGATTCTATTTTTGTTTGAGAACTGGAACCCAAACCAATTTCTCTTGTCTATGCACTAGAAATACATTTTCATTATCCATTAGCTCTAAACAGAACTCAAAGGTATGTAAGAATACTCTCAGCATAGAACCGCTGAATCAGATTGTCACCGAGAAACAGCTGGCAAATACAACGCACGTATGGTGAGGCCTTTCCTCCACCACTTCTAAGACTGTACACACTAAAACCAACATAAATGCCTAAATAGAACACCTTATTATCATCATCAAAATTAGGGGATGAACACAGTGAGAAAATGTTTATTCAGCAAGTTCTTCAAATGATGAAAGAAGTATATTTTCCAGTTTTGTTTTGTGTGGCACTGGCCCTAACTATTTGTCACTGAGAGTTCGATATTACACAAAAACGTTGACACTTCCACACATATTCACATGTCAAAAATTAGAGCTAATTATATTAACATGACAGCCACTTACTTTTACAAAGGATATTCTGTGAATCTGAAGCGTTTTGCAAGATAGGCTATTGGAACCATTCCAACTGGTGTGTCAACAGTCTTCTCTAAGTTGGATTTAGAAAAGTGGTTTCACATGCAAATTGTAACTCTGAGAAACAATTTACGGTGATAAATTAAGAAATTCTATAATTGGACAAATAATTCATTCTGGTGGAGTTCTACAGTAATCTTGGAAGTTTGTCCCGGGCAGCTGAAATAGAATTAACTTTAAAGACAACATCTGAGAAACAATTCCGCCGGAAACCCTGATGTCGTCTTGTGGACTAATGACTTCAAGGAGATGGGCTGGGAACACCTGAAAATGGTTTCCACCTAATTTCTGAGTAACTTCTAGACTGTTGCCAACAGCTAGCAGTCTCCTTCTCAAGAGGAGTGAGTGTCCGCTTCCAGGAACGTGGATCTAGTCTTTTATAGATTTGGAAATTAAGGATTTCAGAAAAAAGAGAAGTGCCCCGCCAAGCCCAAGAAGCCTCTAGAAAAAGATTTTTTTTTTTTTCCAGGGTGAACTCACCTGTTCCAAAGGCAAATTTACCGAGGTTTTCGGTTCCACAGAAAGAAACAGAAAGAATGAAGGGGCAAGACTCCCTGTTCCAAACTTCAATGTGACCTAGCTTCAGGGACAGTTGTACCTGACCCTCAAAGACCCTAAGCAGTCCTGAGCTTACTCCACCACAGGCGGGTTTTTCAAGAGCTCGGGGAGGGGACTTAGCCCCTCCTCAGGGCGGACGGGCCCGAGCCCTCCAACAGACGCCCCGCAGCCCGGATGCTAATGAGGGTAACACCCGCGACCACGCCCTCATTGGCTCCAGAAGGCCGGAAGTGCATGCGTCTGACGGAAGTGCTCCTCTTGTACGCGTCCGCCGAGCGGGGCCCCTCAGGTAGGCGGGGCCCCTGGCTCCGAACTCTGGGACCGAGTGGTGGGTGGAGGCGGAGAAGGGACCCCGAGGGCCTGAGGAGGTGGTTCGGTTTCTGGTCTGGGAAAAGCGGAAGAGTTTCGGGGGCAGCGGATTCCCGGCGACCTCTGGTGGCAGTCGGGCCTAGTCGAGCCGGCCGCCGCAGGACCCAAATGCGGGAGCTTCATGTTCCCCGGTGGGAGATGGGATTTGGGGCTGTGATCGGGGCTGCTCCCTGACCGCGTCCGGATGGTTGAGGTCCAGACGCTGCTGACTTCCAGCCGGGAAAATGTATGCGCTCCTTTTCCGTGCTTTTGGGTATGACAACTTCCTTCAAGGCAGATCCGGGTGCGGGGTTTTCCTGAATAACACTCTCGGCCTCACTAGAAAAATCCTCAGAAAGACTGCCAGAGGCACAGTCGAAAGGGAAAACGAGTTTCTCCTCCTCCACACCCCCTCCCGCCCCTATGATGTCGTCCTAGAAAGAGAGGGTGTGTTTCAGTCGCAGGCTGCCCAAGTGGCAGTTATTGGGACTGCTTTAGGTATACGTTTATATATAGTAAATAAAACCACTTGTTAATGGTTTCCCTTTTCCCAGCCAGCTCCACCCCCAGGTGGTTTGAACTTTGAGCCTCTTATAGTCCTGATGAACAGTTCCGCTTTCCTCAAGTTTAAGACACTTGGAACTTCAAGAATTGGAGGTTTATGCAATTTGAGACCGGTCAGCACTGAGCAGAGTTCAGAGGACTAAGAGACAGGTGAGCATGAATGAGTACCTTAATTCTCAAAAATTACAGTTTTTGAGAGTAATTTTGCAGTTGCGGTAAAAGGTGCACCACCTTTATTGAATACTAGGTGGTGCCCGCGAGTTAATCTTTCTGGGATAAATCTCAAATAATGTAGCATGAGAGTGAGGTTTTTAAAGCGTCTTCATCTTCCCTGAAATTCATTTAGAATAGCTTTACCTCCTTACAGTACGTTGTGCCTTTATACAGTTCATTCAATTATCGAATATGTAGTCTGTATTAAGTGCTTGAAGAGGCTAAGAAAGAAATCAGACCCATTTTCTGCTCTCAGTTTACAGTCTGGAGAGGAAGACAGACAAACAACAAGCTATAATGAAATCACATATAATTCAAGGCAGACATAGTGTTAAATGGAGACTAAGATGTAGAATGCAGTAAGATGTAAAAAGCAGTCAATTTTACTAAGATGTAAAAAGCAGTCAATTCTCATTATTCATTTACCAGTTTTTTTTTTTTTTTTTTTTTTTTTTCATTTACCAGTTATTTATCCAGTACCTTCTACCTGCCCAGCATTGTGCTAGACGCTGGTGTATAAAGAAAATGTAAAATCCCTACTCTTAAATAACTCACAATGTAGTGATTGGGAGGGAACCAAGGAAGGCATTATGGAGAAGGTGAAACCTGACCTTGAAGAATGGATGACTTGGCCTTGATAGGTAGAAGAAAATGCAGGCTCAAAAGAGAAGGATGAGGGCTTCCCTGGTGGCGCAGTGGTTAAGAATCCGTCTGCCAATGCAGGGGACACAGGTTCGATCCCTGGTCCAGAAGATCGCACATGGCGTGGAGCAACCAAGCCTGTGCGCCACAACTACTGAGCCTGCGCGCCTAGAGCCCATGCTTCGCAACAAGAGAAGCCACCGCAATGAGAAGCCCACGCACCGCAATGAAGAGTAGCCCCCGCTTGCCACAACTAGAGTATGCCCGTGCACAGCAACAAAGACCCAACGCAGCCAAAAAAAAATAAGTAAAAATTTTTAAAAATTAAAAAAGGCTTCCCTGGTGGCGCAGTGGTTGAGAATCTGCCTGCCAATGCAGGGGACACGGGTTCGAGCCCTGTTCTGGGAAGATCCCACATGCCGCGGAGCGACTAGGCCCTGAGAGCCACAATTGCTGAGCTTGCGCATCTGGAGCCTGTGCTCCGCAACAAGAGAGGCCGCGACAGTGAGAGGCCCGCGCACCGCGATGAAGAGTGGCCTCCACTTGCCGCAACTAGAGAAAGCCCTCGCACAGAAACGAAGACCCAACACAGCCATAAATAAATAAATAAATAAAATTAAAAAAAAAAAAAAGATTCAACTTAAAAAAAAAAAATTTAAAAAAAAGAAAACAGCCTCAGGAACACAGTTCTAGACAGTCTTTTTAAAAAAAAAAAGGATGAGCTTCTTCTCTGGTCCCTTTAATCTTGCCTCAGGTGGTTTCTTGGCTACTCCTCCCTTGATTAGCAAATGTTCGGAATCCGCCCTTTGGAACTCAGGGAAGGTCATGGAGGCTGGAGTCTTGCCTGTAAGAAATGGTGGATAGGGACTTCCCTGGTGGCACAGTGGTTAAGAACCTGCCTGCCAGTGCAGGGGACACGAGTTCGATCCCTGGTCCAGAAGATCCCACGTGGCGTGGAGCAGCCAAGCCTGTGGGCCACAGCTATTGAGCCTGTGCTCTAGAGTCCACGAGCCACAACTACTGAAGCCCGTGCTCCGCAACGAAGAGAAGCAACCACAATGAGAAGTCTGGGAACCCCAACAAAGAGTAACCCCCCTTCTCCGCAAATAGAGAAAGTCTGTGCGCAGCAACGAAGACCCAACACAGCCAAAAATAAATAAATAAATAAATTTATTTTTTAAAAAAGAAATTGTAATAACAAAAACCCTATTTCCGATATTAACAAAAAATACAGGATATCTAAGAACATTCAATGTTTAAAGCCTTTGTAAATAAAATAATACTTTTTTAAAACTAGAGATCATAAAAGAAAGCTTTGATAAGTGGAGAGATACATTGCTTGATTGGAAGTTTCAAATTTCAAGGATACAGATTTTCTCCATATTAATTTTAATGTAACCCCTGTCAAAATTTCAGTTGAGGGACTCCTCTGGTGGTACAGTGGTTAAGAATTCGCCTGCCAATGCAGGGGACACGGGTTCGAGCCCTGGTCCGGGAAGCTCCCACATGCTGCGGAGCGGCTAAGCCTGTGCACCACAGCTACTGAAGCCCGCGTGCCTAGAGCCCATGCTCTACAACAAGAGAAGCCACCGCAATGAGAAGCCCACGCACCACAACGAAGAGTAGCCCCCGCTCACCGCAGCTAGAGAAAGCCCGCGCACAACGAAGACCCAATGAAGCCAAAAATAAATAAATAAATAAATAAAATTTAAAAAAAAATTTTTCAATTTAATTTTTTTGGGGAATTTGTCAAATTGATTCTTAAATTCATCTAGAAGGGAAAATGTACAAGAATAGTCAAGAATTTTGGGGAAAAAAAACAATAATAGAGCCAACTCCTTATCAGTCATCAGTATACACCAGCTCTAAAGCTATAATAATTAAAATAGTAAAGTAATGCCTTAGGACCAGAATATTATCAATGAAACAGACTTGAGTCTGTTTTTATTGAGTCTCAATTAAAGGTAGCATCAATAAATACTGACTAGTAAACAGTGTTGGGGCAGTTGGCTATCCATTTGAAAGAAAATAAAAGTTAGATCCCTACTTCACAGCGTTAACAAAAAAATAGTATATTTTTGGGAATTCCTTGGCAGTCCAGTGGTTAGGACTTGACGCTCTCACTGCCATGGGCCTGGGTTCAATCCCTGGTCAGGGAACTAAGATCCCACAAGCCCCGCAGTGCAGCCAAAAACAAAAACAAAATAGTATATTTAAAAAAATCTTGAGATGGTCAGGGCCTGCTTTCATGGGACACAAAACTAAGAAGACATAGAGGAGAAGATAGGTTTGGCCATTAAAAATAATAATTTACCATAACAAAAAATGCCATAAATAAACTTTAAAGTCAGGAGACAAGAGGTAATATTTGCAACATAATTGCAAAGATTTTATATCTATGTTATATAAATCAGTAAGAGAAAGATAATCCAGTAGAAAAATGGGCACATTTCCAAAGAAGAAATTCATATCAAAAGTTGTTCATGCCCACAAGTCATTAGGTAAATGCACAAAAAGACCAATAAGATAATACTAGGAGTATTCTGAGTCCTGGAGTGTACTTATTAAGAATGAAAAAGAATGTCAAAATGAATCTTGTAAAGCAGAGTCACGCCTGATCTGTTTCTTTATAAATCTGTATTTTCATCTATCAAATATGTTTAAAGTAAGATAGACTAATAGTTAAAGCTTCTAATTAATTTGTCAATTCAATTAAGAAGACTCCCAGGCATTTTTGTGGGGTGTTACTACTATATGCGTTTAAACTTTTATATATAAATTGAGATTTCTTTTTTTTGCACAACTATCTTCCCCACACCTGTAGCTCAGAAAGAGTATAGCCAAAAAAAAAAAAAAAAAAAGAAAGAGTATAGCCACTTTTTTTTTTGGCTGTGCCACGCAGCATGCGGGATCTTAGTTCCTAGACCAGGGATCGAACCAGCGCCCCCTGCAGGGTAAGCGCAGAGTCTTAACTACTGTACCGCCAGCGAAGTCCCCACCACTTTTTTTTTTTTTTTGAGTATAGCCTACTTTAAATTGCTTTATTGTTCTACTTAGAGAGTAAAATGGCTTCCAGAGGAAAGACAGAGACAAGCAAATTAAAGCAGAACTTAGAAGAACAGTTGGATAGACTAATGCAGCAATTACAGGACCTGGAGGAATGCAGGTAATAGTATAATTGTGTGCTGCTATACTGTAAAATGGCTTTTTTTTCTGCAGCTAGATTATAAGCTCCATGTGTGCAGGCCCATGTGTGATTTTGGTTTCCCCTGTAGTGTTCTTCACAGTGCTTTGTCTGCTGGAGAAATAAACTCAGTACTGGCTTTGGAGTTAAAAAGGCTGGGATATGAAAGTATTTAGATTAATTACAAAGTGAGTGTGAACTTGGGCTAAATATTTAACCACCTTAAGTTTCCATTTCCTTGAGTGTGAAATGGAAATAATAACACCCACCTTGTCTTCAGTATTTAAAGTAGCCCTGCCTGGTATCAAGCTGAGAAGGTACTGCTTGAACTTCTGGTGTGTCTTCAGCCTTGACTGCTCAAAGGACTAAGACTGCTCATTGCCTTTTTAACAACCTTGAAAGATTATTGTAAATATTGCAGATGAAGGGAACAACACAGTGCTTGGCCCAAAGCAGGCACTCAATAAATGGGAGCTGTTTTGTAGTTTATGTTTAATAAATGGCTTGTTTGGAGTACTCAGATGGCAAGTACTGCATTGCTGTTGTATTTCAAGGTGCATAAAATTTTACCCACCATTAACGATAATGATGGTAATAATAACAGCTATTTATTAAGTACCTATTATATGCCAAGTACTTTCCATATTTCATTTAATGCTCATAGCAACCCTATAAAGTAGGTACTATCGTTATCTGCAGCTTATACAATAGATAAAAAAACTGAGACTTGGCTAGTTAAATATCTTGCCCAAGGTTGTACCATTGATTCAGAGACTGCTTAAAAGGAAGTTATTATGTGGTTTAAGTATGTCTCATTTTGGTTTAAAAAAAAAAGAAAGTTTAATTGTCAGAATTGCAGGAAAACGCCCATACTAATATGTGAACACATCCATCATTAGTATTTTGATATTTCCTTTCAGCCTTTTTTCCCCAGGATATTTTTTGTATATATACGTATCTGAAGTCTTAGTGTATAAATACTAAGATTGTTTTTTTCTCTTGGAACTCTATATTTTTCTATATTATGTTCATTGTACTTCAGAGAGGAACTTGATACAGATGAATATGAAGAAACCAAAAAAGAAACTCTGGAGCAACTAAGTGAATTTAATGATTCACTAAAGAAAATTATGTCTGGAAATATGACTTTGGTTGATGAACTAAGTGGAATGCAACTGGTAAGCATAATTTACTTACGTTGGTGACACAGTTTGGTTTTTGTTGTTGTTTTTTTCCAGTAAGTATATTTAAGATAGAAAATGTACCTTTTTTGGGGTTTAACTTCTAGAGGAATGTCTACTTATGGATAAAACAGCATTTGCTTCCAGATCTTCATCTAGTTACATATTTGACTCCAGTGACATGCATAGAAATAGCAAATGGATACTAAAGTTGTAACACTGTTTGATGAACAAAGAAGACCTATTAAGAATTGAAGACCCATCAATCAAATATTGTAATATCTGATTTGTTGGACTATTTTGGTTAGTTTTCACCTTCTTGTATTTCTAGGCTATCCAGGCAGCTATCAGCCAGGCCTTTAAAACCCCAGAGGTCATCAGATTGTTTGCAAAGAAACAACCAGGTCAGCTTCGGACAAGGTTAGCAGAGGTAAAGGTTCTTTAAATTGATCCAGTCCCTGTATGTATTTCTTTTCTCAGCCCAAGAATTTGCTCATGTTATTCTGCTCATGTTATTGCTTATGTTATTCTGAAGTTTAAAAATTGGTCATTTGAAAATGTACAACACCAAGAGTGAACCCTAGGGACTTCCCTGGCGGTCCAGTGGTTAATACTCTGCGCTCCCAACGCAGGGGGCCCGGGTTCGATCCCTGGTCAGGGAACTAGATCCTGCGTGCCGCAACTAAAAGAGCCCACACGCCGCAACGAAGACCCGGCGGAGCCAAATAAATAAATAAATGATTTTTAAAAATAAATTAATTAAATTAAATTAGAAAAAAAAAGAGTGAACCCTAATGTAAAGTATGGACTTTGGGTGATTATGATGTGTCAGTGTAGGTTCATCAGTTGGAACAAATGTACCACTCTGGTGGGGATGTTTATAATGGGGATACTATGCATGAATGGGGACAAGGGGTGTATGAGGAATCTCTGTACCATTTGCTCAATTTACTGTGAACCTAAAACTGCTCTAAAAAATAGTCTATTTCAAAAAACTGGTCAGTTGACTTTAGAGCCACAACCCACAACTAGGTTTCTGACAAAATTAGTCCTTTGAGCAGTTGTTGTTGATAACGAATGTAGAGGTTTAACCAGCATATGGCAGTTTAAATTGCTACTGACTGCTTGTGCTACGACTCTACATTCAAAGTTTTACTATTTATTTCTGGAGCTCTGAATTGAAATCCCATCTAGCATTCATTAGCAGCCATGCTTTATGCATGTGCGGCCTTTCCCATCTAAGAATTTCAAACATCTTTATAAACCTGACACTTGAGGAAGTCTGTTTATAGACTTGAATATAGTTAAGACATTAATAAGTTATTTGCAGCCATTGGTAGTTTAATAGCACAGTGGTTAAGAGCATGGAGTCTGGATTTGTACCCCTGTTCTACTATGGACGTATGTGATGTTGGGGGAGTTATTTTCTTCAACCTCTTTTTTTTTTTCTTCTTCTTTTTTCTTTTTTCTTTCTTCGGCCGCACCACGCGGCATGTGGGATCTTAGTTCCCTGACCAGGGATCGAACCCGCATCCCCTGCATTGGAAGGCGGATTCTTTACTACTGGACCACCAGGGAAGTCCTTCTTCAACCTCTTTTTGTGCCTGTTTCCCCATTTGTAAAAAGGCCATAATGATAGTCCCTACCTCTTATGGTTGTTATGAAGTTTAAATGGAGTAAAATGTGTAAAGCACATAGAAGAGTACCAAAGCATAGTACATGCTATCAATGTTTCTGGTGGTAGAGGTGATATTTAACCAAAGGTCCAGGAGATCTGTTACCAGTTGTCTCATTCAGGCCTTTAGACCACACTTCAGTTTAATGAAATAGAGTTCTTAGAGGATAGCTCCTCTTTAAAGAAGCTATTGACCTACTAATTCCTCAGTAGAGTTTATAACTAAGACAATGGTTATGATTAGAATCAAGATTTATTAGAACTGTGTAATAACATTTCCGTCATGTTTGCCTTGAGTTGTTTCTATAGTTCTTTATAATATTAATTGGTAGAGGACCTTTTCTTAAAAAAGTACATCTGAAAAGCTTGATTTTATGCAAAGAATGCTTTTAACTTAAATACCATATACTTTACATTCATCTATTACAGATGGATAGAGATCTCATGGTAGGAAAGCTGGAAAGAGACCTGTATACTCAGCAGAAAGTGGAGATACTAACAGCTCTCAGGAAACTTGGAGAGAAGGTACTTGTATTTAACTTAATATATTAGATATAAAGAAAAAGTGGGAAGTATTTGGTATAGAACTTCTTGATCTGTGATTTGGTTTGTGGTCCTAAGACATTCTTAACAGTGATTCCTAGAGCCACTTTGTTCACATTTGAACTCAGTCCTTTGGGCTTTGTTCTGTTCATTTAGCTGACTGCAGATGACGAGGCCTTCTTGTCAGCAAACGCAGGTGCTATACTCAGCCAGTTTGAGAAAGTCTCTACAGACCTTGGTGAGTACCCTCGTATTTCTGAAAGCTGGACATGAATTACTGCTCTAGATTGACAGATGGCACGGGTGAGATAAAATGATGGCCTTTTCTTGAGTTTAGAGGTGAAACCAGAATTGTTTTCTTTATAAACCTCTTTTTAATGGGTTTGTTTTGCAATACTATTTAATTAAAAATAATCAAGTTAATATAGCCTAATGATTTAAAAATATTTGTCAGCTAAATGTAAATATAAAAGTAAACTAAAATGTTACATGTTCTATTTCATACCTGAATTAAAGTAAGTATTTGTAACCAGTAAATTGCCCTACATGGCTGAGTTGTTTGTGCAGGGAAGGAAACTGTCGTGGCAGTGGGGAGGGTCAGGGATAATGCGCTGATAATAAAAGCTCGTTTCATTTTCTGTTTTATCATCTATGTGATAGATTTTCCTCTCTTTACCTGGAACTATAAATGCATTTGAAATGACATTTCTGTTTATTATGTGTCTTTCTCCTTAGGCTCTGGCGACAAAGTTCTTGCTTTGGCAAGTTTTGAGGTTGAAAAAACAAAAAAATGACATGGTGTGAAAACTTGGGACATTGATCGCATTCTTGTTGTAAATGGCATTTTTCTTCCGGGGATTTTGAGTCATGGCAAAGAAGTCAAGAGATTCATGAAATGTATTAATAACCTAAGAAAAGGTGACAGAAAAACATACTTAAGGCTTTTGTTTATGCCCTTCATCATTGTGCTTTGTGTAGGGATACCCACTTCCGTGATCCTGGACTTGTTGGGATGGAGGGGCTCACTGGACCTTATTCATTATGGTTTGTCTGTTTAAGAGAAAACAAAATAGTGTCTCTGCCTGTCTTTATTGAGCCTCCTTGTTTTTAAGTGCTGGTAGTAAATGAAAAGATGCGAACTGACGATTCTTTTCTGTTTATAATTTATCCCCACTTGTTGGAGTAAATAATGTAGCAACATCAACAGACCTCATATGTGTTCACAGAACTTTAGAGTTCTAAGTGATCTTAGAATCATTTTCATTTTACAAACAAGGAAAGTAAGGCTCAGAAAGAGCAGGTGACTTTCTTAAAGTCACATTAGAGACAGAGCTGGGGATAAGACTTAGGTGTCCTGTCAGTTTAGTGTACATTGAGTTTTATTTCTTTATTTTGTGCTGCTTTTAAAAAATAATTCACACCTATCGGTGCAAGTCCGTGTTTATGAAAATTCAATGTCCCAAAAAAAGTCACTGAGGGACCATTCCCCAGCCCGTAAGCTCTCAGTATGAATGGTGCCCATTGTATCTCTGAGTTTTGAGCTTGGAACAATGGGAGCCCTGTTGAGAGTCTCCTGAAGTAACTTAACCTCCTGCGTTGTTTCACCAGGGAAGCAATTGGAAGTGGCAGCTTGAGGCCCTCCCTGTGTGTGACCTCTTTGCTGAAACCCAGTGGGTGGTGACTGTAAACTACTATTTACTCTTCAGTTTTGGGAGAAACACAAAATAAGTTATGAGAAGAAACTGGTTTCTCTCCTGAGTGTTTACATCTCTCTGCATGCTCAGATATATAGATTTTTCCCATATGCATGTACGTCAGCTTATTTCCTAGGCTCTGGCCACTTCATATTCTTTCATATTTTTCTCAATATTCTTTTTCTTTAGACTTTATACAAATTAAAAACATTTTTAAAGCTTCTTGTGTACTGTAAACTCTACTAGGTGCTCTGCCAACTGGACAAGTTAGGGGACCTCAGCTACATTAATGCCTTACTTGGAACTTTTAATGGGTAATTTTTTATATATTGGTTTATGACGGTCACAAACTCATAAAATTGTGACAAACTAAGAAAAAGCAAATTACCTGTTATTCATCTAGGGCTTTATGGTCAATCGCCATTATTTCATTATTCTGTGTGTTTTTTTTAACCAAAGTGAAATTCACATGACCATTTAAAATTCATCATTTTAAAGTGTGCAATTCAGTGGCATTCAGTACATTCACAGTGTTGTGCAATGACCACCACTATCTAGTTGCAAAACATTTTCATCCCCCCCAAAGGAGACCCCATACTTCTTAAGCAGTCATTCCCTCCTCCTTCCAGTCCTCTAGCAACCACTAATCTACTCTCTGTCTCTATGGATTTACCTATCAGGACATTTCATATAAATGGAATCATATAGTATGTGACCTCTTGTGTCTGGCTTCTTTCACTTGGTGTAATACTTTTTAGTTTAATCCACATTGTAGTGTGTATCAGTACTTCGTTCATTTTAATGGCTGAAAATATTCCCTTGCATGGATACCACTTGGTGTTTATCCATTTATCTCTTGATGAACATTTGGGTTTTTTCCACTTTTTGGCTATTGTGAATAGTGCTGCCATTATGAACGTTTGTGCCTAAGTATTTGTATAAATACCCCTTTTCAATTCTTTTGGGTATATACCTAGGAACAGAATTGCTGTTTGGGTTTTGTTTTGTTTTGTTTTAATTCGTAGCAAGATTCCCTTCCAGTAGTAGTAAGACAAGGAAAATTAAGAATATTTTATATTTGAAAGAGGCCTAAATGAATCTGGAGTCCTTAACTTTGGTTTCCCTTAAACTTTCTGTAAGACTAACCTCAGTGAAATATTTTTTTTTTTTTCAGTGAAATATTTTTTTTATCATTAATCACATTAATATATTCATTTTATAAGTGATGACTAGTACTTAATTTAAAATTAACCTTCGTTTCAAAGTTTGCAGTGCCTAGCAAGACACTGTCAGTCATGGCCGTGTGACCTTTGGTAGGTGACAATATATATATTTTTTTAATTACTTAATTTTAACATCTATTTTTAAATTTTTTTAAAAAAATTTATTAATTTATTTTTGGCTGCGTTGGGTCCCCGTTTCTGCGCGAGGGCCCTCTCCAGTTGCGGCAAACGGGGGGCCACTCCTCATCGCGGTGCGCGGGCCTCTCACTATCGCGGCCTCTCTTGTTGCGGGGCACAGGCTCCAGACGCGCAGGCTCAGCAGTTGTGGCCCACGGGCCTAGTTGCTCCGTGGCATGTGGGATCCTCCCAGACCAGGGCTCGAACCCGTGTCCCCTGCACCGGCAGGCAGACTCTCAACCACTGCGCCAGCAGGGAAGCCCTGGTGACAATATTTTTGAGCCTCATTTTCCTCATCTGTTCAGTGGGGATCATAGGAGCTAACTATGACGTAGGATTACCATGCATTCCCCTCTCTTTCTTAATGTAGAAAGCTTTACATTGGAGCTAATCCACCATTTAATAGTTTTTTCAAGGGCCATATGATATATTTTTCACAAATTTGGTAATTTAGAAAAATAATTTGAAAAGTCTATACAACTATAGTTATTAAATGACTTGTAAACTATGTTTATGTTCATATTTTGCTATATTTAATCTTCTAGTTTTTTAGACGTCTTGGGAGGTCTCAGACTGCAATAACTAATGCTAAGGCAGCTTTTTGACATCCTTGGGTCAAGCTAATATTTTAATGAAAAGAATTCCTGCATTTTTCAAAGAACTGGGGTTTGCCGCAGAAATAAATTCCAATGATCCAGTGTCCAACCTGGCTGTTTAATGAAATCTAATAATTTAAAACAATTTCTCTTTCAGTGTTTTGCTTTGTTTTTATCCTGTGAGTGTTAAGTTAGGTAGAGGAAGAAATCAAGCAATATAATGAGTTGTTCCCAGGAACGAGTTGGAGTTGGGACAGATGGGTTGTTAACTTTGGTCGATAGGCCTTTTATTGAAGACACTCAGCCAAAGAATGGTCATCTTAGGCAAAATAAAAGACTGTGCAAATCCACCATTGGAATAGTATCTTATTACAGTGACTGGTGGATAGTTTGAAATTATTACAGAAAAAATAAACCCAGACCATTTTGCCTAGAGCTTTTCAATCACTTTCCTGTCCACATTTTTTTTCTTGTCTTTTCATTACTAAGACCAAAGAATACTCTTCTTTGCCTCTCAAATTGTTTTTCAGCATTAATATGTAAATTAAAACTGTCAGCATTCCCACAGACCCCCCGTGAACAAGCTGTAATTGCTTCCAGTCTGTGTGGCCCTGGAATTAAAAAGATTTAGAAACTGGGGAAACTAGTACTTAATATTTTCATTAAGTTGCAAAAAGCAGGTTAGAAATATGGCTCTACTAGATATCACCCTAGAATATGGCCTTTTGACATCCTCACTCATTTTCTTTTTGAAAGCCCTTCTCCCTGCTCACACTAATAGCAAGGTGGAAAGACTGTAATGCTGAAAGGACCTCAGACACAAGGGGTTACTGACGTTCTTAAGAGCTTACAATGCAAAGTCCATGCTGTTCCAAGCAGAGGACCAGGAAAGTTGAGCAGTTTGAGGCTGTCAGTTGGTAGCTTCCTAACACTTCGTTGTTTTCCTCTGAGAGCATCACATTCCTTACAGCCTCAGACAATGGACTACAATTAAAAATAAACAAGTAAAAAATATTTTCTATAAAGGAGGTCAAGGAGAGCCACCAATTTTCTTTTGAGTTAAGAAAGAGGAAGACAGGGACTTCCCTGGTGGCTCAGTGGTTAAGTCTGCAGGGGACACGGGTTCAATCCCTGGTCCAGGAAGATCCCACATGCTGCAGAGCAACTAAGCCCACGCACCACAACTACTGAGCCTGCGCTCTAGAGCCCGCGAGCCACAACTACTGAGCCCACGTGCCACAACTACTGAAGCCCGCGTGCTTAGAGCCTGTGCTCCACAACAAGAGAAGCCACTGCAATGGGAAGCCCGCACACCACAAAGAAGAGTAGCCGCCGCTTGCTGCAACTAGAGAAAGCCTGTGCACAGCAACGGAGACCCAACGCAGCCAAAAATTAATTAATTAAAGAAAAAAGGAAGGTAATGCTAGTAAGAGTCCTTTCTAAGATTATGCATCAGTTACAGGTCCTCTGCCCTCAGCTTCTGGCAACTGTGACAACTTCTGAAGCCTTCCCACAAGAACCTCTGATTTTGTGTTTCAGTCATAATTTCAATACATGGTTTAAGAGTTTGTTATCGTAATTATGTCTGTTCACTCTAAAATGTCTTAGTAGTTCAAGTACTATTTTTTTGTTGCTGCTAAATTGTCATATATATACATGGAGCTTTTCTTATAAGAAGAGTTCAGTGATTTTTTTGGCTTGTATGAAAACCTGATTCTTTTAGGCCTGGCCTTATTCCTGCAATACTCGTAAACCAGGCCAAGTTGAAAACTGAGGCAGTGACCCTCGATGATAATAAAAAAAATAGGTAATTTAGGTAAAAGTAAATATTTGGCCTGGATTAGGTTGTAAGTGATTGTCTTAATCCTATGGTTGACCATGTTCTTAGAAAATGTGGTGTTTATTACTTTATCTTTAAAAAAAAATTTTTTTTTTTTGGCCACGCCACTCGGCATGCAGGATCTTAGTTCCCCATCCAGGAATCAAACCCGTGCCCCCCTGCAGTGGAAGTGCCGAGTCCTAACCACTGGACCACCATGGAAGTCCCTTAAAAAAAATTTTTTTTTTAACTTTGTTAGCACCTCAAATTTTACATCAAGTTTATTCTAGGTCTTGGTAAATTATACCTTAGATTTGGTTTTTAAAGCTCTGAGCTTGTAAATCAACTATACTTCAATAAAAATAAATAAAATTTAAGAAAAAAGATAGCAGCCTGTAGGAGGCAATAAATCTGGCACCCTATATCAATACTTGGAAGAGAGTCACCCACCAATCAGGAAAGTCCACTTTAAACTCATAGAAGCAAGAAATAAACTTCCATTGCGTTTGAAGCACCAAAACAAACAAGACCTCTGAACTTATACTCATTTTCTTAAATATTTTGTTTCATATTTACTCAGGAGAGGAGCATTTGTAATTTTCGAGCAAACAGGCAAAATCTCAGCCCCTTAGCCTCAGCCTCGTGGCATTTCTTTTCATCCTGTCTTCCAGAACTATGAGTGGTTTATTCCTCTGCGAGAAAATACCATGAGCAAGAGTCCAAATAAAAGAGTACATGAGACATACCCAAATCTACTTCCCATTCTCAGGAAGGAAAATGTGAACTCTGTCTTTAACTTGTGAGCCTGGAGCAGAAATGAGGGATGTGAGTGTGTGCTCATTCATGTGTGTGCCTCTCTTCTGGGAGCCTGACTGCTCCCACAGTACTCTACGACCTCCCACGGTGCTGCTCTTGCCAGAGAGGGAGGTTGATTGTGCCAGGTTAATTTTGTTACAATGAAGGCACTGGACAAATTGTGTACACTAGACCCTTTTACTTTGAAAAACTCAAAATGTACTTTCCCTGGTGGGGATTAGGTCTTGAAAGTGAAGAGAATGGGTTTTAGAAAAATCTTAACAGCAATTACTATGTGGAAGCAAGGAAAGCTTCTATCTGCTACCTCTTCTGGTTGTGATGTCATTTATTCTTTCATCAGGCACTTATTGAGTGCTGAGATACGCCAGACACATTACTTGGCTCTTTTTGGTTAAATTTTCTAAAATGGATATTGAATAGAGTACTTTTATTAAAAAAATAAGACTCTTAAGTGTTTATATGGTTAATAGAAGTTTAGATATCCGGCTGCATCACCAAGAGGTTTATTTCACAATGATAAAATCATGTTTTAAATAGATCTACCCCTCCCTCCAAATCTGTCACTCCATCATAGTTAGCTGGATCCTTAGAAACATTATTTCAGATGTATATTCACATATTATAAGGAAGATTACACTTGGAAATAATTCTGATCTGTACAATTTGATCTAAATGATCTCTTTCATCTATAATTTTTTACCTCATTTTAAAATCAATCTTGTAGGAAATTCCCTGGCAGTCCAGTGGTTAGGACTTGGTGCTTTCACTGCTGTGTGCCTGGGTTCAGTCTCTGGTCGGGGAACTAAGATCCTTCAAGCCACGCAAAGTGGCCAAAAAATAAATAAAATCAATATTGTAAAATGCATATCTCACTAAAATACAGTTGACCCTTGAACAACACGGGGGTTGGGGGTGCCTACCCTCTGTGCAGTTGAAAATCCGTGTACAGTTTGACAGCCCTTGGTATCTGTGGTTCCACATCCGTGGATTCAAACAACCACAAGTTGTGTAGTACTGTAGTATGTATTTAGTGAAAGAAATCTGGGTATAAATTGACCCACACATGCAAACCCATGTTGTTCAAGAGTCATCTGTATTTATATTATTAAGTCATTTTGGAGAATATTAAATGGAAAGAAAGTGGGAATACTCCTGTAGAGGAGGAAAGATATCTTTCCTCTTTTTGTGTTCTTAACTGGGACCCCTATAACAGAGGCAGATTAACAAGAGAAAAGCATACACATTTATTTACTGTAAGTGTTATGTGACATGGGAACCTTCATAAGGAAATGAAGACCCAGAGAAACAGTTAAATCTGAGTGCTTGTATGCTAGATTTGATGAAGGGTGGAAAGTTGTGGGAAAATGAGATAGAACAAAGGTGAGCTGAGTGTAAGAAACTGAGGGAAACTCAGCCAGATCCATTTGTTCCCATTCCTCTCTGTCTCTTCTTCGAATGTAAGGATGTTCCTTCCTTCCAGGTATTGGGGAGGGCACCTCTCACATGAGGGTTTTATGACCTGCTTCAAGGGAAGGTCGAAAGTCCTTACTACTCATGCCATTTCTCAAGTTCCATCGGCTTAAAATAGTCAATATGCCAAGGTGCCATATCGTGGGGTGGTGTGTCCCCTGAACCCTGTCACTACATTTCTAATCCTAATTGTGCCACTCTTTTATACTTAATTTTGGCCTCATTTTGTCAAGTCACCTTCCAAATATTCATGTAGATATTTTGTGAAGAATAGTTATTAAATGGTTAAATGGCTTTGAAACTACAGTTTAAGGAACTGTATAAAATTAAATAATGCCACTTTCATTAAAATATTTAAAATCTTAAAATATACATTTTAAGAATACTAAATAAAATGGAGGCGTTGTGTTTGGTTTGACAAAGGGAAGCTTGTGTTCATATCTAGATATTTGAAATAACAGGAAATTAAGATCATAAAATATATTAACTAGGAGTACCTAATGTGGGGAAAAGCCTACAATTCTGTTTCTCCTGTCTTTTCGTTTCCTGGATGTGAGATTAATTTACTTTTAAATTTCCTTTAATGACATAACTTGTGCTACAGAGATCTTATAATAACCCAAGACATCCTAGTGAAAGGATGTTATTGGGTTTGTGGGAATTTGTGTGTTAATATTATAGTATGTCTCAGCAGGGTGTCATTAGCAGCAGAAATGGAAGGCAAATTAAAACTAGTCCCTTTATCTTTTGCAGACACTGCAGCCCCTTTAGCATGCTGTTTCTATGTGTCTTCTCTGAAAAGAAATTAAATGGAAATTGCCTGCTCAAAGTTGTTTTAAAGTCCCAAGTGTCACCTGTATGCGTGCTTAAGGACTCCCTGCCTCCTCTTCTCTGTGAGCATGTCTTCTGCTTTCCTGAGAAAGCTTTTCTACTTATTAGTAAAATAAGTGTCCCTTTCTGTTCTGTCTGTACTTAGCCACCAATTAGTAAGACGAGCAGAAATGCTGCCATGCTGAGCACCGTGCTGGGGGCGTGGAAGAGGCTGACGCTGCTTCATGATGTGAGCTATAGGAGCGCCTTTTTACCTCCCAGGAGAGGTTCTCAATAGGTTTGGTCTGCCCCCTGGAGCCTGTAGCTATTTCAGTCTAACTACTCATTAAAGTCAATCTAAGATATTGCTAAAGGCTTTGGATTCTTCAAGTGCATTGCCTCCACTCAAATTCAGCTAAAAATAGTTCACTTTCACTCCCCAGGGCTGCTTCCAAGTTACATGAACTCTCCCCTCAACCTCACACCCCACCAAAAATATTGATGTCCACAGCAAGACTAGCTTCTTATTAAAGACCCAGGACTATGGCTGTGAATGCATTCCTAACTGCAAGAATGGAAGAAAACAATGAATCCCAGTTAAAGCTAAGCCCAAGAATGTGAGATAAATCAGGACTTTGGGGGGAAAACAGATTTGTTTTCCTCCCAAATACTAAATTTTTAAAAAAAGAAAAGAAAAAAAAATGCAAAAACCCCCACCCCCCCAAAACAATAAATTAAATCTAAAAATTGATGAGAGTACATAGCACTGTGCCAGACTCATCCATCATAAATTGAATGCCTACTGTGCCATTCTAAGCTGATAATTCTAAGCTGATAATATTATACAGTTTTATATTCTATCCGGTAAAGGCTTTGGGAAAATTAAAGCAATTGTTTGGGGGCTAAAGCAAGATGGATTAGGACGAAGAAAGCAACAGACTCTACCATGTATTTATTCTCCATCAAGAATGGAATATGCCTTGATGATAGCTGCTTTGATATATTGGAGTATTACTCAACAATTATTTATTCAGACCTTCCTGCCTTGAGGTGGAATATACTTCCTTATCCCACTGTTTTGGGCCTGGCAATTAGACTGAATTTGACAAATGGGATGTTTATGGATATGATTCCTGGAGGAGTCTTCAGTGTGCTTCCACAGTTTGTCTCGGTGCTCTTGCTCTTCTGCCATTCATCATAAGAGGAATGTGCCCTTCGTGGCCTCTCGTTCAAGGAGAATGAGGACACATGGAGCAGACTTAATCCCAATGTACAGCTAAACCCTGTTGATCCCGGCCTAACCCAACAGAGTCACAGTCAACCCACAGCCTGAAGTATACCCACACCAGGCAATTTGCAGGCCCCTGAACAAAAACCACAAATGCTTGTTAAGCCACTGAGTTTCAAGGTGGTTTTTTTATGCAGCAATCACTTGCTAGTACGCCGTTCTTATCCCACTTTAGTCCATTCTCCTTGCAAAAGCCATAGTCATCTATTTAAATACAAATCCAACGATGTCATATCCTTGTTTAAACCTTTTGGTGGTTCTCATTACTTTTGGGGATAAATACTGAATGCTTAGCATGACCTATGAAGTCCTGTATGATAGGGGCCTGACCTCTTTCCCCATCACTCTGCACTCTAGCCACCCAGCCTTCTGTCTCCATAGTTTGATCTCACCATCCTCTCTTTCCTCCTCATGGCCTTTTTATGGGCTGGTCCCACTGTGTGCTATCCTCTTCTCCCCACTCTTTGCTTAGTTAACACCTACTTATACCTTAAGTGTGAGCTTAAATATTACTTTCCCAGGGAAACTCTCCCTGACTCTAATGCAAGGTTAGGTTCCCAATTATATGGTCTCAGAGCCCATTGTGTTTCAGCTTTTAGCACTTAACTATAATTGCAATGAATTATTCAGGTGTATAATTCATTGGTGTATGTCTTATCCATCATGAGGGCAAGGACAATATGTGTCTGATTTGCTGCTTTATCCCCTGCCTAGCACAGTGACATGCGATTGGTTAAAGAGACTATGCTTGAACAAAAGCCAGGGGATACATAATAGTTCACGTGTGAAATGTTGATGAAGTTCTGAATCAGTTCAAATGAAAGGTCCCGTGTAAGAACTTAGAGGAAGGTAGTGTGAATATTGGAACAAGGTCAGAAAAAGACACCTGCAAAGAAAACACAGTCTCTTGTTAGTCACAGAGCCAGGTTAGTTACAGTAATAATGAGCGTTAGATCTCTAAATGTTACTGAATTAGAAACTAAAACTCTGATTGTAAGAGGAAATGTCGTTAGCTGCCAGGGGATTGACAGTTTGGAAAGGTTGCACTGTAGAACCACCAATTAGTTTCAAACAAGTGGAGATTGTCTAAGAATTTAAAAATAAGATCAAACTGTGCCTCTTTTGAGCACTTAACTTTTTAAAATAGTGTCACAGCTTATGTAATAGGAAGAAACCGTTCTAGGTATCCTGATATATACAAAGAAAAAGTAAAACCTACCAGGAATGACACGACGTTTGAAATTTGAAGTGAAAATCTCACAAAGGTTTTAGTACAAAGCACAAAGAAAAGAAAATCAAGGTGGATGGAGCTTCAAGCGTTAGACTTCCAGTGCCCTTAGTGTGTGTGAGCAAGAAAGATGCATCTCGAGGGGAGACTTGGGACTCACAACCTCAGGGTTCACTGGAGCCTACGAAGATCTGGCTGAGCCTCCTCCTGTCACTCCCTGGCCTGCACGTGCCGTCACAGAGGGCAGCCTGTGGAAGCCATGTCATTTTCATATGCCAGTTTTTCAGCAATGGATACAAATATAGCCTAAGTTGCCTTTTTTTTTTTTAAGGGAAAAAAGTGGTAGAGGATTTTAAAAAATTCTTTAGCTGTTAAGTATCTTGGTCTATTTCCCTTGGCTCTGTAGCTTGTGTGAATTAAAATGATTTCAACAGAGGATTCTAGAGTGCAGCTTCTTGTTTTTTCCTTTTGCCGCCTGTGTTGGCTCTCATGTTCTTTGCTTAAATAATTAATAATCATTAGTATCTGTTATGCAGCGTGTGGGAGAATAGTGGATTATCTGGGATCCCAGGACATTTGCACTATGCCTGTCCCCTTTGCATAAGCTTTCATGTGAGGCTCTTCATTAGCTGGCACCAGGGTGTAGATTTGCTGCCCTCAGCCTTTAGTGTTTATTAACTATAAAAAAAGAGCCCCATCTGACTTACAACCAGCTGGGGGCAAGTACTGCTGATGGGAAGTAATTTCCTAGAAGAACAGTAATGAAGAAAGTGAGGGGAGCGGTGTGTGCAGAAAACAAAGCCACAAAGTTCATTTAGATTGAGCAACCTCTGCTGGACCAAAATGCAAAATCTAAGTGTCTGTCACATTACTGCAAAGCTCGACCTCAGTCTTACAAATAGCAAATAGCTAAACATATAAATGTGGAACAGGAGGATTTATACTCTCAGGTAGGTTTGAAAATTTCTACTCTTAGCACAGTGAAGGGTAGGAGCAAAGCTACAAATATTTAATAATAACAGGCCCCACTACTTGTTAGCAACAGTAAGCTGGTGGGCAGTGTGTCCATCAGTAGGGTGAGGAAGGAATTGCTTGTTAGGAATGGTCTTTTCAGTCTCACCTAAATACACTGGTAACATTTCAATATCTACAGATATGAAATGCATTGGTTTGTGCAGGGGGGAAAGATAGCTGTTCTGTCATTTATTCCCAGAGAGTAGAGGCGCTTTGCTTTTAGGGATGGTAATTTTTTATGCTTAATTAGACGATAACCAGCCGGGAAAAAAAAGGTGATAAACAGACTACTGTGCTTAAAGGCTAATAGGCTGAACATTTGGATCTAAATTGAGGCCTTATGTTGGTTTGTCTTTACTAGGTGAACATTTGAGGCTCACAAAGTACACTTATTAGGCATGTTGGTCAGGCTTCCCTGGTGGTGCAGTGGTTAAGAAGCCGCCTGCCAAGGCAGGGGACACAGGGTTCGAGCCCTGGTCTGGGAAGATTCCACATGCTGCGGAACAACTAAGCCCGTGCGCCACAACTACTGAGCCTGCACTCTAGAGCCTGCGAGCCACAACTCCTGAAGCCCACGCGCCTAGAGCCTGTGCTCCGCAATGAGACAAGCCACTGCAATGAGAAGCCCGCACACCGCAATGAAGAGTAGCCCCCGCTCGCTGCAACTAGAGAAAGCCTGCACGTAGCAATGAAGACCCAACGCAGCCAAAAATAAATTAAAAAAAAAAAAAAAGACATGTTGGTCTGTCAAAACACTCAGCCAAAGAAATGAATAATTATTTCTTTATATTGTTCCCAAGCACAGTACAAACAAGGTTCCGTGATGTAGGGAGCATGTACGTATCAGATGCTGCAGAAACCAACACTCTAGGGACAGGTTGGTGGCGAGCCAGATGTTCAAAGCTGCACATACCCCACTCATGACACAAAATATGTATATCCACTGCTCTACAAAATGCTTTCATCATTGTGTTTAATAATTCCTTATCATCTCCAAAGTAAACTTAAATGACAAGTCACTTGCCAAGGCGAAAGAGGAGAATGGCACACGACCGCGGCATGCTTTGTCTGCTGCGTGCTTAGCCTCCGCGTCGCTGTCTATCCTCAGAGAAGTTAGAGTTGTATCACATGTAAACAGGATGACAAACATAGGGACCGATGCAAAAGACAATTTTTCGAACTTTCTATATTATTGGAAGTTATTAGTGTTTAAAATTTGGTTTTCAAAACACAAAAAAATTAGTTCTTATTTTTTCTTTACTAAAAAAAAAATCTCTTCTTTATTCAGTACAAAGTCTTTTCCTTTCTCTCCCATTCTCACCTTGTACCTGCTCAACTTGTAGGCAGGAGGCCCTCTTATAGGGTAAAATTTGAGGACCACTGTTGCCATAACTACTTCAAAATAGCTTTCCTTCCCTGCAGCCTGCTGTGGCTCCACTGTTGTTTCGTACTTGGCCTGAATGTTTTACTGTTAGAGTTATCCCTTTGGTACAGAGGATAGAGATTTCTTTTCCTCCAGAAAGCAACTATTTAAAGATACATATATGTCTGGGAGCACAGAGAGGCCTTCCCCAAAGCTGAAAGGGTAAAATATAGAATCATAAATTTATCGAGTGAAGAGTGAGAAGAGGGTTGGTAGCATTGGAGTTGCGGGTGGAGATGGGGAAATAGGAGTGGCTATCAGTGGGAGGGAAAGTCCTGGGTTCAGTCTTTACACATTTATTTATTCATGCAGTATTTGTTGAGCATCTACACATGTCAGCTACTATGCTAGGTGGGAGTGGTTCACAGTGACCTCCTTGCCCTCCTGGAATTTATGGCCATGTTGGGACTGGGGCTGGCCTAGCATAGGTCAAGAAAAGTCTCCTTGAGTTTGGGATTAGCAGATACAAACTACTATATATAAAATAGATAAACAACAAGGTCCTACTGTATAGCACAGGGAACTATATTCAATATGCTGTAATAAACCATAAAAGAAAAGAATATGGAAAAGAATATGTATATATATGTTAAACTGAATCATTGTGCTGTACACCAGAAACTAACACAACATTGTAAATCAACTACACTTCAGTAAAAGGAAGAGAAATGGTACTCATATGTACCAAAGCACAAAGAAGTATCCTGTGATCAAGGAATAGGGAGAGGGCCTGTGTGTGGTGGAAGCTCAGTTGGCAAAGGTAGTTCAAGGTCAGGCTGGAGCCAGATCATGCAAGGCCTTGTAGCCATGCTAAAGATTTTGAACTTCATCAGGAAAACAAAGAGGAGTCATTGAATAGCAGAGGTGTGACAAGATCAGTACATTTTAAGAAGATCCCTCTAGCTGCTGTGTGGGCAATGGATTGACAGTGGTAGGGAAAGCCTGAATGAGAGCACACTTGGAAGTTAGTGCTGGAGTCATGGTGAGGGCTGATGATGGGTTAAACTGGAGCAGAATAGTGGAGAGGGTGGGAAGTGGGGAGATTCAAGGTATGGTCTGAGGGTGGAAACAACATGGACTGAGGGATAAAGGAGAGCGTGGTGTCAAGGATACTCTTTTAAGTTTCTGGTATAAGCAACTTGGTGGAGAGGTGCCAGCTATTGACAGAGGAAAGGCAGATTTGGGGACCTATTAAGTGTGAGATGGTTTGTGCAGAGTTGGTGCAAGGTCTACTGAAACCATGGAACACACCATGATAGTTTCTCTCCCTTTCACTTTCCCTCCCTCCAAATCTTGGTCTCTGTGTCTGTCCAGTAACATTGCCTCATTCCTTCAGAATTTTCCATGGGATGGGTGGAGGATAATGCTAACATTTTTGAGGTCACATCCTTACAGCTCTTGATCCAACAGGAAAGAAAGAGCTTCCCTTCATTTCCAATTCAGAAAGTTTCAGAGAAGAACTCCAGTTGGCTCAGCTCAGGTCACATCCTCTTCTTAGCCAATGGTCAAGAGAACGCAGCACTTAAATTGATCAAGCTTGGGTTCATGTCTCCCCTGTTTGTTTTTTTTTGTGGAGGGGAAAGGGTAGAATACTATAATTGGTAACCTCATCAGCACCTCTGGTGGTTAGAGGGTGGGGAGGAGCAGTTCCCCAAAGGGCAGAGACAGTGCTGGGCTGTCAGAATTAACAGATGTTTCCTGCCTCCTAAGCCTTCAGTGTTTCATTCTGCGTTAATCCTGCAGTAATACTGCTATCTAGAAATGCAGAATTTTCCAACTCTGAACTGATGGGGTAGTTAAGGGCCTGGCTATGTTGATGAACTCATTGTAATTTTGAACTATAAAAACAATATATTTATGAAAATTTTGAAGAAAGGAAAAGCATCCACTATTTCACACTGACACCTTTTCATTTTATGCATTCCTTTCCCACATTTATCCTTAAGCATATACCTTTCTTTTTTCTCTCCTTGCATGTGGGAATCTCAGTTCCCTGGTCTCAGTTCCCCAACCAGGGATCAAACCCGTGCCCCCTGCAGTGGAAGCGCAGAGTCTTAACCGCTGGACCACCAGGGAAGTCTCTTAATTCATTTGTTTATTATTTTTTAAAATATTTATTTATTTATTTATTTAGGTTGCACTGGGTCTTAGTTGTGGCAGGCGGCGCCTTAGTTGCAGCTTTCCGGGCTCCTTAGTTGCAGCTTGCCGGCTCCCTAGCTGTGGCATGCGATCTCTTAGTTGTGGCATGCACGTGGGATCTAGCTCCCCGACCAGGGATCCAACCTCTGGCCCCCTGCACTGGGAGCTCGGAGTCCCAACCACTGTGCCACCAGGGAAGTCCCAATTCATTTGTTTAAACATCAATATTTACATGAAAATAACTTGAATATGTAAGTTTGTTGTATTGGTATGCGCTGGGAAACTTGAGGGACAAGCTAGTAACTGTATTGAGAAATATTGCTCGAGCTCTTGTTATGGGCATGGTAGTCTGGAAGCTGATGGAAATACAGACATCATTAAAATCTATTTCTGGCCTTTAAAAGTTCATAATCTCATGACTTTTGATAAAATTAAAGTATTCCTCAATTGTAACTAAAAAGTTATTAAATCAAAAGAGCAATATGGACATTAGAGGATATAAATACAGTAAAAAAAAAAAAAGTATCTTGTATCCTTGCATAGGGAAGGGAAAGAAAAGTGAGGGGAGTGGAAGAGGATGGGACAGAAAAGGAGTGAAAAGGCTGGGGAAAGCAGGGCAGTAAGGCCTCTAAACTGTGGTTAGTGTCACCCCATGCAATTGTTAAGTTAAATGTTGAAAGTGAGACCACACTTGAAGACACGCGTCCCTTTAAAAGGGAAGGTGGGTGTTCAGAGCAATTCTCATTTAGCCTAAAAGGGGCTTTTTCTCTCTATACTATCTCCAGACAGAGGCATATTAGCAGACATAGTCAGACTTTCTATAGAAACATTTTAATCAAGGGCACCCTTCTCCCCAGAAAAATGCACTCACTGCCAATACAAACGGTATTCTAAGTTTAACCCACAGAGGACCATCCCTGGGCTCTCTGGGCTCGGTGGATCCAGGTTAGGCCCCAGTTCGAGAGTGGGCCTAACAGCTTCAAAGGTAGCAATACTCCCAGCTCCAAGACTCAGGAAGACCACACCTCTAAATGTTTTGCAACCTCGTCCATTTCAGATTTTTCAGGGGTCCTGGGTAAATCGGTCTCACCAAGGATTCCGCCCCATCTGGCTGCTCCCATTTTTAAACACAGACCCGTGCGTGGGAGAGGCCATTATTTTTACGGGATCACGGTGATTCTGGAGCAGCTAGGGACAGGCAGAGTTGCTTTACCACAACGCCGGGTCCATCCTTAGCGCGGGCTCCGCCCTCAGGCCGCCTCCTCATCCGAGCCCCCGCCCCTCCTCCCCTGCCAACCCTCGACCCGCTCCACCCCTTTGCTCTGAGAGCCGCTCGGCCACTACCGGCGACCGGGTTCCACCCGCCCATCTCGTGGCTCCGCCCCGGGGTCACTGGTCCCGCCCCCTTCCGAGGGGGCCGATGAGCGTGCCCGAGCACTTCTCAGTCCCCGGCTCAACTGGAATCCCCGCCTTCTGGCTGAGTTAACCAATGACAGCCACAGGGTGTTCCTGGCCACGCCCACAACATCATCAGGTCACGCCCCCGGCGCGCGGCCACCCCGGGGCGTTGCCGTGGCCGCGCCTCCGCCGCCCGAGCGGAGCCAGATGCCGCCCCCTCCGCCGGTCCCTCCCCCGGCGGCCTGGCGCCTCCCTCCCTCCCCGCCGCGGTGACTCACTGAGCGGGAGGCGGAGGCTGAGGCGGCCGCTCCCGCTGCTGCTGCCGTTGCTGCTGCTGCTGCTGCCGCCGCGGCTGCTCGGGCTGTGCGCGCCCCGGAACAGGCCGCCGCGCGCCGCTCTCGGACCCGCAGCCCCCGCCCGCCCGGCCGGGTCGGGCGGCCCAGGTAAGCGCCGAGGCCGGCCCTCGCCCGCAGCGCCTGGGCCCGCGCCGCGCCGGGGCTCGGGGGAGCCGCCGGCCCTTTGTCTCTCGGGGAGGGGCCGTGGAGGGCGCCCCCGACCCCGCTCGGACCCACCGGCCGGACCCCCGGCACGGCGCCCTGGTCTGGGCCGGGCCTCCTGCCCCACCTGGCCCCCGCTGCTCCTGCCGCTCGCCGCCCCCGCCCCCGCGGCAGACCACCATCCAGCGGTCCTCAACCCCCCTTACCCCGGGGGTCGCCTCCACAGGTGTCCGAGCCATCCACTCTGTTGCTCACCCCACCGCGTCGGCGGAGTTGTCACCGTCTATCGGCACTCCAGGTCCCGTGCCCTCTTGTCTTCCCTCACCTGCGCCCTGCTCTCAGCATCCTGACCCTCTGTATAGAGCTCTCCCATATTTTCCCAAACTAAATGCTGCCAAGGTCTGGTCACTGGGCCACGGTTCCTCTCCTTAGTCTGGTTGAACTGTCGTGTCCCCATCCCACCTCTCCTAGTGAGTGTTCCTAGACGGTGCACGTTGTAGGCATAGGTCTCACCTGTATGGCAGGCGTGTGTATGTGAACCTGCAAGGTTAACCACTCAGAGCCCCAGACTGCACTTCTCGGCTCCTTTCCATCATCCCCACCCCGACCACTTTCCTTTCTCTTGAACCTGGTAACCGAGACACTTAGGTCTGATACCCAACCTCTGTTAGGCCCCGCATGCCTGCCTCTCTCGTGTGTGCTGAACTTGTCTGAGCAGTACCTGCTGTCAGGTTAGCCCCTGGGAAGGCCCAGGAGGCCTGTGTTGGCCGCAGATGAAGAGTTTTATGAATAATGAGATGTGAGGCTGGCAGCACCTCCTATCTGAGGATCTAAGTACACTATAGCTGTTAATTACTTTGTCTCCTGTCACTCACACTACTTAGGGAAGTGTGCCTGGCCAACGGCTGGGTAAATTGAGGCACCGGGTGTGTGGGCAAGGGACCTGGAGGCAAGTCAGAGTTTGTCCTGTGGTTCTGCTCCCAAGTGTCTTGGCTCTTAGCTCCCTGCTACAACTACTGGGCTCTGGTTCCTGGCTTTAGACTCTAAGTGATACTGATCTCTTGGGCCATTAAAGTGTCCAGAGAGACCAAGTTTCCTTTGATTTAAAGCAGGACTTTGAATTATAAATAAAGGTGCTGGCTGTTAAATGCCAGTGTGTCATTCATGGTTTCCTGGTGGAGTGAGTGGTCCTTGTATATGTGTCAGGCAGCATTCCAAGCACCGGGGGCTACAGTGGTGAAGAGAGACACAGCCCCTGCCCTCCTGTAGCTGACCTTCTGAAGAGGAGGGATTAAACAAGTTAAGTGGACAAAATAATTTTAGTCATGGTAAGTGCTGTGAAGGTGGGAAGAGCCATTTTGGATTTTATTCCAAGTGCAGTTAGAAACCACTGGAGGATTTTAAGTAAAGAGGTGATAAGATCATTCTGGCTGCTATATTGAGGCTGGATTGTAAGGAGCAGGGGTAAGAGCAGGGATACTAATTGGGAGACAGACTATTGCCGCTGCCGGGCAAGGGATGATGGTGGCTTGGACCAGAGTAGGGGTAGCAGAACTGAAGAGGTAAAACCAGTCTGCTCCCCCTGAGAGAGGCTGAGAGCTTTAAAGCAAAACTTCAGGGAACACCAACTTCGATTTATACGTCTGGCAGAGAATTTCTAGACCTGACCATGCTCAGGTTTAGCTCAGCAAACCTTGCTCAGCACCTGCTGTGGGCCAGGTACTGTGCTAAACTCTAGAGGTACTGATTTGAACAGGGTGAATAGGGAACCGTCTCCACGTTCTAACAAGGTGCTCACAGAAACGTCACCCACCCCCTCCTTGAGGGAAGAGGGTTTGTAGGCTTAAAAATCAGTTCGAGGTGGAGGAGGGCAGAACACACTGGGCTTCATTCCCACATCCGGCTGCATTATTTAAATGAGAGCGTTATTGCCCTGCCTCTGCTGTAAGATGTTGCCCAAAGATATTGGGACTGATCTCATGGTGGGTGGGAGAACAGCTCAGTGGCCATGAACTTGAACCATTAACCAGAATAAAACTTGATCTCCATGCTGCTCCAAGTCTGTGCTGTCAGAACATGTCCGAGCTAAAGGACCGTGGGTCCGGGCCCCTCTTACAGTTGGGCACCTGTGGTCCCTAGAGAGTAACTCTCTTGAAATCCCGTAGCAGTTTGTACATTTGCTGACGGCACCCGTCACTTTCTACGTCTCTTTCAGCTTCATGTGCACTTGCATGACCCTAAGCTTTCTGAGGCCAGGGTCTCTATTGGATTCAGCTTTTCCATCCCTCACAGCATCTAGATCCTGCCCCGAAAGTACACTCATCAAGTACCGGTTGACTTGCCTGGGTGTCTCACAGCACCTAGAACTAGAGCCCAGGAATCCTGACCCTGTCCATGTCTTTTCATTAGATTCCTCCTCAACCAGAGTGCACCATGGGGGTGAACCCAGCAGACTCCGTGTCACTGAGCTCACAGCCCTTCCTTGATGGGTCTCCTCTCTCTCCAGCTCTGCCTACAAGGAACAGCTGCTGAGGGTGCTGACCAAGTAGTTTCTCGACACTCGGCAGATAGGAAGCATAGCTCTTAATCAGAGCATGGACTTCCTACCAAGACTATCTGGGTGTGGATCTTGGTTCTGCCATCATGAGCTTTGTGACCTTCAGCAAGTAACTTAACCTCCCTGTGCCTCAGTTTCCCCATCTATAAATATTAATACTTCCTTCATGGAGTTGTTGGGAGGCTTAAATTAAGTAATACCTATTAGATGCTTAGAACAGCACTGAGCACTGTGATGTGGCTTGGTTGAAGTCGTAGCTGTTATTTCACCATTATTTATTTATCTGCTTTTTATCTCCCATCAGAATTCAAGCTCTTTTAGGGCAGAGATTTTGTCTTTTTTTTTTTTTTTTTTTGGTCTACAGTTAGACTTTGTAGGCACTCAATAAATATTTCTTAAATTGAATGGCTTATTGAACACCTATTGTGTGCCAGGCACTGTTGTAGATGCTGGGGCTATAGCCAAGAACAAGATCACCAAGTTGCATGATCTAATGAAGTTTACATTCTAGTGGGAGAGACAGACGGTAAACAAGTATACAAGTGAACAAAATAATGTAGGATGGTGAAAAGAGATGCAGGGAGAATAAAACAAGGCAATGAGATGGAGAGTGCCTGGGTCATAACTTTAGCGAGCTCTGAGGATGTAACTTTGACTGGAGACCCAGCTGATGGGCAGAGAGGACAGTAGAAGCAAGAAGCCTATGGCGGCTGGACTTGCTGAGTGAGGAGCTGGTAGGAGTTGGATCTGTGGCCACGGTGAGGAGTTTAGATTTTACTCTTCAATTCTGAGCAGTGGGAAGTCACTGCACAGGAACCTTTCCTGGGGATGGTCCATCCTTGGAGAAAGACTCGGACACTTGGAAGAGCAGTGAGCAGGCTCTCCTTGTCCTGGGAAGGCTTTTGGAGGGCAGCAGTGTTGCATTTATTCCCCTCAGGTTTCTCATGTCTCTGGCCTAGGTACCCAGGAGATATGGGAGCCATCAGCTAGCTTGAGGAAGGTCCAGGTGTGTGTGTCTGTGTGTCCTGCAGATTCCATCAAGCCATCTTTCTCCCCTGAGTATGTAGGTAATCGGTCAGTGTTTCTTGAGTTGAATGAATGAGCATCGCCAGCTCTTAGAATCTTGTCCTGTACAGAGGCTTGTCCTATGTTCTCTGCATAAGGAAGTCTTCTTGTCATGGTAGTGACTCTGGCATAACCTTGGAGTTTTGCTGCTGTTCTTATGTGCATCAAGGACCTCCACACATCTGTATGTTACAGTGTCTTCACAGTGTTTTGTTTTGTTTTGTTTCTTTGGCTGCACCGCTCGGCTTTCAGGGTCTTAGTTCCCTGACCAGGGATTGAACCAGGCCCTCGGCAGTGAGAGCACAAGAGTCCTAACCGCTGGACCGCCAGGGAATTTCCTGTCACAGTGTCTTTTTTTTTTTTTAACATCTTTATTGGAGTGTAATTGCTTTACAATGGTGTGGTAGTTTCTGCTTTATAACAAAGTGAATCAGTTATACATATACATATATCCCCATATCTCTTCCCTCTTGCATCTCCCTCCCTCCCACCCTCCCCATCCCACCCCTCTAGGTGGTCACAAAGCACCTGAGCTGATCTCCCTGTGCTATGCGGTTGCTTCCCACTAGCTATCTATTTTACGTTTGGTAGTGTATATATGTCCATGCCACTCTCTCACTTTGTCACATCTTACCCTTCCCCCTCCCCATATCCTCAAGTCCATTCTCTAGTAGGTCTGTGTCTTTATTCTCGTCTTGCCGCTAGGTTCTTCATGACCTTTTTTTTTTTTTCCTTAGATTCCATATATATGTGTTAGCATACTGTATTTGTTTTTCTCTTTCTGACTTACTTCACTCTGTATGACAGACTCTAACTCCATCCACCTCACTACAAATAACTCCATTTCGTTTCTTTTTATGGCTGAGTAATATTCCATTGTATATATGTGCCACATCTTCTTTATCCATTCATCTGTCGATGGACACTTAGGTTGCTTCCATGTCCTGGCTACTGTAAACAGAGCTGCAATGAACATTTTGGTACATGACTCTTTTTGAATGATGGTTTTCTCAGGGTGTATGTCACAGTGTCTTTGTTGGAAGTATACCAAGATTGACTGGGCAGCTTTCCTCCCCCCTGACCCCATCCCCATTTCTCCTCCAGCCCCCTGCTGAGTACCACCAGGCCACACTGTCACCTCTGAACACTTCCTGTATCATTATTTGATCTACACTCCTGCACATCACTTGATCCAAGTATGGTGGTACCTAGAAAGCATTGGCTGTCTTTAGTCTGGGCTGAGTGGAGTTGGGAAGCTCAGCAGAAATGGCGTTTCAAACCCAGGAGTTCAACTCACCAGGAATCCAAAGTTGGCCTCTTCAGACTGAGGGCAGTTGGCCAGCCTTTCACATCCTCACTCAGGCATCCCCTTGTCTGTCAGTGTCCGTGATGCCAACCTGCTCTGCTAACCTTGAGAGGCCAGTGAGAGTTGGTAGGAATCAAATAGGACTTTTGTGCTGCAAGTCACTCTCAGGGTTCTGGCGCATTTCGGTGGCCGAATCGGAAATGCTTGTTAGTCACGTGTCGCCTGTCTCCTTGTAAAAACTAAACGCGAAGTGGGTGCAACCTTTTTCTCTTGTTATTTTTTTTTTTTTTTTTTTTTTAATTAAGAGAGTGATATGTACTCATTTAGAAAATGAGAAAATGAATGATGACGTTTTCTATACTTTTTCTCATTTAGTCTTCACTGTAGTTTCTGAGATAAGTAGCATTATTACCATTTTGCATATTCAGAAGCTGAGGCCTGGAAAGGTTAAGTACAATAAGCTGTTTGAAGTGAAGATAGTTGGGAACAAAGTCAAGATTCAGACCCAGTCGGTGGGACTCCTGTGTGTGAGTTCTGGGCACCATATTAGATGCTGCCTTTCAGCAGAAACAACAGAGAAGAAAAGACATCTCCCCTAAGCCCAGCGTGGGTGACATTGTGAGGGTGGCCAGAGTTAGCGCACAGGCTGCTGCAAAGGTTTGAATCCTATGCCTTTTCCCTGTCTCATCTGACCTTGGGCAAACTAAGTAACCTCCCTTTGCCTTACTTTCCTCAATTGTAAATGGGGATAATGATCCTTGTGCCTTAATAGCTCCCAGGGGCATTATGATGTTTGGGCCAAAGTGCTTTTGAACTTCTGTTATGAAAGGGCACTGAGCCCCAACTGCTGTTATAGTCTGTTATTAAGGACCTATTATGTTCCTGATCCTCCACAGAGCCTTGTTACAGGGGGAAGACAACAGTCCCCAGAGGGAAGGGTGTCCTTCTGTGGTGGGCATAGCTGGAACAAACATCGTTTTCCTCCTTCCAAAGTTTCTTAAGGATTGAAGGTCATGAAAGTTTCTCCATTTTTCATGTTCGTGTTGTTCTGTAGAAGCTTCTGGAAGCAGGCGTGTAAACTGCATCGTAACAGGTTCGAGGACCATTGATGGCAGGGCAGAGAGGGGGGTTATAGGGGTTGGTTTTAATCCCAGCTGTGATGTCTTTGTAATGTAAACCAAGAACACAGAAATAACAAGAAGTGATGATTATCTTCCATTCATCCTTCCTTTCCTCCTTCCTTCTAATGACTCACTGATTCAAGTAATAAATATTTACTGAACTTTTATTAGGATCTGGGCCCCTGGTAGGCCCTGGGAATACTGTGGTGAGCAGGGTAGAATTAGCTCTTATCATACAAAACTTATAGTCTAGGGCCAAGAGGCTTATTATCTAGTTGGAGTCGTGTGAATAAAGCAAGAACATGTTGGTGAGTGTTCTGAACTCTCAGGAGGAGAGTCAGGATATAATTTCCAGATGTCCACATCAGCCGCATGGGTACCTGCCCTGGACGGACATTACCGTGGAGGGTTGTGTGTGGCTTCCCAGAAGAGCAGGGGAAGAGTTAGTAGATTAGAGCCCTTGTGTGTCACACTTAACAAAAGCTGTGCTAGTGTGGGCATCTGTAGAAACAATTAGCACCTTGGCAGTCCCAGTTAGTAAGAACTACATTTCCACTTAAAGGCTTATTAACCCTTTGTTACCCGAGTTCAAGTCAGGGAAGAATGATCATGGCATTGAGCTCTTTCCACAGTTTTTTAAAAAATAAATTTTATTTATTTATTTATTTATTTTTGGCTGCGTTGGGTCTTTGTTGCTGCGCGCGGGCTTTCTCTAGTTGCGGTGAGCGGGGGCTACTCTTCGTTGCGGTGCGTGGGCTTCTTGTTGCAGTGGCTTCTCTTGTTGCGGAGCATGGGCTCTAGGCGTGCGGGTTTCAGTAGTTGTGGCACGTGGGCTCCGTAGTTGTGGCGCACGGGCTTAGTTGCTCTGCGGCATGTGGGATCTTCCCGGAGCAGGGCTCGAACCCGTGTCCCCTGCATTGGCAGGTGGATTCTTAACCACTGTGCCACCAGGGAAGTCCCCACAGCTTTCTGAAGTTATGCCATCAATCCAGTGCCTTTCTTATGAGAAGACCATCAGCGCTTGTCTCTCCGGAGTTCCCTCCCTGCCTGACAGGTCTCCCTTGGCCAACTTTGGAAAGCAGGCATACGGCGGCAGGCAGGCTGTGGGGCTGGCTGCATCAGTGCTCTCGGCATGATGCCAGGGACACCTGTGTCTGTGAGCCCCCGTTGGGGTCAGTTTATGCAGAGTGTGGTGGGGGAGGGTTCTTTCTTCCCCAGGTTTGCCCAGCCACAGGCCTCGGGATCCCTCCAAAGAGTGCGGTCAGGGAGGCCCAGCAGTTTCTGCAAAAGCACCCAGTGTTCTTCCACTCGCCCTCAGGCCAGGGCTGGGGTGGAGAGGGCACAGGGCTGACAGAGGTGCCTGCCCACATCCAGAGTGAGAGGAAGGTGCCAGGACAGGGCTCCGCTCCCGGGCAATGTTACTTTCACCAGCCCCTGCAGTGTCACTGCCTTCCTGGTGCTGACCAGCTGCCCCTTCAGTCTGGAGGGCCTCAGAACCATCCAGCATCCGATCAGGAGGAAAAGGCTGGCCTGGCGAGGAGACCAGGTCACTCAGTGCCCCTGGACTTGTTCATGTGTGGTCGGAGCCCACGGTGATGCCGGTTCAGCTGGGAGAATGTGACCCACTTCCATATCCTCTCCCACGTGGAGAGCTGGGTGGGAGGCTTTTGCAGACCAGCTCCAGTTAAGGCTTTTTCAGCCTGAGTATCTCCTGAGTATCCAACCCACATGTTTCCTGCTGCTGGAATCCTGTGGTCCGTGTCCCTGAACTGAATAACAACTCCAAAACAGATGAAATTACCGCCTTGTTGTTCTGCAGTTCTGGCTTCCGCAAGCGGGGCTTCCTTGGGGGGTCAGGGTCCCTTTTGGATTCAGACACCTTTCACAGTGTGGGCCTTGTTCTTGTTCACAGTGTGCCACCCTTGTTCTTCCGGCTAAATCACCTGGCAAACCAGGGGCCCAGTTTCCAAAGAGATGGGTTAGCCTTGACCTCCCTGCCCAGACCAAGGTCTCCCTGCCCCCTGCCCCAGGCAGCCCTGGCTTCCGACCGATCCATCCTGACCCTTGTCCTCACAGTATGTCCTTCTGCTGCAGGAATATGAACTAAAATGTGTTTCGGACCCTCTAGGTTTCTTCCATTCTCTCCAGGTAGAGGACATTTGAATGATTTTCCATTTATAATTTTATGTTTCTCATGCGGCGGGGCTGGGGGGAGCGGGGGGTGGAGGAAGACAGTTTAAACACACGAGGCTGTGGGTGCTGCCAAGATAATCTGGAGTTTTTGTGTTTTTTTTAATTTTTATTTATTTATTTTTGGCTGTGTTGGGTCTTCGTTTCTGTGCGAGGGCTTCCTCTAGTTGCGGCGAGCGGGGGCCACTCTTCATCGCGGTGCGCGGGCCTCTCACTGTCGCGGCCTCTCTTGTTGCGGAGCACAGGCTCCAGACGCGCAGGCTCAGCAGTTGTGACTCACGGGCCTAGTTGCTCCGCGGCATGTAGGATCTTCCCAGACCAGGGCTCGAACCCGTGTCCCCTGCATTGGCAGGCAGATTCTCAACCTCTCTGCCACCAGGGAAGCCCCGGCCGGCAGATTCTTAACCACTGCGCCACCAAGGAAGTCCAATTTTTTTTTTTGTTTTGTTTGGTTGCAGGAGCTCAGTTCCCTGACCAGGGATTGAACCTGGGCCACAGCAGTGAAAGTACCGAATCTTCTTTTTTTTAATTTATTTATTTGGCTGCTCCAGGTCTTAGTTGTGGCACGTGGGATCTTTAGTTGCGGCACGTGGGATCTTTAGTTGCGGCATGCATGCGGGATCTTAGTTCCCTGACCAGGAATCGAACTCAGGCTCCCTGCATTGGGAGCATGGAGTCTTAGCCACTGAACCAGCAGGGAAGTCCCGAAAGTGCCGAATCTTAACCACTAGAGCACCAGGGAACTCCCTCTCTTTCATTGCTATTAAGAAGCAGTATTTTCCTACATGTATCTTTATGCTTTTGTCTGTTTATAGGATAAATCCCTACAGTCTTAGTTGCTACAGCAAAGGGTGCATGTGTTTAAATGTTTAGTATTTTGCCAGGTTGCCCTCCATGGACTTGGTGACCTTTTATGTGCCCACCAAAATTGTGCAAGAACACCTGTTTTCCCCCATACCTTGGCAGAAGTTGATTTGTTGCTAATCTGATAGGTGAGAAGTGGTATATCATAGTTTTAATTTGTATTTCCTGATAAGGAAATAGAGCATCATTTCACATCATTAAGAGCAATCTGTTATGTCATTTGCCCATTTCTTTCTTGGGTTGGCAGTCTTCTTCTTGTTGATCTACAGGTGTTCTTTATATATTAAGGCAGTTTGTCCCATGGCTGTGATATTTGTTGCACGTATTTCCCCAATTTGTCATTGTTCTTTCGATTATATTGTTTTATCCATGTAGAGTTTTGATTTTTATGTAATCAGATTTTAACATCTTTTATTTTGTAACTTACAGATTTCATTTCGTATTATTTCCTTCTCCCACTGTTTTCTTTTAATATACTTACTATTTTGTACTTTGCTCCATAACTGAGTGATCCACAAACCCAGCCTCACCAGAAGCGGGGCAGGTTGGCATTGTGTGCCTCCAGTGGGGTGTGGACAACGTCAGCTACAATTGTTTCTCACCAAAATGTTTACCCTTACTCCAATTCTAAGGACAACCAGACTAATAGTCAGTGGTCCTGGACTCTAAAAAAATGTTAATGTCGTGATAGACAAAGAAAAGCTAGTGAACACTCTAGGCTAAGGGAGAGGAAAGAGCTTGGGAACCTAGTGAAGTTGAGATCTTCAGTTGGATCCTAGATTAAAAACCAGTGCAGGCCAAAGTGAGGGGCGTGGTTGGGAAATTTGGATGTGGGCTGTACATCAGAGAACACTGCTGGGTCACTAGTAAATTCCTTGGGGCTGAAAATAGTATTGGGATAATGTCAGAGCATGGCCTTAGGAGATGCAAAGTATCTGATACCTGCAACTCGCTTTTTTTTTTTTTTTTTAATAAGGGCAGCGCTTCAGCTTTCTTTTTTTTTTTTTAATAAATTTATTTTTGGGGCTTCCCTGGTGGCGCAGTGGTTGAGAATCTGCCTGCCAATGCAGAGGACACGGGTTCGAGCCCTGGTCTGGGAAGATCCCACATGCCGCAGAGCAACTAGGCCCGTGAGCCACAATTGCTGAGCCTGTGCATCTGGAGCCTGTGCTCCACAACAAGAGAGGCCGCGATAGTGAGAGGCCCGCGCACCGCGATGAAGAGTGGCCCCCACTCGCCGCAACTAGAGAAAGCCCTCGCACAGAAACGAAGACCCAACGCAGCCATAAATAAATAAATAAATAAATAAAATTTTTTAAAAAATTTATTTTTGGCTGTATTGGGTCTTCGTTGCTGTGCGCGGGCTTTCTCTAGTTGTGGCGAGCGGGGGCCACTCTTCATTGCGGTGCGCGGGCTTCTCATTGCGGTGGCCTCCTTATTGCGGCGGCCTCTCTTGTTGCGGAGCAGAGGCTCTAGGAGCACGGGCTTCAGTAGTTGTGGCTTGCGGCTCTAGAGCGCAGGCTCAGTAGTTGTGGCGCATGGGCTTAGTTGCTCCGTGGCATGTGGGATCTTCCCAGACCAGGGCTCAAACCCGTGTCCCCTGCATTGGCAGGTGGATTCTTAACCACTGCACCACCAGGGAAGCCCACAACTTGCTTTCAAATCGCTCAGGAAAAGAAGCAGCAGACAAACCTACATCTACCCACAGTGCGGGGAGGCATGAGACAAATGTGACAAAATGTTAACAACTGGTGACTCTAGGGGCAGGGTATTGGGATGTTCCTTGCACTGTTCTTTCAGCTTTTATGTGACTTTGAAAATTTTCGAAATAAGAAGGTGAGGAGAAAAGAGCAACAACAGCTTTGTTCCATCTGCAGTTTGTTTGGGTTGCAGTTCCCTTGGCTTTGCCTGGCTCTCCTGGGTTACTGTCCTGATTCCCGGTTTCTTTCTCCTTCTGTACAGCATGCACAGTTCTCTGTTTCCCTTTCTCGTAGGAACTTCTTCTGTTTTTTGGCTGCATTGGGTCTTCGTTGCTGCGCGCGGGATTTCTATAATTGTGGCAAGCGGGAGCTACTCTTCGTTGCAGTGCGCAAGCTTCTCGTTGTGGTGGCTTCCCTTGCTGCAGAGCACGGGCTCTAGGCGCACAGGCTTCAGTAGTTGTGGCACACGGGCTCAGTAGTTGTGGCTCATGGGCTCTAGAGTGCAGGCTCGGTAGTTGTGGCACATGGGCTTAGTTGCTCCACGGTATGTGGGATCTTCCGGACCGGATCGAACCCGTGTCCCCTGCATTGGCATGCGGATTCTTAACCACTGTGCCACCACGGAAGTCCTGGAACTTCTTTTTTGGGTGAGTTATTCTATTTTGGACTTGGAAGTCTTATGACTATCTTTTTGGCAGACTTACATGACTTTTCTAGAAGCAGGTAAGAACCAGTGTGCATTGGTGCCTATATTTTCTGTTTTTGTTTTGTTTTAACATTGTGTCATGTGCTCCAAGTAAATTTGCAAGGAAGTTTAGTTCTCTGAGACTTAAAGTCTTAATCCTCAGGAATACCATCAAACTAATGTGTAGTGTAACTAACCTCTCTCTCCCTAACCTCCATATAAGCTTTTTCCTCTCAGCTGAGAGTTTTTGCAAGAGGTCAGATTTTGCTTGCATTCTGTGGATATGGGCTTGTGAAAGGTCCTGGGTTTCATTTTATGAAATTTGACAGTCTGGGGATTTGAATAGCTGGCCTGTAAAACCAGGAGTCTTTTTGCCAGGGGAGCGCTCGCAGGCCAGTTTTGCTGGGAGCTTCTTCTCCCTCTCTGTGACTTGGTGACTAATGGTTTCGTGGCTTTGGGGGTGGAGGATGTCATTACAAATGGATGATGGGGCTTTGGCTTCTGCACTGGATTATCTGGGTGTGCTGAGTGGGTGGGGAGCAGAATATGCCACCCCAAAATATACCACTTTGGCATATTGATTATTTTGAATTATAGTTTCTTGAGAAACAACCAGTGCAAGAAGGGTGCTCTGACCCTCCTTTATCTCCCTGAAAGCAGCAAATAAATCTCCCATGTGAAAGGTACCTTCCCTGTACCAGGGGGTAGAAGGCATCCTTATCACCAGAGACAGGAGATTCAAGGCTGAGAAGGCTGTATAAACAAACCCCGTTACTTCCTCACTAATTTACTACCCCAAGCCCAAACTTCTTTGTCTTGTCAATTCTTCACAAATTTATCATTTCTTTGTCTAAAAGATATAAAAGATGCCTGCTCTGGTCACTTCTTCAAGCCACATATCTTTGGGGCTCTCATACGTGCGAAATTAAATTTGTTTTTCTCTTGTTAATGTCTCCTGTCAATTTAATTATTAGACCAACCAAAGACCTTAAAGGGAAGAAGGGAAAAGTTTTCCTCCCCTACACTGGTCTGGGTGTTTGTGTCCAGCCCATTGGGATTGGGGGTAGTTTCTTTCTTAGAGCTTTCACACAGGCCCCTAAGGCCTCCCATCCATTTCTGTCCACTCTCCTGAGCTTTTCCACTGTGGCCCTGGCCCTGAGCAGGTGAGTGTGGGTGGATTCCTGCTGTTTGGGACGCTGTGTTTTCCCATCTCCTCAGAGCCTGTGCATTTTCCCTGATCATCCCTCCCTTCCCTTCCAGCCTCCCGCGTCCTTGTCTCCAGACTGGATGAGTTTTGTGACCCATCAGAAGTTCTCATCTTCATGCTACTTCCCCAGCAAGTTAATGGAATGAACACATGTAGATTCTGAAGTTGCCTCTGTTGAAAATCTGTTTTATTTTGATTATTAGCTTGTTAAACATTTAGGGAGGAAGGAAACTGAGTGTTCAGCAGCCTCTTAGGGGGAGGTTTCCTTCTTCCTTGGATTATTTTTTGTTCTGAGGTGGCTGGAGGGAAAGGAGAGGGAAGGTCACGGCCTGTGTCACGGAGCAGAAGCAGTTATCCAAACAAACAAACGGTGTGGCTTATGTGACATGAGGGTGTAATGAATGCTTGCAGTGTATTACAATAGTATGGATATGTTTTCGAGGTAAACAAACATAGCTTTATTTTTATGCAAATTAGCACATACCTGTATGCTGAAAGCCTATAGGAAAGAGGAGGCAGTAATCCTAAAACTTATGTTCTTAAGAGTTTATAAGAAGTTTCACCCAGGAGGCCAGACCTGGGGCCTCTCAGCTGGGTCCTGAGGACAGCCATCCCCAGAGCTGGGCAGTGAGGAGGGGGCTGGCTTTGGAGGCCACCCCAGGGAGACTGAGCCCTCGCCCTGCAAGCAACCCAATTGGTTTCATGACCTAATTCTCGCAACAGGAAGCTGGAGGTCTTTCTGGCCCCATTCTGAGGGGATGCAGTGAGCCTGGTCCGGGAAACTTTTTTATTTGAACCGATTATAGGAGACTTCAACGGAGGGAAGGGTTGGAGGGAGAGTGGGGGCAAAGGCAGAAGGGCTGGAGAGGGCGGTGGTTCTTGCCAGCCCAGCCTGCTGGCAGGCATCAAAAGACCTGGGCCGCCTTGTCTGGGCCTGCCCCTGAGAACAAGGCTTGTCCCCTTCGGCAGGAGGCTGGTGTGAACGAGCCCATGTGGCTCTGAGTGAAGGGACCTTATGTAGCTCCTGATAAATAAATAGCACTGTGTCAGTTTTTCCCCTTCCTCTTTAAAAATAAAAAACAGCCCCGCCACCAAAAAACAACAACTTTTAAATTTCCCAATTTAATTAACGTTTTAAATGGTGACCCTGCAAGAGTTGGCATAGCTGTGGGCAGTGGGGTTGATGGAGCTTCCGTGGGTTGAAATTTCCATTCTGGCCTCTTTCTCTGGAGGTGACCCAAGGTCTGTGAAACCTGGCCAGGCTCCTTCCCTGGGATTATTAGGCTTGGAACTGGTCCTTCCGGCCCAAATTTGACTTCAGCCCGATCCCTAAGAAGACTGACCAGCAATGCAAATTGAGTTTTCCCTTTGAGGCGGGGGGTGGTGGTAGGTTGTCAGCACGCTGGGGGCATCTCAGATGTTGATCTAGGTCACAGGAGAGAAAAAGTGTCCTTCTGCCACCAGCCTGCACAGGTGAGCTGTTGACACTGCCAGGTGCTCAGCCCGCGGTGAAGGTCGTCCAGCTTGAGAGAGCCTGCCCAGGAGTGGGAGGCGGTGCTTGCACCCGCTCGAGAGCCGAGAGCCGAGAGCGCCTGCCCTTACATCCACTCATAAATAGACAAGGGCTCTGGAGTCTGCATTACCCACCCCCTTGGAACCTGCAAGAGGCCAAAGGTCAGACTGAATCAGAGGAAAATCCGGAGCCGGATTTTGTAGGCGCACTGGTTCCTGATTTCAGGTCTCAGGCTCCGGCTTGGCCAGGTTCCAGGGCCCCAGCTGTTCTCTGTGAAGGAAAAAAGAATCTCTCTTTAAATTAGGTCAGAAGATGCCTTTCTTTCCTTCTGTCCTTGTCCCCCTACTGTGCAGGGATAAAACCACCACCTGCACGTCCCTTGGTCAGAACTACAGAGCTTTAGGACTTCGTCCGGGATCGGGATCGGAGTGTCCCAGTGCAGCCGAGGAAACTTCCCCCGGCTCTGCGTTCCCTTCCTGTTTGCCTTGTGCTGGCTGAACCGCAGAGGCTGTCAGAGCAGGCCTGCCAGGTACTCTTGCTTAGCTGTAAAAAGGACTTGAAGAGACAGTGAGGTCTGGGTAACCTTTTCTACCAATCAGGCCAAAATCACAGGATAAAATTTTTCTTTAACCAGAAGTTTTTGTATTTATTATTATTATTATTATTGGCTCTGCCACATGCGGGATCTTAGTTCCCTGACCCAGGATCGAACCCGGGCCCCCTGCAGTGGAAGCGCAGAGTCTTAACCACTGGACCACCAGGGAAGTCCCCAGAAGTTTTAAACAGACGCCTTTTACCAATCCAGTTACATCAACATTTATAGTCTGTACATGCAGGCTCCTTCAGTTCCTTGATGTCTTAGGTTCTCTGAGGTGAGGACATTCTGAGGCTGGGGGCTTCCTTCGTGGTTCCCAGGTGAATCTGAAATCTGTTCATTCACTTAACTGTGCATGGGACTCCAGATGTGACTGACAGCAGCAGGAACCCACCAGATTCCTCAGCACAGAGCCTACGGTCTTCAAGCTTTTCGAGGGTCCACAAAAATACTGGAGACCTGAAAAGAAAAAGTATCCGCTCCCTCTACTCATAGGAGTTATATGAGAATTCTATTTAATGAGAGATATGGGTCCATTGTATTATTTATTTATTTATTTATTTGGCTGCACCGTGTCTTAGCTGTGACATGCAGGATCTTTAGTTGCGGCATGCGGGATCTAGTTCCCTGACCAGGGACCGCACCTGGGCCCCCTGCATGGGGAGCGCGCGGAGTCTTAACCACTGGACCGCCAGGGAGGTCCCTGGGTCCATTGTAATATGTCTGTGAGAATAAGGCTGCCTGGGCCCACGAAGGACTTAAACCACCCTGTGGCCTGCCCTCAGAGAGCTTCCAGTTTGGAGGTGGAGATAGAGGCACAGACACCCAGGTGCAGTGCTTGGGCAGTGCTTTGAGTAGAGGAAATTTGGGTGAGTGTGCAAACACAGGCTTCAAAAAGGTAACGATCGAACAGTGAACAGTAAATAGGGAGGAACATTCTAGACTGAGGGTACAGCAGATGTGAAGGCCGGAGGTGCTGAAGGAGCCTGGTGCAAGTGGTGACGAAGGTGGCCACCCGGCAGGGCTCCCCATCCTCGGCGCTGTGGGCGTGGGGCTGGGGGGACGGGGCGCGTCCTGTGCACTGTAGGTGGTTCTTCCCAGGAGCATCCTCCCAGTTGTGACAATCGAAAATCCTCCTTTCTCCAGACATTGCCAAATGCCCCCATCTGAGACCCAGCGCCAAGCAGGGACCGTGGTGGATGGCCAGGGGCTGCCTGCGCGCCCCTGCCCGAGGGTGCAGTGGAGGGAGCCCCTTCCTGTCCAGCGTGCAGGTCTGTGCCTGCCCCCGTGTCCTCTGGTTCGTGTGACGCTCCATGTGCAAGGGTGGCTGGCAGGCTCTCTCCGAGGGGAGTCAGGCCGCGGAAAGGAGGGTGCGCCCCGAAGCCCCCTCCCCAGGCTGACTGTGGTTTTCTGTGCTGACGCCTTTCCCCCTGTTGTCTGGACAGCCAGGCAGGGTGGCTGCGCTCTGGATGTTGGGCTGTTTTGAATGATGTCACGTGGATTTGATTTTAATGCTTCGAGAAGTTCACCGAAGGGCCTTCATCAGAGCGGCTCACGCCTGGAAGAGAAAATGCCCTGTTGCTGTGAAGGGGCAGGTGGCAGCTCTGAGGTAGGAGGTGTTGGGAAGGTGGGTGTTGAGAGTTCCAGAATCTCCTGTGCAGCAGACCTGTGGCTGGGGAGGAGGGCCTGTTGGTGTCTGGGCTTCCCAGCTCCTCCGCCCCGGATGAGGGCCGCCCTGGGGCCTCCAGAGCAACTGCAGCCTCTCCTGCTGCGACCCCACTTCCCAGGGGCTTTTTAACGTTTTCCTGACCTTTAATTTTGATTTCAAATCTACAGAAAACTTGGAATAGTGCAGTGAACACACCTGTGCCCTTTACCTGGATTCACCAGTGTTAACCTTTGCTGTATTTGCTCACGCACTGTCTCTGTTCATAGTCACACTCACACATACTCACACACATTTCCGCATACACACAGACACACTCACATACACACACACACTCTAACACAAACACATGCATATACACATACACGCTCACACACATACACACACGCTCACACACATATACACATACACACATACACATATATACACATACACGCACATAAACACACACACTCTAACACAAACACATGCATATACACATACACGCTCACACACATTTACACATACACATATATACACATACACACACACAAACACACACACTCTAACACAAACACATGCATATACACATACACGCTCACACACATATACACATACACACATAAACACACATGCATATACACATACTAACACAAACATACATATACACACTCACACGTACACACACATATACACATACACATATATGCACATACACACACAAACACATACTAACACATACAAATACACACATACACACATACACACATGCATTTACACACATACATAAACACACACATATGCATATACACATACTAACACAAACACATACATATACACACTCACACGCACACACACATATACACATACACATATATGCACATACACACACAAACACATACTAACACATACAAATACACACATACACACATGCATTTACACACATACATAAACACACACATATACATACACATACACAATAACACAAACACATACATATACACATACACGCTCACACACATATACACACACACATATACACATGCACACTAATATAAACACACACATATATACACATACACACATATACACATACAGCACTGACATATACACACACACATATACATGCTCACACATATACACATACATACACTCACACACATGCATACATATACACACACACTCATACACACACTTTTTTTCCAGAACCATTTCAGAGTAAGTTGCAAGCATTGAGACATTTCACCCTTAAATACTCAGCCTGTATCTCTCAAGAACCAGGATATTTTCCAACGTAACCACAATATATTCATCACATTCAACACATATAACATTGATACAATACTAATATCTAATAAATACTCCCTATTAAATTTTCTCTAGTTGCCCAATAGCGGCCTATGACTCCCTCACCTCTCCCCTCCCTGGATTCCATCAAGAACCATTCCCTGTATTTAGTTCTTATACTGCCTTATTTCATTTTCTGATTAGCAGTTATTTTGGGCTCTGGCTTGCCTTTTCCCTGTAAAGTGGAAAGTTTTCATTTCAGTTTCAGTTAAAATGGCTAATGGAACTTCCCCGGCGGTCCAGTGGTTAGGATTCCGTGCTTCCAGTGCAGGGGGCACAGGTTCGATCCCTGGTTGGGGAACTAAGATCCCACATGCCATGGGGCGTGGCCAAAAAAATAAAGTAAAATGGCTAATGTTTCTATCAGCTTCTGAACTGGACGGGGCTGATAGGATGGAGAGAAAGCGTGGATTTTCAAATCCAGGCTTGTCACCTGTTAGCTCCGTGGCCTTGAGCAGGTTACTTACCTTCTCTGGGCCTTGGTTGTCTCATCTATAAAATGGGACTAATTCCTGCCTCGCAGGCTTGTCGTGAGGACCCCATGTGCTGAACAGGCCTGACATTGTGCCTGGCCCTTAGGAATGCTCTAGCAACCACAGTAATTATCACTGTTGTTCTGCAACTTCGCCTGGCTTCACAGAGCAAGAAGGAGCTTTGGGGCAGGTTGGAATTTGGGTTGGTGACCTCAGGACAAATTCCTTATCCCAAGCTCATCACCTAAGAATGGTGCTGCGTCCTGCAAACTGCCTGAGCGGCGGCAGAGCCATCATTACACCTGTTTTGCTCCTGCTGGTGGAGTGCGGTTCACTAACGCCGAGCCTGGCTCTGGGTGGAGGAGGCCGAAATGTGGAATTTATTAATTAAGGTGGTTGCTCATGAGGCCCTAGAGTCTGGGAGGTTGCGGTTTAATTACTGGGAGTGGAGCTCGTGGAAGTTCTCTCTGGTGCCCCAGCTTTGATGTCGCTGGGGGACCTGAGGTGCTGCCCCAAGTGGGACTTGCAGCCCGGGCTGCAGATGAGGCTCAGGGCTGCCTCCCTCTGCTGAGCGCGTTTCTGTCCACTTACTTGTTTACTGGAGAGCAGTGCAGCGTGGGCGGGAGCCTGGACATTCTGGGTTCGAATCCGGCCCCAGAACGGACTAGGACGGACTAGCTGGGTGAGCATAGACTAGCGCCCTCATTTGTAAAACCTTATAGGGATGCTTGTTGCAAAGACTGAATGATTCATGTACGTGGAGGGTTCAGAACAGCGCCCGGCCAACAGCAAGCCGGAATATATGTCAGCTGTTTCTTTAAAGCAGTGTTCTCACCTGGGGGGGGATTTTACCCCCCAGGGAGCACATGGCAAAGTCTGGAGACATTCTTGGTTGTCACGACCAAGGGGGAGGTGCTTTTGGCTGGTAGAGCCCAGGGATGCTGCTATATAACCTCCCATGGGTGGCACAGTCACCGCGACAGAGAACGATCCTGCCCAGAACGCCACTAGCGCTGAGGCTGAGAAACCAAGGACTCCGGGCAGCACGTGCAACACGGAAGGAGGTCCTGTTCCTCACCACCCCCACCCTTATCCTTCCTTTGATCCGCTCCCCTCCCCCTCCTCCCCTCGCTGGTGTCCCTCCCGCTGCACCCAGGGCCCCAGGCTGGCTCCCCCAGGCTTCCCCTGGCTTACCCGCTCACCTGACCGCTGACACCTCCTTTTCCCCTCACCCAGCTCGGGGTTTTTTATCACAGTACCTATCTCCTTCCTCCTTACTAGGTTATTTACCCACTGATTACTTCTTGTTTATTTCATTTTGTCTGTTCTCCCTTCTCCCTAGAATGTATGTAGGGACTTTTGCCTGTTTTTGCACTGCTGTATCCCAGTCCCAGTAAGTGCTCAGAACGTCTGTTGATTGAATGAATGAATGCGTTCCCCAAAGCCACACGGCTGGTACGTGACATGCCAGGATGTCAGTTCTTCGCCGTCACCCATGTCGCTCCTTCTTCCCAAAGTGCCCCCCCAGCCCCCCGCCCCATCCAGCGCAGCGTCTCCTAGAAGTGCTCCAGATGTTTCCCGGATCTGGTCAGTCACCATGATCTGACTGTGTCTCCAGAACACTTTGTGGATGTGCACGGTGGTACCGACTTCATCTGAAGGACGAGCCTGCCCTGTTTCCAGCCAGGGGCTTCTCTGTGGCCCTGGGAGCCCAGCCCCAGCTGTTGGCCTGTCCTCAGGGCCGTCACCAGCAGACCGGTAGCTGGCACATCACACCCACACCCCCTCCCGCAGCCGCAGTGGCAGTCCAGGCTCCGACACTGCTCCTGTCCCGCAGTTCCACCTGCCGAAGTGTCCCAAGCCCTCCCATCCTCACCGTCCCTTCTCCGTCACCCCGCAGCCCAAGCCCCGGCCCTCACCTGGCCCAGCAGGGACCTTCCCTCCAGCTCCTCCCCATCTCTCCTCCACGCCACAGCCACAGGGGTCTCAGGCATTTCCCGACTCTCCCGCTTGAAGCTCTCCTCACCCCCCTGAGACCCATGTGGTCCAGCACCTTGAGCCCCCTCACCTGCCTCCCTGGCCTCAGCTACACCTTCTTCCTCCAGTTTTCCCAAAGGCCCAGTCTCTTCCTGTTTGAGGACCTTTACACGTGTGTGTGTGTGTGTGTGTGTGTGTCCCAACCCAGCTCCTCCTGACCTGGGTAACAGCTCAGAAGTCACCTCCAAGGGTTCCTGCCCCCAGGGCAAGGTCAGATTCCCAGCTTCGCGTCCTAGGACACCTTGCACTTACCACCCCCGACCCCCATCATTTATCACCATCTGAGGCTCCATTTACCTGGGTGTGACTTGATTCATGCCTGTCTCCCCTGCTCACTGGGAGCCATCATCACAAGCAGACCATCCCATGCTCGCCTGTGTATCCTCAATGCCCAGCACAGGGCCTGGCATATAATGAGCTGGCATATAATAAAAGATGCTCAGTAATTGTTTGTTCAAAGAATGTCTTTTCCCTCTGCCTGCAGTGCCCTTCCCCATCTTCTCTACCAGCAAACTCCTATTCATCCTTCAAGACCCAGTTTCAGGGTCTTCTGCTGGGATCTGGTCCCTCCCCTTCCTCTGTGTTGTCACAGAGCTCTGCACATCCCCTTACGCTGCCACTTACTACACTGCGTTGAGGCCCTGGGTTTTTTCCTCTCACCTCTGAGCTGCGCCTGGGGAGGTGCTGGGCACGGCACATTACATGCAGTTGGCACTCTTGGAAGTGTTTGTGTTTTTAACCTGACCTATCTTTTTGGTTCGTTGTTACGTATAATTTGTGTTGTTTTCCATTTGCCTTGTGCAGTGTGGTTTCCTCAGCCATTCTGGTACCTCCTGGAAGGCAGGTTTAGTGTCACAGCCCCAGCTTTGTATCTCCTGCTCCCTGAGCCTGACACAGGGCTGTGTTCACCTAGAGAGGTTTTATTTTAGTAAATCTTTCTTGAGTCCATGTCATGTCTATTTAAGGGTAAGGGCCCCTTGGCAGTTGAGAGCGCTTGACATCCTCTCCCTCATTCTGGACCGGCTAGATAGTTTGTGGCACCTGATGCAGGACCCCTTGTTAAAAAAGTATTCAGAATTGTAAGACGGCGACAGGAGAGCATTCAACCAAGAGTAGGGCCCTTATGAGTGCTCGGACCTGTGCTGGTGCCCAGGCCTCACGCTCATGAAGCCAGCCCTCGTCTCCTTGCGTCCTCCGAGGGAGGACACGGTAGAGGTCCTGATTTCCTTTTGACCAGCGGCAAACTGGAGGGCTCAGAGGGCAGTGACTGACCTCAGGTTGCACAGCTGACCATCGACAGAGTAGAACTGGAAACAGAGTCCAGCTCTGGGAGCGTGCTCACTGTCTCCACCGGCTCTGGGGCCCCAGGAGCTTTGGTCCTCGGTTTCCTCCTCTGTAAATTGGGAACATTGACCTGATCATCGGGTGGCAAATGGAACAGCTGGTGCGAGTCCCCAGATGGTCCCATCAGGAACCACCACGTCCCATAGGCGCCCTCTCCTTCAAGTCATGAAGCCGAGGTTCCTCTCTGCTTCTTGGACAGTCTGAGCCCTGTAGACAGTAGGAGGCTAATTGGCTGTTGTGATAGTTGGAGAAATTAAACCCCCTCAGAAGTGGGAGAGGGTTGTCTCTTTTCATCTCTTTTTGAAGGAATGTGGGGACTTGGGTAGAAGGTTCCCCAGGGATCCTTGGTATTTCAGTGCTTTGATGTCTGGAGGAATAAAAGAGCAATTAATCGCTATGTCTTTCCCGTAGGGTAGGCTGAGGGTGGGGGAGTGGCAGTGGCGGGTGACTGCTCTTCCATCCCAGGGCCATCACTGGTCAACGGGCTCTGCAGACCAGCGACCCGGGGCCAGAGCAGAATCTCCCTGTAGGGGAGGCTTCTAAATCTCACTTCCTCTGGAAAGCACGTTTGCCTCAGCCTCTTGGGTGAGTGAGTAGCAGAGATTGCTGAAGACAGATGGGTTGCACAGCTCCCCTTGGTCCCCTAGAATAGGTTTCTCAATTATCCAAAGACATCTGTCCTCACCGCAGGGCTGAGAGCCAGGAGTCCACCTGTAAACCAAGTGCTCCGAGGCCCACGCACCGCAGTGGAGGGGTGGCCGGGCTGCCACGGGCAGGCGAGACTCCGACCCCCTTGCCGGCACCTCCACCCGCCATCAGCAGCCTCCCTCCTGCCCGGTCAACCTGCAGAGGACCCAAACGACGAGGGTGTGTGTGGAAGGCCAAAGAAGAGAAGAGAATGTTCTCTGATTCCTAGAAGAGGTGTGTTTGGGGCAAGCAGACCTGTGGCCAGACTAGTAGGTTGTAAATTATCTGCATCTGTGTTGTGTGTGTATGTGTGTGTGTGTGTGTAAACTTATGTTTCCATATACAACTACAGATGTTCCCCAAGCACACAAACACCATGCAAGTCTGAGCACAAAGTGGGCGGAGCGCCGAGGTAGCTGTGCCTGGCTCGTCGTGTTGTTTGGTGGGTGGGACGCCTTCTCGGGCAGGTGCAGGACTTGCCCATCAGCTGCCCGGGAATGATTCACTCTGGTCCTCGACGTCTAGCACGGCTCTCAATCTGCCTTGGTGACTAACCCAAGGGGAGGAGGGTGTGTGGTGACCTGCTTTGGCTGGAAATGATAGTGCATAGCTGCAGTCGGCACCTTATCCCAGGGTGCTGGTGCAAGTTCCTGGGCTGGCCAGACATACAGATACTTCTGGACCATGCAGGACCCTTGGCCACGAGCTTCCCGCCATCCGCCTGTGTCCCACAGCACCAGCCATGGGCTCCTCCTGGCTCCTCCCGTGACCTGGGTTCTGTGTTTCCACAGGGCTGCACCTTCCTCCTTCTCCCCGGCCACAACCTGCCCGTCACAGTTGAGCACGTGTTTTCCTGAAGGTGATTTCCAGAAGCAGGTAAGGACCCCAGGGGAAGGATGTCTGGTAGAGTGGCCATAGAATGGCGTTGAGGAGAGGGCCTTGGGTACCGGCTCTAGGGCTGACCGTGAAGCTAGCACATCTCATATCCTTTCTTCATCGTCCCTGATAATGCTCATTGCTTCAGCTGTGTGGGTTCTTAGAGTGAGCGTTGCGGTTCTGCTGGTGTCTTCTAGGCTGTTAAGATGTGTAAGGTCTGAATTAATATTTTATATAAGCTCTGTGAATCACACAATTATATGGCATTGTATTTTCATGCAATGTGAACATTGTACAGATGAAAATGTACATTTTAAAACATGAACATTTAAAATATATCACATTTTTTTTTTTTAATGGACAAAAGTTAAGTGCTGGGACCCATGGGGGAGAGGTGGCTTGTGTACCTATAGGCCCCCCCTGTTGTCTGGCCAAGCCTGAGGTCAGGCAGCATTTACAAGCAGGTGGTAGACCACCCTGGGTATAAATGTATATTCCAATTTACATAAGTGTGGGTGTTAAACAGCATTAGCTTTAAGTTTATAAATAAAAAGGAGTGCAGGTGGCTGTGTTTGTATTTGGGTTCCCCCCACCCCGGCCCCCCCGCCTGTCAAAGGGAGGCCAGCTTTCAAAGTCGTTTATCAGAATGGGTCTGACTTCTGCATGTCCTGCTCTCTGGGTCTTTCCTGCACTACCTCCCAGTTCTTCCAAAGTGAGATCAGCTGTTTCCAAGCTGGAGCTCATGTGCATAGAGATTAGGTCCCTCTAATCTCTGGGCAGGAACGTGGTACCTTACCGACGACCTCGATGCCTCCCAGAAAATGCGGTGCGGCCTCCCAGGCCACGAGCCACGTTTGGAACTTGGTATGCGTCCTTCCCAGTGGTTGGGAACCCCTTCCTCACTGTCTTTTACCTACCAACCTTCCTTCAACAGAGATGCAAGCTCAGAACCAACAGAAGTGTGTGGAAGGGGTGTGGGGGGGTGAATGCATCTGTGTGTCTGCAGTGAATGTATGGACCTCAGTTTCTCTGAAGTGCGTTTGTCCCAATCAGGTGTAATTTTCTGGAATCACGCCCACTTTCGCGTAAGCCGTGGATATCTGTGGCACAACATCCACTTAGCCACAAGCCTCTCCCCTCGCCTTTCGTTTGCATAGTTGATAGTTGCCTGTTTCTTTCCATTTTCCGTTTTTTGGCTCATGTATGCCTTTCCCTGTTTAGCTTCCAGAATGTTATATCTTAAGAGAGGGAGCAGGTCTGTCTCTGACTTGGGCAGTTAACACTGAGAGATTTTCTTAGGATTTAGGATGGAAGCTCCACCATCTTAGGCGGTGGTGTGTTTATGGGGTCGCCAGGAGACCATAACCGAGAAGCAGCGTTACCTTACCTTCAGCTCTCACAGCTGAGGACTGAATGAATAATTATTGTGTCCAAATTCTTTGCAGTTTGGACTTAGGTAATTTAAACACATTTTAGTGGAGATCAGTTCTTGATCCCTACAGGGAAGAATAAGAATTCTCAAGTGAAGTTAATCTGATGTGTGTCAAAACTGTGATGAAAAGTTAACCGCATGTTCACTTGGATAGGCACCAAACTCAAACACTGTAATACACTTGCAGCATACCAGCGACTGAAAGGTCATTGTTTTTTGTGTTGATTGTGATGTATTCTCTTCAATTATTTCCTTCACATTGGCACTCTTGATGCAGCTTCTGTTTAGGACGGAATTATGTAAACAGGTCCCGATGTTCTCGTCCATCAGGATTGGAGCGTGGAGGGCAGGAACACGTGTTTATGCCGCAGTCGGCCCTGACCCATCCCTGGGTGTTCTTTCTGTCAAGCAGCAGGGTGGAGTCAGCTCAAACTAGAGCTCGAAGAATCCTAGAAGACTAGAATTTTTAGGAATGGCAGGAGTCCTCCCAAGGCAAGGAGAAACAGTTTAAGAACTGGTCTCTGCCAGGGAAGTGTGAACAGGGAGTGACCTGGCCGCAAAGACCCATTCAGGCACCAACGACACCCCAGGCCCATGGCTGGGTGTGTGAGGCCCCCTGGTAATCACAGTGTGAGTGTGGTGTGTCCCCGGGGATAGTGGAGCTGCAGTGGAACAGCACCGGTCTCTACGGGGCGCCAAGGGTAGGATTGTTGGGAGGAGCAAAGTTCTGTGAAATAGACCCCGTGCAAAATGATTGACACGGGCACCCACACACACTCACTCCTGTGGGTTCTGAGCCCTCATACCCCTGTTGGAGGAAGCTTGGCTGGTCAGGAAAGGACAGTGAGGAAGGGGCTCTCAACCTCTGTGAAGCCAGCATCCCGAGGTCCTGGGACGCACAGCAAAACCAGAGACATATCCTTGCCTGGGTAGAGCTGGCCCCTAAATGGGGGGATAGAGCTTGCTCTGGGACCCAGGACTGGGGGTGGTTTGTGACAGTAGGACCACTACGAAGCCTTGAACCAGAAGGGCCTTTGGGGGGCTTGTGTTGGGGGCCGAGGGGGTTGGGGGTGAGGGGGAAGTAGCGGGGAGGGGGTAGGGGAGCGGGTGGGTGTGGCCCTGGAGCTCTGGTTCTTTTGTGTGTGGCGACACCTAGTGGCCAGTCCCTTGTCTTCCACAAGGAGAGGGCCAACTGACCATTAGCCCTTGGACACAGGACGGAATCGGAAGACTTTTACCCCTGGAAGCCCTAATTCCCAGTTTGAAGGCTTCATGGAGCATTTCAGATGACCTTGGAGAACACGACAGACCAAGGCATACAAAATAGTCAGGAATGAGAGTCTTTGGAAAAGCTAAATTTGGTTATGGAGACTGGATTAGGGACTTGCATTTGACCATAAGTGATGTGGAGATGGTAGGGGGTGGAAGCCCAGACCCCACAGGCTGTCTGGGTTCTCTCTTCAGCCAACTGGGCCAGGGCTGTGGGTAGACGGGGCAAGGGAAGGAGCCACGGCCCCGGCCCTCCAACAGGTGCAGGAAGACAGTGAGCGAGCACCCCGGCAGGTGCTCTAGGAAGCGGACGAGGGACTTCCCTGGTGGTCCAGTGGTTAAGATTCCATGCTCCCAATGCAGGGGGCACGGTTTCAGTCCCTGGTTGGGGAACTAAGATTTGCATGCCTCATGGTGCGGCCTAAAAATAAAACAAAAGAAAAAGAAACTGGGACGTGACCGGACCATGTGCCCAAGAGGGCCTGGGTGGGGCGCACGACCTGCTTCGGTCATGCAGTCAGGAAAGGCTCCCCAGGAAGGCATCTAAGTGAGCGGAAGAGAAGCCAGTTCCAGGCCTGGGGACCCCAGTGCAAAGGCTGCTGGGGAGGAGCTTCTTGGCAGGTCCTAGAAACAGACCGGGGGCCAGTGAGACAGAGGCGAGGAGTGGGAGCAAGAGGCAAGGCCAGCCGTGTGGGGTCCTGGCAAGGGCGTGAAGCGTATCCTGGGGTAGGTTGGAGTGGGGAGAAATGTCATCCGTTCTGGCTTTTAAAAAGATCATTCCGGTTAGATAGCCTCATCCACCAGAGGGCAGACAGCAGAAGCAAGAAGAACTACAATCCTGCAGCCTGTGGAACAAAAACCACATTCACAGAAAGATAGACAAGATGAAAAGGCAGAGGGCTATGTACCAGATGAAGGAACAAGATAAAACCCCAGAAAAACAACTAAATGAAGTGGTAGGCAACCTTCCAGAAAAAGAATTCAGAATAATGATAGTGAAGATGATCCAGGACCTCGGAAAAAAATGGAGGCAAATATCGAGAAGATGGCAAGAAATGTTTAACAAAGACCTAGAAGAATTAAAGAACAAACAAACAGAGATGAGCAATACATTAACTGAAATGAAAACTACACTAAAAGGAATCAATAGCAGAATAACTGAGGCAGAAGAACGGATAAGTGACCTGGAAGACAGAATGGTGGAATTCACTGCTGCGAAACAGACTAAAGAAAAAAGAATGAAAAGAAATGAAGACAGCCTAAGAGACCTCTGGGACAACATTAAACGCAACAACATTCGCATTATAGGGGTCCCAGAAGAAGAGAGAGAGAAACGACCAGAGAAAATATTTGAAGAGATTATAGTCAAAAACTTCCCTAACATGGGAAAGGAAATAGCCACCCAAGTCCAGGAAGCACAGCGAGTCCCATACAGGATAAACCCAAGGAGAAACATGCCGAGACACATAGTAATCAAATTGGCAAAAATTAAAGACAAAGAAAAATTATTGAAAGTAGTAAGGGAAAAATGACAAATAACATACAAGGGAACTCCCATAAGGTTAACAGCTGATTTCTCAGCAGAGACTCTACAGGCCAGAAGGGAGTGGTATGATATACTTAAAGTGATGAGAGGGAAGAACCTACAACCAAGATTACCCGGCAAGGATCTCATCCAAATTCGATGGAGAAATCAAAAGCTTTACAGACAAGCAAAAGCTAAGAGAATTCAGCACCACCAAACCAGCTCTAAAACAAATGCTGAAGGAACTTCTCTAAGTGGGAAACACAAGAGAAGAAAAGGACCTACAAAAACAAACCCAAAACAATTAAGACAATGGTCATAGGAACATACATACCGATAATTACCTTAAACGTGAATGGATTAAACGCTCCAACCAAAAGACACAGGCTCGCTGAATGGATACAAAAACAAGACCCATCTATATGCTGCCTACAAGAGACCCACTTCAGACCTAGGGACACATACAGACTGAAAGTGAGGGGATGGGAAAAGATATTCCATGCAAATGGAAATCAAAAGAAAACTGGAGTAACAATACTCATTTCAGATAAAATAGACTTTAAAATAAAGAATGCTACAAGAGACAAGGAAGGACACTACATAATGATCAAGGGATCAATCCAAGAAGAAGATATAACAATTATAAATATATATGCACCCAACATAGGAGCATCTCAATACATAAGGCAACTGCTAACAGCTATAAAAGAGGAAATTGACAGTAACACAATAATAGTGGGGGACTTTAACACCTCACTTACACCAATGGACAGATCATCCAAAATGAAAATAAATAAGGAAACAGAAGCTTTAAATGACACAATAGACCAGATAGATATAATTGATATTTATAGGACATTCCATCCAAAAACAGCAGATTACACTTTCTTCTCAAGTGCGCACAGAACATTCTCCAGGATAGATCACATCTTGGGTCACAAATCAAGCCTCAGTAAATTTAAGAAAATTGAAATCATATCAAGCATCTTTTCTGACCACAACGCTATGAGATTAGAAATGAATTACAGAGAAAAAAACGTAAAAAACACAAACACATGGAGGCTAAACACTACGTCACTAAATAACCAAGAGATCACTGAAGAAATCAAAGAGGAAATCAAAAAATACCTAGAGACAAATGACAATGAAAACACGATGATCCAAACAAAACCTATGGGATGCAGCAAAAGCAGTTCTAAGAGGGAAGTTTATAGCTATACAAGCCTACCTCAAGAAACAAGAAAAATCTCAAGTAAACACTCTAACCTTACACCTAAAAGAACTAGAGAAAGAAGAACAAACAAAACCCAAAGTTAGCAGAAGGAAAGAAATCAAAGATCAGAGCAGAAATAAATGAAATAGAAACAAAGAAAACAATAGCAAAGATCAATACAACTAAAAGCTGGTTCTTTGAGAAGATAAACAAAATTGATAAACCATTAGCCAGACTCATCAAGAAAAAGAGGGAGAGGACTCAAATCCATAAAATTAGAAATGAAAAAGGAGAAGTTACAACAGACACTGCAGAAATACAAAGCATCCTAAGAGACTACTACAAGCAACTCTATGACAATAAATTGGACAACCTGGAAGAAATGGACAAATTCTTAGAAAGGTATAACCTTCCAAGACTGAACCAGGAAGAAATAGAAAATATGAACAGACCAATCACAAGTAGTGAAATTGAAACTGTGATTAAAAATCTTCCAACAAACAAAAGTCCAGGACCAGATGGCTTCACAGGTGAATTCTATCAAACATTTAGAGAAGAGCTAACACCCATCCTTCTCAAACTCTTCCAAAAAATTGCAGAGGAAGGAACACTCCCAAACTCATTCTATGAGGCCACCATCACCCTGATACCAAAACCAAAGATACTACAAAAAAGAATTACAGACCAATATCACTGATAAATATAGATGCAAAAATCCTCAACAAAATACTAGCAAACAGAATCCAAAGGATCGTACACCATGATCAAGTGGGATTTATCCCAGGGATGCAAGGATTCTTCAATATGCGCAAATCAATCAGTGTGATACACCATATTAACAAATTGAAGAATAAAAACCATTTGATCATCTCAATAGATGCAGAAAAAGCTTTTGACAAAATTCAACACCGATTTATGATTAAAAACTCTCCAGAAAGTGGGCATAGAGGGAACCTACCGCCACATAATAAAGGCCATATATGACAAACCCACAGCAAACATCATTCTCAGTGGTGAAAAACTGAAAGCATTTCCTCTAAGATCAGGAACAAGACAAGGATGTCCACTCTCACCACTATTATTCAACATAGTTTTGGAAGTCCTAGCCACTGCAATCAGAGAAGAAAAAGAAATAAAAGGAATACAAATTGGAAAAGAAGAAGTAAAACTGTCACTGTTTGCAGATGACATGATACTATACGTAGAGAATCCTAAAAATGCCACCAGAAAACTACTAGAGCTAATCAATGAATTTGGTAAAGTTGCAGGATACAAAATTAATGCACAGAAATCTCTTGCATTCCTATACACTAATGATGAAAAGTCTGAAAGAGAAATTAAGGAAACACTCCCATTTACCATTGCAACAAAAAGAATAAAATACCTAGGAATAAACCTACCTTGGGAGACAAAAGACCTGTATGCAGAAAACTATAAGACACTGATGAAAGAAATTAAAGATGATACCAACAGGTGGAGAGAGATACCGTGTTCTTGGAATGGAAGAATCAATATTGGGAAAATGACTATACTACCCAAAGCAATCTACAGATTCAGTGCAATCCCTATCAAATTACCAATGGCATTTTTTACGGAACTAGAACAAAAAATCTTAAAATTTGTATGGAGACACAAAAGACCCCGAATAGCCAAAGCGGTCTTGAGGGGAAAAAATGGAGCTGGAGGAATCAGACTCCCTAACTTCAGACTATACTACAAAGCTACAGTAATCAAGACAATATGGTACTGGCACAAAAATAGAAACATCAATCAATGGAACAAGATAGAAAGCCCAGAGGTAAACCCACGCACCTATGGTCAACTGATCTATGACAAAGGAGGCAAGGATATGTATACAATGGAGAAAAGACAGTCTCTTCAATAAATGGTGCTGGGAAAACTGTACAGCTACATGTAAAATAATGAAATTAGAACACTCCCTAACACCATACACAAAAATAAACTCAAAATGGATTAGAGACCTAAATGTAAGACCGGACACTATAAAACTCTTAGAGGAAAAGATAAGAAGAACACTCTTTGACATAAATCACAGCAAGATCTTTTTTGATCCACCTCCTAGAGTAATGGAAATAAAAATAAAAATAAACAAATGGGACCTAACGAAACTTAAAAGCTTTTGCATAGCAAAGGAAACCATAATACGAAAAGACAACCCTCAGAATGGGAGAAAATATTTGCAAACGAATCAACAAAGGATTAATCTTCAAAATATATAAACAGCTCATGCAGCTCAATATTAAAGAAACAACCCAGTCCAAAAATGGGCAGAAGACGTAAGTAGACATTTCTCCAAAGAAGACATACAGATGGCCAAGAAGCACATGAAAAGCTGCTCAACATCATAATTATTAGAGAAATGCAAATCAAAACTACAATGAGGTACCACCTCACACCAGTTAGAATGGGCATCATCAGAAAATCTACAAACAACAAATACCGGAGAGGGTGTGGAGTTACTAGTTGTTAATTAGACCCTTTTCTGAGCCAGGGGGAGGTGGCAGGGGAGCAGACAGTAGAAGAGGGAGCCTGGGCTTTGGTGGTGGAAAGGAAGGCCCTGTAAGGAGACGGCACTGCGTTGAGTGCACAGCTGCTACGTTTTTTGCACCTAAGTACTGCTACGCAATACGCGTTTTGCCCTATTGTGCAGGCTTTTAGGGCCGGAGCCCCTGTTAGCTTCTGGGGACTGAGCGGTTGACAGGAGCCTCTAGGGAGGCTGCTGCCCAGGGCTCTGGCACCTTTCTGAGTCTGCCCTTCACCTGGGAGAGCCTGCTGGTCCAAGGCTTGCTGGACCCTGAGGGATGGATGGTGTGAGGAGTGCCCTTGGCCCGCAAGCCCGGCTCCCTTGGTCCTCCGAGCGCAGCTCCTTGGCACCAGGGCTGCCAGGGCTCCACCCCCACCAGCTGCTGCGTTATTTCTGACTCATCCAGGAGTTACAAGTGTGTAACCCAAACCCCTCCACGCCCGGCTTTCTCCCCCCCCCCCCCCAGCTCCTCCTGGAGGGAGGAAACCCTGGGACTTCTCTCCTGGGACCTTTCTGCAGGTCGGGTCCCTGTTGCACCTGGACGCAGCTGCCGCGTGCAGGAGCCACCCTGTGACAGGTGGGTGGGCTTGTGAGGGTGGCAGCAGCGAGCCCGGGCGGGTGTCTGTGCCTGCAGCCCCGGGCTCGCCGTCCCCATCGAGGGACTCCTTGGAGCCCAGCCCAGGAGGCAGCTTCTTGAACTCGTCAGGGACTTTTGCAGAGGGAGCTGTCTTGGTGTTTGGGGGCTGGGTACTGATCCCATGGCTTCTGCAGCTACAGGCCCCAGCCGGCTGCCTCTGATCACGTCACTTTGCTCCTTATGGAAGTTGCTGGCTTTGAAAGACGGGGACACTTTGGGTTTCATGCAGCACATCTCCTTGGCTCATAGCAGGAGCCTTGCTGAGGGGTGGCTGGAAGGTATAGCTGGCCAGAAGTCTGGGTCAGCTCAGCCCCCTGGGCCTGACAGCTCCACACACAGAGGGGGCTGGCCACCAGCGCCTGCCCCGGGGAGATCCCTGCTCAGTCTGGCTGTCGGGCCAGCAGGCGTGAGGGAGGAACGGGCAACTCGCCTCCTGCCCTGGGCTCTCAGAAACGAGCCCCTGATGCAACATGGGCGACCTGACAACTCGTGCCTGTATGCGGGTATGTCTCGTCCTGACACCGCCCCACCCCATGCTTCTCCTTGCTCTGCAGGAGTCCCCAGAGCTGGCCAGGGGATGAACCGCGAGGGGGCCCCCGGGAAGAGTCCGGAGGAGATGTACATTCAGCAGAAGGTCCGAGTGCTGCTTATGCTGAGGAAGATGGGCTCCAACGTGAGTGCCTTTGGGGTGTCGAGCAGCAGGCCCCCCAGGGAGGGTGCCTGATGCAGGCGGGCAGAGGGGCTGTAACCACCTTCTGTAGCAGCTGTGGTCTGGGGAAGCTGTGGTCTGGGGAAGGGGATGCCAGGCCTCTGGCTTGGCTGTGGCTAATTCAGGCTCTCGGGCACAGACACCAGCATGTCCAGTTCGGCAGGCCCTGCTGGGGCAGTCTTCCCACCCCCTGTGCCAAGTTTGGGCCAAGTGGGTGAGGGTTCTAAAGGCCCTGACCTTCCTTTCCTTCCCTCTCCCAAGAGTCTTCTCTTCCAGGGGTGACCGGGGGGCAGGACAGCCACCGAGAGGGCAGCAGATGTGCAGTGGCCCTTCTCAGCAGGAGAGGGAGGGGCTCCCCAAGCAGGGCCTGCCCTACGCTGGAATCCCCGTCCCCGATCTGATCCCGGTGGCGAGGCCTGTGGGCCCCATGGACCGAGTTTCAGGGGTGGGAGCAGAGGGGAGAGGGTGCTCACCCTGGAACTAGAAGGTCAGTTCTCAACAGTAGAGGCCCAGGGAGCGGGTGCGGGCCACCCTTCACCCGGCCCTCTCGCCCTTGCAGCTGACGGCCAGCGAGGAGGAGTTCCTGCGCACCTACGCGGGGGTGGTCAGTAGCCAGCTCAGCCAGCTGCCCCAGCACTCCATCGACCAGGGTGAGTCCAGAGTCGAGGGCCCGCGTGGCCAGCGACAGCAAGCTGTGGTTCCTTTAGAAAGCGTAGCTCCAGCCCTTCCAGATGGGTGGTCCGTGAGAGAGAGATTTCGGGGCTGCGGCTGCCTCACCCACAGAGCTGAGCCCTGGGTGGCGGCAGCGTCTAGACGTGGAGCCTCCAGAGCCTCCAGGCGGTCCCTTCTCCTTCCCCAGCTGGGAGCCAAGGACCCAACCAGGTAATGGGGGGGATCCCTTTCTAGGCCTGGGGGAGGAAGAGGAAGAAATGGAGGTGTCTGGGGGCCCCATAGCTGCAGAGGCTCTGGTGGCTGCATTTCTTTAACCTTTGCCTGCCCCCTGCCCCCACCCCACCACCGCCCCCGCCGCCAGTACCCTGTTCAGGACAAGGAAACCACCCTCGTGTGCAGGGGTCTAGGTGCGGGCTGCACGGTGGCTGCTGTGTCCCTGGCTGTGCCCGGGGAGGTGGCCCCAGTGGCCCTGGAGGTCTCCGTGTGCCCAAGGGAGTGATTTCTCTTTTGAGTACCCTCAGCCAGTTGTAATAATGGTAACACTGAGTGTTTACTGTCTAGCAGGCTCGAGCTGCCAGCTGTATTACTTCTACTTAGCAGGCAAGGAAACGGGGGTTCAGAAGCAATAAGCCACTGCAGCCAGTTACTGGGGGGCCCAGGATGCAAACCTGCAGCCCAATTGCAGGGCTGGGTTTGTCTCTGTCTGTCCTGGAGCCGCAGGAAGCTGCTGGGCACTTAATGGGCTCTCCCTTTCTGGAAGCCTTATCCTGACCCTGTAGCCCAGGACCCTGACCACCAATTTCCAATTGCTTGGAATTCTTGGCCGTTAAATCATGCCACCGGTGGCCTGTCTGGTGTGAGCGGGCCCCCAGGAGGAGAGTGCTGATGGGCGTGTTTGCTGACCCCTGAGGCCGGGGAGGCGAGCAGACCTGGCACACGGGACTGCTTTTCCTGAGGCTGCCCTTGTTCTCCTGGATGTCACACGCAGGGCTCTGCCCTGGCGCAGGGCCCGGTTCCCGAGCTCTGACGCTGGGCGTGACCCGGCCTGTGCGCCCAAGTCAGCAGAAATGTACAGGGTGTTCCCGTGGCCCCAGCAGCTCCCAGGGACAGCCGCTCGCCCGGGCCACCCTCGTGCCGCAGCCTGTCTGTGCCAGCTGGGCTGTCAGCCACCGCTGGGGAGGAGATAAGGGGTGTGGAGTCTGCCCCCGCCCCAGCCCCGTCCTGGGATATTTCTTCTGGGAGAGGTCTTTTCTCCTCCAGGGCTGATCTGGGTTTTAGCGTGGCTCCCTCTCCGCTGCTCCCGAACCGTATTCACTTGAAACCCTCAGGCTTCTGAGTCCCTGGGGCATCACCTTTTCTCCCAGCCTGGTCTTGGGTCACTGGGTTACCCTGAATTTGAGCTGCAGGGGTAAGAATACCTCTAAGTAGAAAGCTGTTAGTGGGAAAAAATCAAAAGAAGCTGTAGAACTGTGTGTCAGTATAGAAAACACCACCACGTACACTCCCCACCCCCCGCCCATATACACACACTCACGAATGTATGTGTATAGAACAAAAGAAGCTGAAAGAGTATTTACCAGGTTGTTTATAGAAAATTTTGATAGAGGGTGGAACCACATAAGGGACTTTGACTTTCCAAGTCACACATTTTTTTGTAAAACTAATTTTTTTAACATTGCACATACATTTCTTTTACTACAATAAGGGAAGGTTTTTTTAAGATTCTGAACTTTTTTTGGTTTCCTATTTTTCTTTTCTTTTTTCTTTTTTTTTAACTTTTTATTTTATATTGGAGTATAGTTGATTAACAATGTGTTCGTTTTAGGTGTTGGTTTTCTATTTCTTTTTTTTTTTAATTGAAGTATAGTTGATTTACAATGTTGTGTTAATTTCTACTGTACAGCAAAGTGATTTAGTTATACATATATATATATATACATTCTTTTTTTAAATATTCTTTTCCATTATGGTTTATCATAGGATATTGAATATAGTTCTCTGTGCTCTACAGTAGGACCTTGTTGTTTAAAGGGGAAGTTTTAAAAAGTGTTTTTAAGAGAACTGTTTTTGTCTTGCTCAGCTAAACCAACAACTGAAAATAAAAATGAGCTCTGCTGAGTTATTTAAGGCGGTCACGGTGACCTCACCTGGACTGAAACTGCTGAGCAGTCAGGAGTGAGCCGTGGGCATGTGGGTGTGATTTCGTGGCCCTGGAATCCGGGCCCTCCTGGGTGTGGGGCGTCCACAGACAGACAGGCTGGCCTTGGGTACTTCTCTCTCCGGGAAGCAGGCTCCTGGGAGTGAACCTGGAGCCGGGTGAGAGTCTCTGGGGAGATGGTTCTCTGCTGCTGGGCTGCCCTTCAGTCTGCCCCTCGCCCCACAGTCACCTCCAGCGACAAGCCTCACAGGCATTCTGTATTTTCTTTGTGCCAACAAAACAGCAAGCAGTCCAGTCTCTCCCACTATGGAGGTTCAAGCCTGAGAGCAGGACCCTACATTTCTGCCCACGCCATGGGGCCACATGGGGCTTTGATAAAATTCTAGCCCGCCCACCTTCCCCGCTGGCAGAGCCGACCTCAGCTGATGCCACAGGGCATGTTGCTGTCAGAGTCTCAGGTGCCACCCAGGTGGCAAGAGCCCTGGATCATTGCTTCCAGTGCTCAGGACCCCAGCATGAAAGGCCCAGAAAGGCCTAGGAGCATTCGGGGTGATGGGCAGGACCGTCCCATAGAAGCCTGGTGTGAGCGCCTCCTGCCACTAGGCGGCACTGTCTCTCAGCAAATGCCTGTGCTCTGCTCCCCCGGATCCCGCAACTCTGACCTATGCTGTTCCAGCTGCCCTCAGTAGGGGGCCTGAGGCCGCCCCACCGATGGGTCAGTGCTTGGCCATCCGTCCCGGGGTCCTGCCCACCACCTTGGACTGGCACACGCTTCCCCTCTGGGGCTGGAGGGGTCTGGTACCGGGAGCACTGCTTGCCCTCCCCAGACCCAGGTAGGAGAGCAGCAGGCTGGGCATCCCTCAACCCACGCCTGCTGGCCGCCCCGCATCCCATTCTTCCCTCGGTGAACACGTGTTCAGTAGCTGCTGGGTCCAGGTAGGTGCTGGAGACCCTGGTGCACGGGCCTGCACCATAGCGCCTCACCAAATGGTTCCAGGAGAGGGCCCCAGAGGCCCCCCAGTACTGCACTGGACAGTGGGTAGACCTGCCTGGCCTGTGCTCCTCCAAGACCACCCTCGAAAGCCTCCTTCTGGAAGCCCTCCTGTCCCTCCCTTGTCTTCCATGAGACCCCTCTCTCTCTCTCCCCCCTCCCCCATTTTCTGCCTCTCTGCTCACTGCCTCCCGCCCTCCCCTCCCCAGTGCCTCCTTTCTCCTCACCATAGTCATGCTGGGTGTTCTCCGTATTCTGTCCTCTCCTCTCAGTGTCACACGCTCTCCCTGGGAGGTCACACATACTCCCGTGACTCCAACAGAGCTCTGGTCGATGCCTTCGAGATACACCCCCTCAGCCCAGACCCCCTGCTGACCCCCAGATTGATGTGCGCTCTCTACTGGCCTCTGGCTGCACACGCCCCACATTCAGCAGGTCCAGGGTCGTAACCTCTCCCCGCCCCGGGATCTGTGCTCCCGCCTGTATTCTCTGTCGTGAGGATGTGCCACCCATGAACCCAGTGTCCTGGGGACCAACCACCGACTCCTGTCTTCCCCAGGTATCTAGGAGGTTACCAAGTCCTCTTGATTCTCCTGCCTTAATGCTCCTCACATCTGCTTTGTCTTCTCCATCTTGGTTTGAACCCCCATTTTGGTCTGAGCCCGTGTTAATTCTTGTCTCGATCACCACAAACAGCCCCTAACTGGCATCTCAACTTCTCGTCTTGCCCTCTCCGTGCACTTTCTACCCTGTACCCAGAGTGAGTATCGAAGGCTACATCAGCGGGTCTCTCCCCAACTTATAGTCTTTCAGTGGCTCTCTACTGCCTTGAGGATAAAATCCGAACCCCTTAGCGTGATGAGCAGGACCCCTGCCCACCGGACAGCAGGACTTCCTGCTCCACAAACAGCCACAGTGAATGGCTTTCAGCTCCCGTCTCAGGCCTCGTGCGTTCACGCCTTTCCGTCCCTGCATTTGCCTCTCGGCTGCCAGGAGCCCAGCCCTGAGCCCACCCCCTCCCCTGCCTCCCACAGGCAGGGCCAGGCCCTCCTGTGATCCCCACCGCACACGTGTACCTCGGCCCTGCTACTCCCCACACTGTCTCCTGGTCCATCTCTTCACCAACTCTGAGCCCCTTGTGGCTTCCCTCTTTGTATTTGTGGGGCTGGGCCCCCCAGAGCGCCAGCGTGTTCTTGGGTGAATGAGTGGACCAGGCTCTGGGTCTGGGAGCCCATAGTACCCCGGAAAGGCAGGAACATGGAGCGCTGTCTCCTGGTCCCCAGGGTGGCCGAGCAGACCTGACATCCTTGCTGGACTGACTTTGAACCAAAGGCAATCAGTGCTTCTCTGGGAAGGTCGCCTTGCTGAGAAGCCCCAGCTGTAGGCTCGGGGGCGGAGAGCCGTAGCTTCCAAAGCAGGCTCAACAGAATGCTGAGTTCGTGCCTTTGTTGTTGTCAGTGCTGTTCTCTCCATAACATATGTCGATCGTTTTTCCTGGCTATAAAAGAATGCATAGTCATTGTGGAAAGTCATTGGGAAAGACAGAAACAGCAGAAAAGCTTAGAGGATTGACTCCTACCACGTAGCTAGAATCACTATTCCCTTGCGTTAATTTCCCAGCAGGTTTTTAAAAAAAATATGCATGTATTTTCATTACAGAGTTGAGACCACACAGTGTAAACGTTGTAATATCCATTTTAACATCCATTTTTTTTACTTATGATAATTTTACCACGTCCTCAAACGATTTTCAAGAAAACATTTTAGCAGTCGTGTGATATGCAGCCATGTGGCTGTGCTATCATTTTTTGACCGATCCTTTACCTTTTCTTTTTCTGTGGCTGCGCCGGGTCTTAGTTCCGGCACGTGGGATCTTAGTTGCGGCACACGGGATCTTTAGTTGCGGTGCACGAACTCTTAGTTGCGGCATGCATGTGGGATCTAGTTCCCCGACCAGGGATCGAGCCCAGGCCCCCTGCATTGGGAGTGAGGAGTCTTACCCACTGGACCACCAGGGAAGTCCCCTGATCCTCTACTACTCGACATTTGTTTTTCATTTTTGCTATTAATTATAATTAATTTAATTTATTGAGCTCCTCCTATGTGCCAGGTTCCATGTCAAGTAGCATATAAAGTTATCCCAGAGAATCCTCACGACAGCCCTGTGAGGCAGCTACTGTCACAGGCCCACTTTCACGATGAGAAAACAGGCCCTGAGAGGTTGAGTAAGATGCTCAAGGTCATAGAACGGGTCATGTGGGTCCAGGATGTGGTAAACAAAGACCATCTAGGAGTGGCTTACAGGCCATGTGCATTTTTAAGCAGAACAGTGTTTTACCTGAGGAGCAGGTGTGATGTAGGCAGTTAGCATGGTATTTCAGGAGGGCATGAGAAAATTGGAAGGGTTTCCTGCTGCCTTCTTTTTCTGGGCCTTTCACCTCCACGTGCCTTTGAATGTGCTGGTTCTGTTTGAGCTCCAGGTCTCTCCCTGCCCCAGCACCACACCGGGGACGGATGCGGCAAGTGCCAGTTCCAGGCCCCTCGTGCGCACTTGGCAAAGGCCTCCTTGTGGCCAGTCGCCTGCAGACCTACCATCCTCGAGTCATGCTTCGTATAGACCCTTGTCCAGCTGTCCCGGGGCTGGAGGGACCCTGTCTTGATGTGGCACATTTTGTTAAGGAAGCCCTCGTCCTTTCTCTTCCCCTCCTCCTGGCCCTGGAGCTGTGGTGCTGGCACGCTGGCTCCAGGCCTGTTCCAGCCTCCGTCTGATCACACTCTTTCTCGAAGAGACTTTCCAGGGAAGGTCCCCAGCCTGAGCCAGCTGGGCGGTCCCAGGGCTCTGCTGGCTTTCCCCTGCGGAAGCCAAGGCTGCGGGCTCAGGGTCCGCTGCCAGCGAGCCTAAAATAGGTCACTTGGTCTCAGGGTTACACTGAGAACCTTGTTAAAATAGCTGTGGTCATGGGCAACCCAGCAGGGAGCCAGCGGCCCAAGGGGAGGGCCCACCCGGGCCCACCCAGTGCACTGCTCTTCCAGGGACCGAGCAAGCTCACCCCGCTGCTCGTCACCCCACTTGACCCTCTCAGCGGCCCTCGGGTGGGGTGCTGGCACCATCTCCGTTTCACAGCCAGCATTCTTCCTGGAATCCTTTCCCACACCATCTGGCCTCTGCTCTTTCACTTCCTCTGTCTCCCTCTCTGCCCTTCCGGGGTCGGCTCGCTTTCCTCCTCTGGCTCCTGAACTGCCTGCGGATCTTTCCTTCCGTGTAGCGGTTATCACGTCAGGTCAGGAGCCCCGAGGGGCCAGCGCCCGTGCTGTGCTCGCAGTCTCACGTTTCCCCTTGGTCCAGCTCTGGCACAGAGTGGGGTCTGTCAGATCCCCGTGTAGACCGAGGCTCCCCCTCTGTGCGGACCGGCTGCCGGGGTCCCGGGACCCCCATCTGCTCACGCGCGGCTCTGAGGCTTCTCATAGAGGCTCCAGGTGATAACCAACTCTGGACTGAAATTACTGTCAGGCCCCGGGAGAATTCCAGTCAGTGGGATGGGAAGCTAATCTTTTTAAACTTTAATCAACACTTTCATGAGAATTACCTGTAACCTAATAATAATAAAATGAAACCCAAAAATCTCATATACGTTGAATCCGGCTGAAAAATCAACCAGAAGGACTTGGTACGTGATAACATGTGTCACAGAAAAAGAAAAAAAATACCCCGTGTTGAGGGGGATGAATTGGGAGATTGGGATATACACTACTGATACCATATATACCACTATATATACACTATTGATACCATGTATAAAATAGGTAACTAATGAGAACCTACTGTACAGCACAGGGAACTCTACTCAGTGCTCTGTGGTGACCTAAATGGGAAGGAAATCCAAAAAAGAGGGGAGATATATATACGTAGGGCTGATTCACTTTGCTGTACAGCAGAAACTAACACAACATTGTAAAGCAACTATACTCCAATAAAAATTAATTAAAAAAAATAACCCCAAGAAAGGGTAAGAGCTGAAGAGCAGGGCTGGTTGCTCAGTTCGGCCTCGGGCTCTGGCCTGTGAAGGGCTGCCTTGACCCTTCTTCACCAGCGTGATGCGTTCTATTGTGTAGAGCTGAGAGCAGGGGCCTCCAAGCCCTTGTGCACCTCTGCTCCCACCTCCTGACACCCAGAAGAGGCAGACCTCTGTCCTGGAGAAGAGCATCAAGGGCCAGTTGGGCCAGCGATGGCACAGTCCCGGTCACAGTAGCCCATTGATCTGGATGCCAGGCGACTGCCCCTGGCCTCTAGCTGCCAGCCCAGCAGGGCAGACGGAAACAGGAGCAAACATGTAAAGAATTTTGGGTGCAGATCACAGGATGACTGACCCTGAGGGAAGGGAACCCCCCTAGAAAGCCCCAGAGGTAGGATGTGTGTGCTAGGCTCAGTGGGGTATGGGGGGGTGAGGTGGGTTTGGGGCACGTGGGACTAGAGCAGAGCAGGTGTACTAGAACCCTGAGGGGTGACCCCACAAGACGCTGTTTGTGATGCTTTATGCTGCAGACGTTATCCGGGTCAGTCAGATGGGCAGGATACGTGTGTTTTGCAGGTGAGGAAACGGAGGTGGATGTGCAGGGACTTGGCCAGTATCGCGCGGGTAGGCAGTGGTCAGACCCAGGCCCAGGTACCGTGATCCACCAAGGGAGCCCAAGCCTGGGGAGGCCCTCGTTGGTCTGTCAGGAGGCCCAGGACCTCTGCCAGGAGCCGCCTCACCCCTGGGCCCACACGCCTCCACTTCTGGCAGCTGGAATGCCTGGTGATGTGGTTGCCAGCCTGGAGCCCAGGAGGTGCCACCAAGCGTGGAGCCTGCTTTGGCTGCTGAGACCTTGGTGGATCCGGGGTGCTGTCCCCATGGCGACCAGTGTCGTGCTGTCACTGGGTAAAAGCCATCCTCTGGGAACTCTGGGCGGCAGAGCTGAGCTGTATAGAACCCCTGGGCTCCTAGGCCACGGCTGCTAAAAGCAGCACATGCCGCCAAGCAGGTTTGGGCTTGTCTGGGGGGAGACCTAGTCCAGGTTGGTGCCCGAGTCTCACCCCCGTGGAGCCTTTTGCCCTTGCAGGAGTGTCTGGGACCTGTTTTTCCGGGAGCCTCTCTGCCTGGCTCATCTCCCCAGAGCCGGTAGCTGAGCCGCGCAGTTTTCGGGTAGGCAGGTAGCCGAGTAGCAGATGCTGGTTGGTATGGACGGCAAGATAGTGAGCTCAGGGGGCAAAGAGGAAGTATCAAAGCCAAAAATCATGTGGTCAGACAAGGGGCAGACGTCGGGAATGGGAATCACCCTGGACGCGTTGGTGCGTGTGGCCGTGTTTCCTCTCCAGCCGGTCAGCCGTGTACGTGGAGGACAACCCGGGCTTGGCAGGTCGGGTTCCCTGGACGGTTTTGAAGAACTTTCGCCGAAGTTAAGTCCCTATGCGAAGTTAACTTTGCCAGAGTTAACTTCCAAAGTTAACCTCCAGCAGGAATTGGGAGACTCTGGGGTGTCGGGGTCCTATTTCGGAGTTTTCCAGGCCCCAGTCATTTGCCCTCATTGGGAAGGTGTTAGGCCCATTAGGAGGTCAGGAGGTCATGAGATCCCCGAGCCCAGAATGGAGTAGTTCTGGTCAGCTCCGGCCAGGGATGGGCGTGAGGGTTTCAGAGGGGCTGGGGGGCTGCTGCCCTTGGAGGAGCCCATGACCCTGAGTCGGGTGACGTGGGTGTCCCCACCTGTGGCCGATGCTGGTGCTGGGAGTCCCCCCCTTTTCTCTGGTGACCTCTGTGCCGGGCTGTGTCCTGAACTGTGGGGCCCTGGGGCTGGCCGGCTTTGGAAGCTGGCCCAGGCTTTTGTACCTTGTGTTGGTTTCCTGGGGAGGGCTTACTCTCAGGGCTGTTGCCTCTCTCCAGCCACCTGTGAGCATCCAGTCCTCCCGGCTGGACTTTGCAGGAGCTGGAAGAGCTCTCCGCAGCCTGTTCCCCCGCAGCGAGGCGCTTTGCTGGGACGTAGGCTGGACCAGCACGCTTAGCACATCCCTGCTGCCCGAGGAGGCCTCATCCCTTCCTTCCGCTGCCTGGTCTCTCTCTCCGCAGGGTCCCTCCTGGGGAGGGAGAGGTGGTGGTGTCTGGAGCAGTCCTCGTCTGCCCTGGAACCGGGCCCAGCTCCATGTGAGCTCCAGGGTCTGTGCCTTTCCTGGAAAAGGGCAAAGGGCTCCACTAGGATGTCCCCGGCCCGGTCTGAGAAATAGAGGCCGGGTGTACACTTACTCCGTCCATCACCTTAGGGCTGCAGCCATCTCCCTGTTCCTCTTTCCTGTTCTTTCTCATTCCTGGGCCTTTCTCCAAACCACACTGCTCCCTGCCCCCTGTGCCCCAGCACCCTGTAGTGAGCTAGCTTCCCGATGGCAGCGTGCTGGTTCCCTTCGGTGAGCGGGACGTGGGCTGAGGGTGGTGCTGGTGTGTGGGGCCTGGGCTGGACTTGTGATTCTGCTGGTGTGAATTCATCCTGAGCTTGCAAACAGACCAGTGACCCCATTGTCTGTCTCCCGCCCCGTGACCCCATTGTCTGTCTCCCGCCCCCAGCTAGGGGCCAGCCTCCCTTTCCTAAGTTCCTGAATATTTGTCATTTTTCTCTCACCAGTCACTTGACTGGACTCCATTAAAGGGGCAGAGCTGGCACGGGCCATGGGGTGGGATGGCCCCCTCGGTGCCCTGCCCTGGTTCAGAGAGCTGTGCCCTTGCCAGCGCCTTGGCCCTGCTCCCCGTGGCAGGGGAGCCATGGGACTAGGGGGGCACCTGGCAGAACAGTAGGCGGGGGCAGGGGGCGGGCGTCTGGGCTCCTCCCAGGTTGGCCTTCCGGATTCCATGTTGAATTTTCTCCAAGATACCCCAGGGCTGCTCTGGTGTTGCTTTATAAATCCTGGGTCTTGGTTCCGTTCTAATGGGAGCAGATGGGTTACTGCAGTCTCTGCCAGGAGGCCTGAGCAGCCTCAGTGCTCAGGGTACCTGGAGCAGGACCGTTACTTCCTTTTCCTAATAGAAAACGACAAAACGTGTAGTGTAGCGTGGTCTTCGGAGTCTGTGTCGGGTCCTCCCTCTGCTTCTGATTCACCGAGTTGCTTCATCTCTCTGAGGAGCTTCAGGCTCCTCACCTATAACGATTCGTCCTGTATCACTATGTTAGATGCTGTGGTCAGGGAGGGCCTGGGGAGGTGATTTTACACAGACTGGCATGAAGTGTGAGAGCTGTGAGATAGACTTTGGGGGAAGAGCATTGAGGCAAAGGAAGCCGCAGGTGCAAAGGTCCTGGGTTGCAGGTTCCTGTGCCTGAAGGACAGCCAGGAGCCCATGTGGCTGGAGCGGAGTGAGGGGTGGGAGGAGGCATATAAAAAGGGGTGAAAAGACAGTGAGGGGCCAGATCATGTTGGGTCTTGAAGCCACGGTGTAGAGTTTGGAGTTTCCCTTGAGTATGATGAGAAATCTTATAATAAACCACCTTTGGAGAGTTTTGAGCAAAGGAGTGGCAGGATCTGACTCATATTTTTAAGAACTTCCTTCTGACTGCTATGTGGAGAATGGACCCTCGGGGTCCAGAGAGGGGAGATCCAGGAAAAGAGGGTACAGGAGGCTAGTGAGAGGGGCAGTGGTGGCTTGGACCAGGGTGGTAGTAGGGGAAATGGTAATGTATTCAGGATACATTTTAAAAGTATAGTCAGCAGGGTTTGCTGATGTGTTATACGTGGCGTGTGTGTGTGAGAGAGGGAATCGGGAAGACCCCAGGGTTTTTGACCTGAGCAACCAGGGGATGGAGGTGCCATCGGCTGAGATGGGGAAGGCTGCAGGTGGAGCAGGCTTGGGGCTGCACCATTTGACGTTCCACCAGCAAAGTCTGAGGGTTCAAATTTCTCCACATCCTTGCTAATGCTTGTTATCGTCTGTCTTTTTGATTCCTGCTGTCCCTTAGGTATGAAGTGGTGTCTCATTGTGGTTTTGATTTGCATTTCCATAATGACTAATGATGTTGAGCATCTTTTCATGCCCTTGTTGACCATTCATATATCTTTTCTGGAGAAATGTCTATTCGAGTTCTTTGCCCATTTTAAAAATTGAGTTGTCTGATTTTTTATTATTATTGAGTTGTGTTATTTATATATCCTAGATAGGAGTCCCTTACCAGATATATGATTTGCAGATATTTTCTCCCATTCTGTAGGTTGTCTTTTCAATTTTTTTGATAGTGTTTTTCGAAGCATAAAAGCTTTTAACTTTGGGGGCTTCCCTGGCAGTCCAGTGGTTAAGACTCTGCACTTCCAATGAAGGGGGTGCGGGTTTGATCCCTGGTCGGGGAACTAAGATCCCACATGTGGCATGGCCAAATTGTGAAGAAAAAAAGAAAAAGAAAAAAAGGCTTTTAACTTTGATAAAGCCCAGTTTATTTATTTTTTTCTTTTGTTGATGGTGCTTTGGGTGTCATATCTAAGAAACCATTTCCTAACCCAAGACTATGAAGATTTACTCCTGTGTTTTCTTCTAAGAGTTTCATAACTTCAGCTCTTATGTTTAGGTCATTGCTCCATTTTGAGTTAATTTTTGTCTATGGTGCAAGCAAGGTAAGGGTTCAACTTCATCTTTTACATGTGAGTATATCCAGTTGTCCCAGCACCATTTGTTCAGTTCTTTCCATTGAACCCTCGGCACCTTTGTCAAAACTTAATTGACCATAAATGGGAGGGTTTATTTCCGGCTTCTCAATTCTATTCCGTTGATCTATGCCAATTCCACCCAAACTTGTTTACTGTAGCTTTGTAGTAAGTTTTGAAATTCAGAAGTGTGGGTCCAACCTTGTTCTTTTTTCTCAAGATTGTTTTGGCTATTCTGGATCCTTTGCGTTTCCATATGAATTTTAGGAGCAGATTGTCAATTTCTGCAAGAAAGGCAGCGGGGATTTGATAGAAGTTGTGTTGAATTTCGTTCAGCGATGTTTTAGACGTTGATGTTTTGTTCTTTTTAGAGTACAAATTTCATACTTCATTTGTTAAATTTAATCCTAAGTATTTTATTATTTTTGCTGCTACTGTAAATGAAATTGTTTTCTTAATTTCATTTTCAGATTATTCATTTCTAGTTTATAGAAATACAAATGATTTTTGTACATTGACCTTATATCCTGCAACTTTAACTTGTTTATTAGTTCTAGTAGTCTTTTAGTGGATTCCTTAGGATTTTCTATATGTAAGATCCATGTCATCTACAAATATAGTTTTATCAGTACTTCTTTCTTTCCAATTTGGATGCCTTTTATTTCTTTTTCTTGCCAAATTGCCCTGGATAGAACCTTCAGCACAGTATTGAATAGAAATGGTGAGAGTGGACATTGTTTTCTTGTTCCTAATCTTGAAGGGGGAGAGCTTTCAATCTTTCACCATTAAGTATGATAATAACTGTGGGTTTTTAATAAATGCCCTTTATCAGATTGAGGAAGTTCCCTTTTATTGCTAGTGTGTTGGGTGTTTTTATCGTGAAGGGGTATTGAATTTTGTGAGATGTGTTTTCTGTGTCTATTCAGATGATTATATGCTTTTTGTCCTTTTTTCTGTTGATAGGATATATTACATTAATTGATTTTTGGATATTAAACCAACCTTGCATTCCTGAGATAAATGTCACTTGGTCAGAGTATATAATCCTTTTTATATGTTGATGTATTCCGTTTGCTAGTATTTTGTGAGTATTTTTGCATATCATAGGTATTATGAATATCTATATTCATAAGAGAGACTGGTCTGTAGTTCTCTTTCCTTGCGATGTCTTCATCTGGTTTTGGCTTTCTTTATCTTTTAATGGGTCAGAGAGTGTGGAACAGGAGAGACTGATCATCTTCTCCCCTCCTGTGCTCACGGCATCTGGTGGGAAAGGACAAACTCTGAACCCAAGTCCAGACAGCATCAGCAGAGGTACCAGTGGGGTGGACCAGCCTTGTTGGTAAAACGGGATAGTAAACCTAGCTGACGGCACAGAGGCAGTGGGCTCGGCCTGCTGGCTTCCTTGTAGCATCTTCCTGTTGTGAGCCCTGCCTTTCCAGGACAGTGTGAGCATCTGAGGGAGCCCCCACATCCTAGCCTTTAAGGGAGAAGGAGGGACCGTGAGGGTTAACCTTGGAGACCCCTCCTGGCTCTCAAGCTCTAAGAGCTTGAATCTTAATAACTAAGTAAGCAGCTCACCCTCCCTCTTAGGTAACTGGCCCAAGTTCCGTGGAAAAGAGGAAAGGGAAGGGCAGCATCGTCGCCTAGAGGCCTGTGGGGCTCAGGTCAGGCCCTTGTTGAATGATGAGTACCAGGCCAACCAGTGATGAGGACAGGGCAGACAATGCTCTGGAAGAGCCTGCCCCCTCTTGGGCCCCAAAGGAAAGCAGATCCCTGGTGGTGAGGCCTGGAAAACAGCAAGTCCTTTAGGAACAGCACAGAGTACGGATGGGCAGCAGCTCCGTGGGCCCTTTCCGCACCCAGCTAGCAGCAGAGTGGGAGGCTCTATAAATGGGAGCTGCAGATTCCTAGCCTTCCCCACCCCAGCCAGGGATGGGGCCACCAGCTGGTGTTGCAGCACTGCCTCAGGTGTCTTGCTAAATAGTCGTTGGAGTCCCTGCATGACCTTGAGGAGGTGACTTCTTTCTCCACCTCTCAGGGTGTAGCCCAGCTACACACACTGGGCAGCCCCTGAGTCTGGGCTCCTCCAAGGAGCCAGTGGCCATTCCCTCTGCAGACTCACTCTTCCCTCCTGGGGCAGCTGGTGCTATTTTTGTGCCTGCAGCTCAGCACAGAGGCCCAAGGTCCCTTCGAGAAAGCCCACGAGACAGGCAAGGAGAGAAGTGAGTGGGCTGTCCCTGTTCATTGCATCTTTTGGTCACAAGTCCCCTTTCGTGGTCTCTCTCCAGCCCCCTCCTGGTTAGCGAGCTGGAGAGGCGGCACTCGGGAAAAGCCGGCATCTGTTAGGTAACCAGCTCAGCTGCCATGCAGGGTATGATGTAACCTTGGATTCTGTGGTTGCTAGGAAAATTCTGCCTGCAGTGATATTGCGTGGTCCGAGGACTGAGGCGAGAACAGAATGTTCCCAGGACAACAGGGGAAGGATTGGTAGGGCTTCCCAAGCAAAGGAGCCCAATCCTGAGAAGTCAGACGATTTGAGCTCCTTTCTAGAAGCTCGTTCCCCTTTGCAGGAATAGAGGTTGTGCTGGTAACAGCAGAACCCCGTCAAGGCAGATGGGGCATGTGTGGCAGGGTTACTCCCCTGGGTAGCACCTTGGCCCTCTGGTGCCAAACTGAAGGACACGTCTGTAATGTTACATCCTTGTGGACGGGCCCTCCTTCTACAGCACCCGTGGCTGCATGCCTCCTCCGTGTGGCAGGGCAGTTAGGAAGGAGGTCAGGACGAGGCTGCCAGTGGGAAGGGGTGACTCCCTGTGGCGTGGACGGAGGTGGCCGACACCACGCCCCAGGGTGGGGGCCGGCCGTGGTGGACTCCTGCCCTCTCCCTGACTCCGTTTCACGTGTCAGCAGCTCCACCACGCCCTGCTGCCTGCGCCCCCCTCAGTGGCCTTTCCTGTTTCTGCTGCTCCGATCCTCCCCTCCCCGGGAAGAATTCCTCCAGCAGAACAGAAGAGAAGCTTGTCTGAAAGGCCATGGGCGACTGACTGTTACTTAACGTTCAGGGTGCCTCCAAGAACCATCCTTTAGAAAAAGGGGAGAGCGGGACTTCCCTGGTGGTCCAGTGGTTAAGACTCCGCGTTTCCACTGCAGGGGGCACGGGTTTGATCCCCAGGGGGAAAGGGGAGAAAGTGGCAGGGCCCAGGCAGGGTCCGCGCCCAGGAGGTGGGGTGGGACCTGCGGGTCACCTCACCTGCCCTGCAGCTTCCGGTGGGGGAGGCAGGTCAGCATTTCAGGCTGTTTCCCTCCTCCTTCCTGCCTCTTCTGGCTGCATGTCAGAGCCTGTCTTATGGAAAACAAGATAAAGGAAGTGATTTCATGAGTGCCTGGACCAGAATCCTCAAATCCGCCATTAAAGATAACAACAAAAAGATTATGGCTGTTATCTGTCTCCATGGGAGCTGGGCCGACCACGCGCTAGAAATGGGCCTGGCCACGCTCCCCTGAGCAGGTGTTGGGTTTGGGCAAAGAGGACTGGCTGTTAGAAATTATGAGCAAGATCCTCCAAAGGGATCGAAACAAGAGTCTTAAGAAGGAAGAGAGAGGTTCCCAAGGGCCCCCGGCTTTGGCGACCTTGGAGCAAGGGTCACAAGCAGAGCCCCGCTCCAGGACAGCAGCCTGGGCTCTTGGCGTGCTCACCTCTTCACCGTGTAGCCTTGAGCAAGCCTCTGAGCCTCACCCCTGCAGCCTGCAGCCCACAGCCGTGCAGCAGGGGTGCTGGCCTACCCTGGCCTGGCTGTAGGGGACGCCCAGGCCCAGAGGGGAGGTGGGCTTCCCCAGAAGCATTGTTCTCGGAAAGCACCCCGCTATAGTGGACTGACTGACACTGCGTCGGGGGCCGCAGCCTCCTCGCCTTGTCCCAGGTTGCAGCCCGGGGCCAGAGGACCATCCAGCAGCAATTCTTTCGCCCTGGTCTGCAGGTGCAGAGGATGTGGTGATGGCGTTTTCCAGGTCGGAGACGGAGGACCGGAGGCAGTAGCTGCAAACCCCTTGGAATACCCTGGAGGCTGGCAAAGGCCAGGAGATCTGTGTGGACCTCACCGGCTGAGTGGCAGAGGGTCACCTTCCCTACCCCGACCCCCCACCCCACCCTTTCCCGTCCTGCCCCACGGCCACTCAGCATCCTCGAGGGAGACACCAGTGGTGCAGTTACGATTGGCTTAAAGGGACGGACTCATGATTGGCTGCGGGAAGAAACCTTTTTATTTTTAAATCTCGACCAACGCAAACCTTTTTATTTTTATTTCTGACTCTTATTTTTTTTTTTTTTTTAAATTGCGCCTCGGTCTATGGCTTCTCAGGAAGCTCTCCGAGCTCTGGTGCTTTATTTCGGTCACTTTTTAGGAATGTGAAGAGGTCCGATTGGCTGCTTAAACTGGAAAAGGATTTTGATTGGCTGGCTAATGGGAAACGGTTTTTTTTTTTTCTTTGATTGGCTGCAGGTGTTCTGCTGATGGCAACAGCCCCTCTCTTTTGAATGTTGAAAACAGGGTTTGGGACGTTGGTTGTTATATTTGACTTGAAAAAAGAAAGAAAGAAAGAAACCAAGTGCGCTTCGCAATATTTATTACACGAAGAGCTTGCTGCTGCTGCTTTGACGTGTTTTTGTTTGTGTTTGCATTTGATTGGCTTTCGATATGTGTGTTTGGTTTCCCATTGGCTCACCCATGACTCCCGTTGCCATGGGCTGCCCACCCCCCTGCTGCGTGCAGGACCCCTCCAGCCCGGGGGTCCACCTAGAGAGTGCTTTTGCTTTAATGACCACACCAGGCTCCATCAGCAAGGGAACCCCTAGGACGCCAAGCAGGGCCCCAAGGAGGTTTGTGTTGTCCTGAAGGAGCAGCCCAGAGCTTAGAGGTGACCATTAGCCAGGATTTACGTGCATCGCTTCATGAGCTGGCAACCAGCCAGCATCCCTTGGTGAGAATGGAATCTCTCACACGCGCCATCCGGGCCTCTCCAGCCTGCCCGCGCTGAGCCATTCCCTCCATATTCTACTTCCTGAGGCCTCATCGGGGGGCCCCTCCTATAAGGGGCAGGAGCTGCTCCCAGCTCTGAGACCCCAAAGCATAGCAGAGGTCTCTGCCCGAGAGCCCAGAACCCACACAAAGGCCCCAGCTTGGCTCACAAGGCCCAGGAGGCCTTTGGCGCCAAACGCACCCTCCCACCTCCCCCAGCCTCCTCCCGAGGTGTGTGCTGCCAGCGCAGTGGGTCCTGACCAGCCCTGGGAGCTCTCATGCGAGGCCGTGCCCTTCACTGCACTGCCTTCAGAAGGGTCTCTCTCCACGGCAGCCTGGAAGGGACCGTGTCATTATTTATGAAGTGCCCACTGGGACCGCTGGCTGGGTCTTCAATGAGCGAGTCCCACCAGGCTGGCCCTCAACCGCCCCCCAGAAAGACATTGCAGAGCAGTGGTCTTTGAAGGGCTGCAGGAGCCCCAAGTCTTCCCACCTGCCCTCTTCCCCCTGGAGGTGGCCCGTCCTGCTCCCTGCATCTCTCGCAGGAGTGGAATCTGGGTGGGGAGTTGGAGGAAGATGCGGGCCTGGGGAGGGGAAGCCTCCCCACGCCCCCGCCGTGACCTCCCACCCCCACCCCGGAGGTAGTAGACGGCTGAGACCTCCTTCTCGCCCCAGGTACCCAGAGCCAGGAGAAGACGCTCAGAGCCAAACTTCCCCCTTCTTAAGGCTTGGGGCTGTCATGGAGCAAGGGAGCTGAACGCCAGCGTGTCCCGGGCCCCAGCCCCTGGGAGCCCCATGGCCCCGTGACCGTTCACACTGTGCTCTGAGCTTCCTCTGAGCCTTGCCCCAGCAGAGGACTTGACACGACCCAGACACCCCATCCTCCTGCACACACGGGCCCCCTGCCCTGGTTAGCTGGCCATTAGTCTGAAAAGGCCGTTGATCCCCAGGGGACGAGGACTGTGTGGACCCCAGCAGGGGCCCGAGAGCACCTTCCTCCAGGAGGGGCAGGGAGTGTACGCACACACGTGTGACTGTACTCATTCCCAGCTCAGTGGCCTGCAGCTCCAGCTGAGCCCCTGGGGGAAGGTGGGTTTTGTTCAGTCTCCCCCCACCACCCAGGTTGTAACGTCTGTTATCAGCTGTCATTGCCAGTGTCGCCGGCTGCCCCCTCCTTGTACCTGTAGCTCCCGTCAAGGGTCCGAGTCCTGGCTGATGGTGTGTTCCTGCCCCAGTCTGTCCTTGTCAGGGTCATGGGCCTCCCTCTTGTAACTGCGATGGCCCTGATCTGTCTCATCTTCTGCAGAAGAAAAGTGGAAATGTTGCTCTGGCTTCGTATTTCAACTAAAAATATTTCTGTTGAAGAAAATAATTAACAATAAAGATTTTTAATAGTTTGGCTCGTGAGCTGATTTCCCCACATCACGTGGACTCTGCTGCTGGGGCCCCCCCTCCCCAAGGAGGGGCGAAAACACCATGTTTGCTAGTTGAATTGTCTATGACCTCGAGTGGAGCTGGGGGTTTGGGAGAATTCCCAGATCTACCCACCCCAGCTGACACGTCTGTAGGAAGGGTGAGCCCCCTTTTGACCTGGAGGTTCCCAGTATTGTCCTAGTTGGGCTGAGGTCAGTAATCCTCAGACGTGGCCTCCCCCCTCCATGCTCCTAAGCAGACACTGAGCACCCCGTCCATCCTAGACACCGCAACATCCCGTGTGATGGCAGTGGTCTTAGAATGCTTGTAACAAAAGTCCAAACAGAGTATCCGTCCCGTCCATCATCCCAGAAACAGAAGATCCGTTGGTGTTCGGCTGTATATTCAAGTTCGGAAGCTAAAGTCATTTCTGCTTGAGGAATTTTTGCTTTGGAAGCATTTTCTAGAATTTTTCATTTGCACCCTTCATCGTCCCATTTTAGGTCTTTATTTTTTTTTCCTGCTTACATGGACTCAGTGCTTCTATTTCCTTTTCAAAGAGTTTCACTGGGTGCTGAATGCTATGAGGTTTATAGAACATGGGGACTGATGGCACGATCGACAAAATTAAATCTTAGGGTTGGAAGAGATGTTGGAGGTGGTCTGGCAGCCCATGTAGTAGCCAGATGTGTGAGTCCCCTCTGACACATCTCAGAAAGGGCTTGTCTGGCCTTTGCTTGAATACCCTCTAGGACTGGGGAACTCACTACCTCACAAGATAGCCCATTCTACCTTCAGGTAATTTATGCTCAGCCTTATATTGAGTTGGTCTGCCCTTCTCTGTAACTTCCTTTTCCGGGAAGGAAATTACAGTTCTTGAGAGAAAGACAAAAAAAGACATCTGTGTTAGCCAAAAGCTACGTATCAAAGGACTCAGGTTAGGTAAATGATGTATAGAGTCTCCCCACCCCCAGCCGGCGTTCTGAGTGACACTGTCCGTAGCTAACCTTGGACTTAATCAGCTCTTCTAAGCTGGGCCATCGTGCAGAGGGAGGGCTTGGCTGGCCCTGGTACCACCTGCCCAGCCCCCAGCAGAGAGTCTGGCACCGGAGCTGGGAGGGAGGAGTCGCCCAGAGCTGTCTGATGGGAATTAGGCTACTTCAGCAGGGGAAGGGGGAATACTGGGGGGCAGGCCTGGGTCTCCTGGGGTCTGTCAGCCCACACAGCAGGCAACCTTCTGGGTCCACCTTCCTAGGTACAGGGGCAGGGGCCAGCAAAGACCCCGACCTCAGGCTTGGGACTGCTGAGGCCTGAGACAGCTGGGGGCCAGGCGGAGCCTGGGGGAGGCCAGGGTGGGCTGAGGAGGGCGGCAGGGCACCTGCACTTGCTGGTGTTTCCCAGGCCTGGGGGGAGGGTGGTGGAGAATGACTGAAGCTTTCTCCCTGGCCCCACAGTGAACAGCACCTGTGAGTACTATCCAGGCTGCTTCTGCCTTTGAACGGGGCCCTTTGTGACAGGGAAAACGATCCCTCCTGGGCACCTCGTTCAGTGGTGGCGGCTTCCGGAGCAGGGGAGCTCTCTGGGCCCCAGGGGACCCCTCCCATCACCCACCTGCCCCGCCCGCGCAGTCTCTTTCCCTCCCTCCCTCCTCTCTCTGTCTCTCTGGCTCGCTCGCTCCTGGCTGCCCACTCCTGTTTTGGAGGATGAGCTAGGCCTAGACTCTCCTGAGGCCATGGTTAGAAAACACTTCTGGCAGTTACCCGGTGGTCTCGTGGTTAGGATTTCAGGTTTTCACTGCTATGGCCCGGGTTCAATCCCTGGTTGGGGGACTGAGATCCCTACAAAAAAAAAACCAAAAAAAAAAAAACCCAAAAACACTCCTCCATCCAATGAAGCAACTTTCTCTTCTGCGGCAACGAGTGGTGTTTACAAGACTTGGGGGCCTGGGGCACCATGACTGCTAGTCCTAATTTAAAGAAAGTCCTCCTCAAAGGACAAGGGCAGTAAAATGCCTTTTGAGTAGCAGCCAGTGCATCGCCTTGGCTTGGAACTGAACCTCACGGCTGGTTTCCGAGCGGCGGGGGTGGAGAAGTCAGGGAAGGAGAGTGTGCAGCACGTGGCCGCCCTGTTGGCACCCCTGTGGGAGCCCCGCCGCACCTGCACAGCCCCAGAGCCTCTGAGAGTTTCCTCCTCTGGGCCCTCGGCCTTGGCCATGGAAGGAGGTGGGTTTTCGCAGACATCTTTTACGCAGGTGACACCCGCATAAAGGATTTTTTTTTTTAATCTTTTGGCTGCACGGTATGTGGGATCCTAGTTCCCCGACCAGGGATCGAACCCGCGCCCCCTGCATTGGCAGCGTGGAGGCTTAACCACTGCACCGCCAGGGAAGTCCTGGTGTCCCAGTCTTAATAACACAGTGAATGTGTCTTGGGTGGGTGTTACGTGTGCACAGGTGCATAGTACTTTATGTACACCGTCTTCAGTCATGTGTGAGCTAAGTATGTTATTATCCCCATTTTACAGATGAGGAAGTGGGGGTTACATAGTTTGCTAAAGGTCGGCATGGTACAGCCAGAACTTGGACCCAGGTTGTCTGACCCCAGACTCCATGCTTATAGCCACTACGTCCAGCTTTGACAGGAGGGGGCAAGTGGGGACTGGGGGTAAATCCTGTGTCGCCAGGCAGCCCTTTTCCCCAGGGCCATTCTGGTGCTTGCCCTTGTTCTCCAAGCCCCTCTGTGTGCGACTCTAGTAGGTTGTTAACAGGTGTTTGTCAGGCGGGTTAACCCACTGCTGGGTCCTTGGTACAGCCCTCACCTCCAGGACGAAGCTGCTTCCCAACTGGTCCTTTCCGACGCCTGCTCCTCACCTTTCACCCATTCTGAGGCCTCCTCGTGTGGACCTGGCAGTTCTCCAGGCTAAGCTGGTTTTTCTAGAAGAAGTTCCTCTTCCACTTTGCCCTAACTCTTCCTGTTCACAGCCCCCCGCCAGCACCTGGCAGTCCAACCTTGAAGCACACCCGTGTCCAAGTGAGGGCAGCGGGAGAGCTCTGAATCTGGGGACAATGGGCCGGGTTTGTGACCCTCTGTACCTTTGGGCAGGTCTCAGCCTGATTTTTCTCATCTGTAAAATGGCAATAATAATAGAAACTAGTGGACCTTTGACAAACTACATGGAAATGCTTTGAACCCAATAAAGCCCTGGACAAACATGGTTCTCTCCTGACCTCATTTTATGCTGTTTACTCCCATAGTATAAATCATTACGTCTTTATGTCTTTGGGGACTGGGGAGATATTAAGGGTCCACAGCAAGAATTCTGAAGGCCACCCGGTGGGATTGAAGCAGCTGTGTGACTTGGGGCAAATTACCCACCATTGGAAAGACAGAATAAACCAGAGCATCTATTCTATAAGGCCGTTGCTGAGAATTAACGAGATAATGCACATGACAAGCTTAGCCGAGTGACCCGCCCACAGTGGGTGGTCAGCACATGTGGTCATCATTAAGTCACCGTGATGGTGTCCTCCACCCCCATCTTCCCTGCTTATAAGTCACGCAGAGCAAGGCCTTGTCTGCAGCTCCCGGCGTGCATGGGGGGAACAAGCCTCAGGTCCAATCAGGTGCTTGTTGAACGCTTTTCTGATGAGGATGAAAGAGCTGAGAGGCTCCCTTGTTGAGGCCAGAGCTGCCTCCTGCTCCCGCCCCCCCGGGCCTCTCCCTCTGCTAAGCAGCTTTGCACGCAGGAAGAGCTATAATTGGAGCAGAGTCCCTCAGCCTTCCGGAGCCCGCAGAGCTGAGGGGGGTCCCCCAGATGGACCTTGTCATGGCTGGACAGGCAGGGAGGGGCCTCTCGGAGCCTGGGGGTGGGCCGTTCCGCCAGGGTTCCAAGGACCCTCCTGCTCACTGGCTCGTGCTTCAACTCCAAATAGAATCAGAGGCAGCCAGGGGAGGGGATAAAATTAAATCCTTGATCATGATCAAGTGGTTAAAGAAAAGCCCATCCCAGCCAGAGGCTCCTTCCCACAGCGGCTGGCTCCGCCTGAGAGCAAACCGAAGATGGAGCCGCTGGCTGTGAGCGCCCAGCCCCCTCCTTCCCCTCCTCCCTCATCAGACATCCCCCCACGCCCCACACCCCAGGCCCGAGGTCCCCCAGCCAGAGCTGTGGAGTGGAGCAAAACCCCCATCGGTCCCTGGGGTGGCCGCTGGCAGGGGAGGCCCTCCCGGACTCTGGACTCGGGAGCTGCACAGACCCGGGCTCAGACCCAGGCTCTGCCAGTTACCAGCTGCGTGACCCAGACGAGTCACTGAAGGGTGCCAAGCCTCTGCTTCCTACTGTGGAACGTGAGGGTGATAACAGCACCTGCCTCCTGGGCTGTGGTCTGGATGTTGTGCGTGGGCACCAGCAGGGGCGGGCCCAGGGTGGGCCACCCATGGGAGCAGCCTGCCTGGGGTCAGGCATGTGTTGACTAGAGGGAACTTCAATACAGTAAAACTGGCTAAAGTTCTGGTCCGGTTTTTTTTTTTTTGTCTTTTTGTCTCCACGCACCAGCAACTTGACCTCCCCTCGGGCGGCCTCTTCTGAGCAGGCCGCGGGTCTGGGTGGGAGGGGACTCGGGGAGACTCTGGCTGAGATGCCACCGAGGTGATGGGCCTCCCGGGCCCGGCTCCGGGGCCCTCCGTGCACCTCCTCGGCCCCAGGGCCACCGTGGGCAGCTCAGGGCCAGCCTCCCGTCCTCACCTGCAGCCCGGCCTGCTGCGAGGGAGAGGTGATGGCTGAGCCGCTGGCACCTGGCAACCTAGCCCGTGAGAGGAGGAGGCCCGAGGTGTACCTTGGCCGGGAGCTGGGACGCTGGGAGAGGAAACAGGCAGTAAAACTAGCCTTCGCTTCCCGAAGCCGGGGCATCCTCCCGTGTCCTGGCTCACAAGAGAAACGCCCACCACCGCAGGGAGCCAGAGGCCGGGGCCGGGCGCGGGGAAGGGGCCCGGATGAGAGGGCGGCCGAGGGGTCCCCGGAGGCGCCAGCCTCACCCTCAGCTGTTTCCACAGACCCTCCCAGCACCCCGACGGTGCCCAAGGCAGCCTCTGCCGGGCCTCCCTGGTCTGGCGCGGCCCCTCCCGGCCAGGCCTATGGTGCAGCCCCTGCTGTGCTCCCTCAGAAACACTCTGCGCCCCTCACCCCAGACTCCAGCCCGGAGAAGGCCGGGGGCGGCTGGGGGCGGGGGCCTGGCTGCTCCTGCCCGCTTGGCCCCCTGGGAACTGGTCCAGCATCCCAGGGGAGGGTGGTCTGTGGGCTCTCCTCCGGCTGAGTCACCCGCCCATACCACGTCCGAAACTGCTGAGGCCGCAGGGAGGCCATGCGCTGGGAGCGGCAGCCTGGACTCTGGCCCCTCAAGGTTTCTATCTAGAACCTTCCTTGGTGGGTCCCACAGGTCCCCCTAGCTCAGGTGGCCAGCTTCAGAGGGGAGCCCTGAGACCTCTGGCTGGCCCCCCGGACCTCTCCAGACTTCCAGGGAGTTAACCCGGTCCAGCTGCCCCAACTGGGCCCCTGAAACACCGGCTGAGGACCTCCTGCGTGCGAGCTGGAAGGTGGTGGGTGATGAGAGGGACCCAGCCGTGCGCTGTGGTGACGGAGGAGCCCGCCCAGGCAGACTGATCTGGAAACAGGCCACAGTGCAGTGTCCTGGGAGGGAGCAAAACCCTTGTCACGGAGGAGGCGGATCCGGAGCTGGCGGACTCAGGCCTGTTGCCAGGAGCCCAGGCAGTCAGAAGGGTCCCTCGGAGCTCTGGGACCTGCCTGTGGGGCTGTCCTCCTTGCCCGTTGTGTGGCTCAGGGGGCGGGGTGTGTGGGGGGGCATCAGGGCAGGGCAGTGGCAGAAGCCTGCGGGTCCACTGGGGTCGCTGGTCCCTGGCTTCTCTCCGGCAGCCAGACCCAGAGAGGGCAGCTGGAGGAGCCCGGGAAACTGCTTCTGAAGGAGAAAGCGTCTGGGGTGATGCGCCGGGGCAAGCCCGGGAGTTCAGACTGGAGCCTGGCAGTTGCTGGAGAGCTGGCAACGCACCCTCACCGCCCTGGCCCGCCTGGCGGATTCCTGCTGCTGCTGCTGGATGGGCAGCTGCCAGCACTAGCTCGGGCCTGCTCTGGCCACCCCCTCTCCAGGCTGTGTGATCTATTCAGGGCCCAAACATTTGTCCTGGGGGACTGAGGGTGAGAGGGGGTGTCCTAGTACCCTGTCCCTCCTCTGAGACGTTGGGAGGATGAGCTCATGCTTGTATGTGGAGGGCACGAGCAGCTTATGAGATTAAGCTCTTAAAGGTCATTAGGCAGAAGAGGAGGCTGGGGCAGGGTGGGGAGGGGGTGGGGCATCGCAGAGAGAGCACTGGACCGTGCCCAGGGTCTGGGTGCTGTAGCTCCCTCCGCCACTAACCTTGAGTGATTCCATCCCGTGCATCTGAGCCTCAGTTTCCCACCTGTGAAGCAGGGGCTTGTGGGAGTCATTGGTGCTGCTCCCCAAACACTCCTGAGCTCTCTCCCTTCCAGGCACACAAAAGGATTGTGTCCCCCTCGCCCTCTTTTTTCAGTTAAGCGTGGCCCTGACTTGCTTTGGCCAATGAAACGTGGGCAGAAGTGCTGGGCCATTTCAGGTGGAGGCTTTAAGAGCTGCTTGGTAATGTTCCAGAGGTGTCTGGCCTATCAGCCTGGGCCCTGGCAGAGCCCTTGTGCCAGTCTACCAATGAGGAAAGAAGTGTGTTGTTGTTTTGTGCCCTGAGGGTCTTGGGCCTGTTTGTTTCTGCAGCATCACCTGGTCTCTCCTGACCACTAGATTGCACCGGTGATCTCGAGCCTTTGAGGCTGAGTGGCATTCTGACTCTTGCTGTATCAGAGAAGGCTCTGTTCTGCTCACCGCCCAAGGGCTCCCCTGAAACCTTGTGTCTGGGAGCTGCTTGCCTTTCTGGTACCTGAGAAAACACAAGTAAGGCTGCCCGCATTCCCACCCTGTACCCTGCAAGGCAGTGGCTGCCCTTTTCACGCAGGATAAAAATCTCCCCTCCCTTGGGTAGGCAGCCCAAGGCCCTGGTGACCTGGCTCCTGCTAACCTCTGACCTCATCTCCTGCCACTCTTCCCTGCCCTCCACACCCAGCCCCTTGTCTCTTTTCATCCCCCAGACACGCTGAGCCTGCCCCCACCTCAGGGCTCGTGTGCTGGCTCTTCTTTCTACCTGCAATTCTCCTCCACGTGGCTGAATCCTCAGTTTTCAGATGTCAGCTCAAATGTCACTCCCTGTCGTAGACTGTTCAGGCTGCTGTAACAAAATATCACAGACCGGGTGGCTTATAAACAACAGCAATTTATTTCTCACAGTTCTGGAGGCTGGAAGTCCAAGATCAGGGTGCCAGCATGGTCAGGTTCCAGTCTCACCAGCCCTTTTCTGGGATGCAGACTGCCAGCTTCTCACGGTGTCCTCACGAGGTGGAAGGGGGGGAGGGAGCTCTGTGGGGTCTCTTTTATAAAAGCACTAATCCCATTCATGAGGGCTCCACCCTCGTGACCTAATCAGCCTCCCAAAAGCCCCACATCCTAACACCATCACGTTGGGTGTTAGGATTGCAACATATGAATTTTTTTTTTTGTGGGGTGGGCACAAGCATTCAGACCATAGCACCCCCTTGAAGGGTCTTCACTGACCACCCTATTTTGCTTTCTGCTCCCTGACATGCCCTATCCCATTTTTCTGTTTATTTTCTTTATCTGAAAAAGCCTTATTTATGAATTTCTTCCTTTGCTTGTTTATCTCTCATTCCTCCCGCTAGAAGGTAAGCTCGTGGGAACAGGAACCTCGTCTGACTTCTGCACTGCTCTGTCTCCAGTACCTGACATATTGTAGGCCCTCAATAAAGATTTGTTAAATGAATGAATAACCTTGACCTTGAAATAGCTCCTCTGCTGAGCCCTCTGTGACCCACAGATACAGTGACTCTATTTTCTGAACAAAAACAAAGAAATTTGGGACCTACAGAGAGAAGGGCATTGTCTGTTTCTCTGGCTGAGGCCTCAGGGCACGTCTGGGCCCTGATACCTGTGTGGCAACCCACACCCACAGCCCTGTTGGGCCTGTCTTGGCTGGTAAAGCAACTCCAGGCTCAGGGACGTGCAGTGGTCACAACCTTCTGACTTGCAGGCAGCAGAAACCCATCTCCAACTGGATCCCGTCGCTGGGGAGGCTCTGGGGGTAAGCTTGTAGGATGAAGGCAATTGCTGCAGGAACCAGGGCCTCAGGGACTGGAACTCGAGATTCAGTGCTTTTGAGGGGATTCTCCTCTTCTGGGTCCATCGCTGCTTGTTTCTGCTTCACCATTTGGTCTTATCATCTCCTTTCAGACTGACCTCCTCCTACAGCAGCCTCAGTGCCCCAAACAATCCCAGGGCAGTGTGTGATTGGCCCTGCTTGGGTAATGTGCCACCTTTGGACCAATCACAGTTGCTGGGGCCTTAGCCACATCCCCTTCCCGTGACCGGAGTGCGACAGGCTCTTGAGAGCATCATCGCCACCAGGGCCACATGCAGAACAGCAGTGGTGCCTAAAGGACACCATTATGCTGTGTGATCGGGGACAAGCCGTCCACCACTGGGCTCTGGTGCTGGCTGAACCCCAGGGGGTGAGAAATCCCATGGTGACATCACTCCTGGGTGCTCAGCTAACCTGCCACGGGGGTAGGAAGGGGACCTGCCCCTTGAGATCAGGGTTTTCTTCTTCCCCATGTAGACCTGGTTTTGCCATCCTAGAGCAGCACTGTGGTGTCATGTAGCCCCTACCTAGGATGGCAGGTGTCCCACAAGAGTAAAAGAAGGCCGGAAAATGCTACATGCTGTACACATTCTTTTGGAGAGTCGCAGTATACTAAAGGTTCTGAGAAGTCTTGCAATGAAGACATCCATTTCATTTAGCTTTTCATCTAGTTTTTCCCTCACCTATTGGAACACAGAACTCAAGTTCTGAGCCCTGCTGCTTATGGGTTGTGTGTTACTTCTCCAAGCCTCAGTTTCCCCACCTTTGAGATGAGTGATAATACCAACCCCCATAGGGTGGTTTCAAGTGTGGAAGGTCTTTGGTAAGTATCTTGTGAGCCTGAAAGCGCTGTGCAGACACCTGACCATTTTCCGGTTTAACCCGGGAAATAACACATACTCTGTTTACCTTACAAGGTAAGTAATCCTGAGTCATTAAGATTAGAGGATGACAAAGGGAAAGGAGGTGACGCATCCAGGATTGGCCAGACAGGTGACTAATTAGAGGCAGGTGCAGAGGAATTCCAACAGCAGTGCTGTGGAGACTAAAGGCTCGGGGGCCAGGAGAACAGAGGCCACTGTGATGGGAAACCCTGGGAAGAGGTGCTGGGCAGGAGGGAGGTGCTGGCTATTGCTGCTGAGTCTTTCTCAAGACTTCTAAGCAGACGGCATCACTGGTGTCCACTCCCCGAGCCTTCCTTGTCCCCCATGGGGAACTCTGCCTAGGATAGAGGTGGGTCTATGAGTTTGCTTGGGCTGCCTTAACAAACACCATAAGTGACTTAATAGAAATTCATTTTCTAAGGAAGTCCCTGGTGGTCCAGAGGTTAGGACTCCATGCTTCCACTGCAGGGGGCATGGGTTCGATCCTTGGTCGGGAACTAAGATCCCGCAAGCCGTGCGGCGCAGCCAAAAAAAAAAAAAAAAACGAATTCGTTTTCTCACAGTTCCGGAGGCTAGATGTCCAAAATCAAGGTGTTGGTAGTGTTGGTCCTGTTGAGGACTGTGAAGGGGAAATCTGCTCCAGGCCTCTCTCCTTGGCTTGTAGATGGCTGTCTTCTCCCACGTCTCTTCGCATCATCCATCTTCCCTCTATGTGGCTAAATTTCCCCTTTTTATGAGGATAGCAGTCATATTGGATTAGGGCCCACCCACAATGACATCATTTTAACTTGATTACTTCTGTCGAGACCGCCCCCCCTCCACATAAGGTCACATTCTGAGTTACTAAGGGTTAAGACTTAAACATAACGAATTTTGGAGAGACACATTCTACCCATAATGGCGGGCAGTCTCCCGAGTGGGAATCTCCATCTCACCAGCCCAACTCCTTGGCCAAAAGCACGTGGATTGTGGCCTCCCGGAAGAGAGATGGAGCCCATAATTGTGTTAATTGCCACAATACCAAATCTGCAATTAATATGCCACGGGAACACAGAGCAAATGCACTAATAGCACATAATTGGACCTAAACTACACCCTCAGCAGGGCCATGCGACTGAGCTCCGCTGTTTATGCTGCTTTTCAAATTAGCAAAGACGAGCAAATTAACATCCGTTTCCCCTTCACCCTGCTCCGAGGGGAGCTGAGGGGGAAACTCGGGGAGGGGGGATGCTTGGCAGGCACCCTAGTTGGAGCCCATCCAGAGCCGGGCACCAGGCTGGCCTTTGGAGCTGTGGGCAAGATGAGGGTGTTGAAGGAGTAAGGAATCCAGAGCTTTCCACAAGTCCTGACACTGGGGCTTTGGCTGACCACCCCCCCCACTAGGATGGCAGAGAGTCTGGTGACTAGGGCATGACTCACATGCAAGTGGCAACTATTTTGGGCCTGGGGCAGGATGGGTTCGGCTTTGGAAACTTGAGGCCCGGTGTTGGGATCTCTCATCCTTATTCCTGAGGTGGCGGTCAAGTCCGGGGGCAGGTGGCAACCCTCCTCAGAAGGGCAGATACAAGCTCCTCTGCCCTCTCCGCACGCAGGCCTGACGGCCTTGTGTCTCCTCGGCCCCAGGGACGGCTTTCTGGAGCCTCCTCTGCCCGTGCTTGTCTTCTTCAGCTGCAAGGTGCCCTGCTCGGGCCTGTTGGCAGCCAGCCGGAGCTTCTGTCCTAACACGTAGCATCCCCGGCCCAGCTGGCGCCCCGCAGAGCCTCCACCTTCTCCACCCCCCACCATGCGTCTGGCGCTCCTCGTCCTCATCCTTGGCTGCCCCATCTGCTTCTTCCTTCTTTGCAGCTCCCAGGTCTTGCCCCCGGGACACAGGAATGGACTGAGCCTGTGGCCTGCGGTTCAGGTAGTCTTCCCTCGCCCGTCTATGCGGGCTCCTAGCTGGGCCTGTGCAGCTGGGGGTCCAGGGTGGGAGCAGGATTAGCAGACTCCCCAGCTGGCCCCCTCCCCTCCCCTCCAGGCCGCTAGGGTGCCCCTGCCCCTCAGGGCCTGGGCGGAGGGTGAGGGAGGCCCTTCTCGCTCCAGCGCCTTCCTGAAATTTGCTTGCCTGCCTTTCCCAGGCTGTGCCAGGCCTCCTGCCTGCCTCCTGCTGAGCCAGCCACGGCAGGGCTCATTGAGAATTCTTGGGTCCTCTGTGCGGTTGGTCCATGGGTTGGTGTCGGGGAGACTGTCTGCCTCTGACAGTCGGCTTCCTCATTTGCATCCCCTAAATCAATGCCTTCAGATGCTGGAAGGCCAGCGCAGCAGCTGAGGCCCGCAGGGGAGAGGAGAAAGGGCTTCCTGCTGCCCCTTGAGGCCCAGGGGTAACTGGAAACAAGAGGCCCCAGGGAGGGCACAAAGGGACGGGAGCAGAAGTCCCTCCCTAGGCCTCCCCTGGTCCTTCCTGCCTGCTGATCAGAGAAGGGGGCAGCACCAGCCCTGTGGCTCGCTGTGATATTCTGGGCCCTGAAGATGCCTAGGGCTCTGACCCAGGGCCAGTCCTGACCATCCATCCACCATACCAGGAGCTCCCAGAGCTGGAAGAGGTATTGGACAGGACGGAGATCAGCCAAGCAGTTCTCCCGTCTGGATGCCCCTCTGACTTTTCCTGGTCTTGCAGAAACTTTCACCATCAGAGCAGTTTCTGGGAGCTAGTGATGCTGTGGGTAAGAGCTTCAGCTTTAGGGCCAGACAGATCTAGGTTTGAATCCTGGCTCTACCACTGAGCTTTGTGACCTTGGGGCAAATTACTTTATCTTTCTCAGCCCCAGCGTCCTCCTCTGTAAAAGCAGGATAATCATGGTATTCATTGCGCGTGATTGCTGCTAGCATTGAAATCAGATAATGCACAGAATGCTTCGTGCACAGGAAACACTCACTATGTGAGTCATGCTTGTTATTTCTTGATTTCTGGGGGTGATTAATCCCCGCTACACAGATGAGGAAGGAGGGGAAAAAGGTATCCCTGAGCATTTAAATGAGCTGGAGGCTTGAAAGAGCCAGAATTTCTGAAATCTGGCTCTTGATTTTTATTGTCATTTGCTGGTCCAGGAAAAAACACAAAAAGGCCAGAGGAACCTCTGCTAATTCTATGCTGCATGGTCTTGGCAAGTCACTCAACCTCTCTGAACTCCTGCTTCCCATCAGTTAAATAAAAACCCCTATGAAGGAGATTGTTGTGAGTCCCAAATGCATCAGATGCCCTTGAGAAAGGAAGTATGCTAAACAGATGCAAAATCTAAAGGGCTGCATGAAAGTAGTCATTATAACCATCATCAACTCCTTAGACATCTCAAGTACATTCATATACATTATCAGCACCATCATCATCATCGTGGGAGCAGTTACCACTAACTGAGCATCTAATATGTGTCTCAGACTGAGCTAAACCCTTTATATGCCTTCTCTCACTTGATCCTCACAATAATCTAAAGGAGGTATGGGACTTCCTTGGCGGTCCAGTGGTTAAGACTCCGAGCTTCCATTGCAGGGGGCATGGGTTTGATCCCTGGTCGGGGAACTAAGATCCTACATGCTGCATGTCGTGGCCAAAAAAAAAAAAAAAAAAATCTAAAGGAGGTTGATGATGATGATGATGGTGATGATGACCATTTTACAGATGAGGAAACTGAAGCTCAGAGTATCTAGGTTGTCTGGTCTTTTCTGCTAGTAATCGGAACCCAGGTATATCTGAAGTAAGACCGTGTGAGTAAGACAACCTTCCCATTTTTTTTAACCACTTTATTCTACAACCTCCCCCGTAATTCTAGGAAATATGTTGGAGCTACGGATAGAACCCAAGTTTGGTGCTGTTTCCACTGTGCCCAAACAGTGGCCGTGTTTCCTATGGGCAGTTTCTGCCCTCGCCTTTCCTTCCTCCCTGGAAACCCAGTGTAGTCCTTTCCATCAGCGTGTTGTATGCAGACAGGGCACATCATATTTGGCTTGTGTGCCCTTAGAGGGACCACATTTGCCCATATGTGGTGTGTGTGTATAGTGCATTGGATGTATGATTGGTGCTGCAGAATAAAATAGCCACCCCCTCCTCTCCACGGCGTAGAAGTGAGTGGCACGCGTGCATCCCCTGGCAGCCCATCCAAAGAGAGGAGAAAAGGCTGTGTGTTACCTTTGGGAGTGAGGATAAGCAGGAAAGCTCAATCCCTGTCCCTTTTGGGGGTGCAAAAGTGAGCTGCCTGGCTTCTGTGTCAAGGTGAGTTTTCCTTCCCTGGAAAATTTCACCAGCCAGAGATAGCCGATGCTTCATGTATGGGAATTCCTGGTTCCTTTGCAAATGGAGAGCTATAGAAAGCTTTGGAGAGAGTCTAACCCAAACCCATGCGTCCCAACCTGACTCCCTGGAGACCACAGGAATGCCCCTTCCTAAGTCAAGGTTTCTGCCACTGCCAGAGAGACGTAAAGCCCTGAGCCATGGACAGAAATGAATAATGATAACAGCTGATGTCATGCGTTGGTTTTTCTATCCCTCACATCCACCCAGGGAGGCGGGCACTGACTTATCTCCATTTTACAGATGGAGATACAGAGATTGGAGAGGTGGAGAACCTCACCCAAGGCCACAGAGGGAGAAACCAGTACAACTGGCAAAAATACAAAAAGGCTCACTGCCTCACTCTTTGTAAAAGCAAAAGACTTGAAACAACCCATAGTTAGGGGACTGATGAAATAAACTCCAGTGTGTCCGCAGGAAGGAAAACTCTCTACTCACAACACCATTTTTTTTTTTTTTTTAAATTTTACTTTTGGCTGCATTGGGTCTTTGTTGCTGCGCACAGGCTTTCTCTAGTTGCGGTGAGCGGGGCTACTTTTCGTTGTGGTGCGCGGGCTTCTCATCATGGTGGCTTCTCTTGTTGCAGAGCACGGGCTCTAGGCTTAGTGGGCTTCGGTAGTTGTGGCTCACGGGCTTAGTTGTTCCGCGGCATGTGGGATCTTCCCAGACCGGGGCTCGAACCTGCATTGGTAGGCGGACTCTGCATTGGCAGGTGGACTCTTAACCACTGTGCCACCAGGGAAGCCCCTCTACTCACAACACTTCTGACACCAAATGTGTGGGTTTTCCACAGCAAACAATTCTCTGATTCTCTGTGGACATCAACTGGGTGTCCTACAAATTAACTTAATCTACTAATTACCTAGAGTTAGTGCAGACCCCACGGGTTAGGGCTCAGCCGCACCTACTTCTTTTGCAAATCGCAGGTAGTGGGTCCCCAGGTTACCCACACTTCTGTCTGACCTGGCTGTGAACCCCCCCTTCAGTTTCAATAATTTGATATAATGACCCACAGAACTCGGGGAAACACCCGACTTACCTTTCCCAGTTTATTATAAAGGATATTATAAAGGATCCAAATGAACAGCTAGATGAAAATGTACCTCCATCAAGATCTGGAAAGGTCCCGAGTACAGGAGCTGCATTCTGTCCCTGTGCAGTTGGGGTGCACCACTCTCTCAGCAGGTGGATATGTTCACTGGCCCAGAAGTTCGCCGAATCCTGTAGTTCAGGGATTTTTATGGAGGCTCCATTATGTAGGCATGATTGATTGTTAACTCAATCTCCAGCCCCCTTCTTCTCCCTGAGGTTGGGGCAGAGTGGGGCTGAAACTTCCAAGCTTCTAATCATGGCTTGGTCTTTCTGGTGACTGGCCCTCATCCTGAAACTATCCAGGAGCCCACCAAGAGTCACCTCGTTAGAACAAAAGGTGCTCCTATCACCCAAGAAATTCCAAGGGATTTAGGAGCTCTGTGCTAGGATCCAGGGACAAAGGCCAAATATGGATTTCTTATTATATTACAATATTATGCCACATGAGGGAGTACTATGCATCTATGAAAAGGAATGAAGACTCTTTGTATACTGAGATGGAACCATCTCCAGGATATTTTACTAAGTGAAAAAAAATCAAGATGCAGAACATCTGGTGCAATATGCTGCTTTTTTTTGGCCGCACTGCATGGTATGGGGGATATTAGTTCACTGACCAGGGATTGAACCCGTGCCCCCTGCAGTGGAAGTGCAGAGTCTTAATCGCTGGGCCACCGGGGAAGTCCCGTGATAGGCTGCTTTTTTATCTAAGAAAGGGAGAGACATATTTAAATATTCACTTGCATTAAAAAAAAAATCCCACAATAGAAGGATAAACCAAAAAAGACAAAATGGTCATCTTCAAGGGGAGGAGGGGACAGGAGGGAAGAGACAGGAATGGAACTAGACTTCTCTGAGCATCTTGCTTTCTAGATTTGACTTCGGACCCATGCAAATATTTAATATAACCATGTAAGATTAAATGGAGGGAATTCCCTGGTGGCGCAATGCAGGGGACATGGGTTTGAGCCTTGGTCCGGGAAGATCCCACATGCTGCGGAGCAACTAAGCCCATGCGCCACAACTACTGAGCCTGCGCTCTAGAGCCCGCGAGCCACAACTACTGAGCCCACGTGCCACAACTACTAGAGTGCCACGCGCCTGGAGCCCGTGCTCCACAACAAGAGAAGCCACCGCACTAAGAAGCCTGCGCAATGCAATGAACAGTAGCCCCCGCTCACTGCAACTGGAGAAAGCCCGTGCACAGCAATGAAGACCCAAGGTAGCCAAAAATAAATAAATTAAAAAAAAAAAAGATTAAATGGAAATATTATAAAAGGGAAGGAAGTGGACAGATATAGGTTTCGCCCAGGTCTGTCCCACCAGAGTTGCTGCTCTTAAGCCCACATCGTCTTGTCCCTCATTAATTATCCCTTCTGGCCAGGCCACCAGAAGGCAGCGATGGGGCCAGACCTCCTGGCTTCCAGGGCCTCGGGGAACCCTGGTGGTGGTGCTGGGGCTGTGGTTTCAGTCCTTCAGGGAACCTGTAATCTGTAGCTCTCATCAAGACTCTCACAACCTTCTCCCACGTAGCCCTGAAGTGGGTTTGCCCCCAAGAACATCATTAGGAGAGCGGCCACAGCGATGGCTTACCTGCCTCCAGCTGGGGTTCCGCAAACACTGGCTGAGCAGCACATGCTGTGTTAATAGTAATAACCCGCCCACCAGAGAAGGACTCGGCCTTCTGGCAAAGAGCCTTCCTGCACGAGCCTTCGTTTCATCCGTTTCTACTCTGGATTTGGGAATGAACAACCCGGTGAGGAACGCCAGCCTGGATGAGGAACGCCTCCCAGGGCCTCGGACAGCTGGAGGGTCTGACGTGGAGGGGCATGCTGGCTCCAAGTTGTGGGATCCCGCGCAGGGCTTTTTTTTTTTTTTTTTTTTGCATCTTGGGCGTAATTTCCTGTAGGGGCGAAGGCATCGTGTGGGCTCAGACATGAAATTGAATCCCAGGTGTCCTTCTTCCTAGCAATGAGCTGAGCAAATTTTACATTTTTCTCATCTGGAACCATAAAAGTACCTTCTGGAAAGGGTTGTTGGAGGCATAAGTGATATGTCACTTCCAGGTAAAAAGCTTAGGCTATTGTGATTAGCAAAAGCCATTTCAAAAGATGCAGCACCATGGAAATTCTGTGTCCTCTCTACTTACTGCACAGACGGGCTGACTATACGTTCAAAAGATCAAGTCTTCCTTGCCTGGCTGACAAGGCCACCTGCTCAACCTCCCAGTTGCCGCCTAAGGATGGGCCTGGGTGGTGCCTCATTTCCCCCGCTCCAGGGCTCCCAGAGCTGCTGCTGAGTCAGCAGCTGGCTTGGCTCAGGCAAGGACCCTCTCTGCTACCCATAGCCTCAGCTTGGATCGATCCCCATCTCAGGGCCATTTTGAGGATTAACTAATCCATCACGTGGAGACCTCTGAAAAGCGCCAATATGGCTGAGGCTATTGTCAGGCCAACCAGAGACTGAGTTCACTGGTTTCCCTGGCTTCCAACACGCTCAAGCTGAGCCTTGCAGCTGGACTAACTGTCCTGTGGGCAATATCTCAGCGTGTGCAGGATGCACCGAGCTCTGGGGCCGCCTGCCTGCCCACCTGCCGCTGGACCTGCTGAGCTCTATCTCTCTGGTTCTCGAAGGGACAGAGTGGGTGAGAAGATAAAGGGATCAGGATTCCAGACACCAAAGAGCTTTAGTTTGTGTTGCTTATAGAACTGAATACATTTTCCCTCTTGGCATCAGCCTAGTGACTCAAAACATAGTTCTGAGATTATGCCTTTCTGATTTTATGTTTTGTAAATCTCCAAGGTCCCTGGAAACCTACAGGCTATGCTTTTTACTCTCTGAGATGTGATCTGCATAATAATAATAAAAAACTAACACAGCAATTCATTTAGTTCATCACCGAGTGTTTATTGAGGACCTACTGTATGTTCAGCAGTACACTAGGAGCTCGAAGGAAAAGAATAAACTACCATAGGTTTAGACCTATTGTATATTAGTCTCTAGGAGGCACTTTAATTGCATCATCTCATTTAATTCTCACAACTCTAGGAAATAGGTATCATTATCCCATTTCACAGGTGAGGAAAGAGATTCAGAAGGTTCTGTAACTTGTCCAAGGTCATTCGTAGTAGCAGAAGCCAGAATTCCCATCCAGTGCTGTCTGACTGTACCATCTGGGTCCTTCCCACTAGAATAGTGTGGAGAAGAAGAGGACACACGTGGAGTAGTCAATCAGCACAAAGTAGCAGATTATGAAGCCTGGATTGTTGGGTTAAGAGCATGTGGGTTTGGGGAGCGAGGGCCTGATAGTCCAGAGGACTTCCTGGAGGAGGCAGCCCAGAAAGTACACTGGTAGGACCTGAGGCTCAGGGCAAAGGTTGGGGATGGTGTGCCATGTGATGCTGCCCCTGGGAAGGAATGAACTTGAACTCAGAGAGTGGTGAGACAGTGGGCCCTGAGGTCAGCTGGGTGGGGCCCAGGCATGAGGGGTGGGAAGCCCAGCAGAGCTGTCTGGGCCTGATGAGGTGGCAGCAGGGAGCCACTGGGAACCAGGAAGGCCCGGAAGCAATAGCAACACCCAGAGAGGATGACTCTGCAGTGCTGGCGAGAAGGAGTGGGGGGCATGGCTTGGAGATGGCAGGGGCTAGGCAGGTGCCGGGGGGAGGGGTCTACCCAAGGGAGTCTAGTCCTCTTGGACTCAGGGGCGGGATGGGCAGGGGGATGAGATGTGGAGTCTTCAGGCTTTGGTGGAGGATGACTTTGAGGGACAAAGGACAGGGAAGAGCATATTCCATCGCAGGCTGCTTTGAAACTCCCTCCAAGGTCACATCACACCTCTGTTCACTGCTGTCCAAGGTCTTCCGGTGGCCTGTAGGATTAGGTCCAAATCCCTCATCCTGACATTTAAGGCACCTCACAATGGCTTTGATCTACCTTTTTGAGCTCCTCACCCACTACTCTCCTAAATAAGTCCTCTGCTCTCCACAAACTGAGTGACTCATTCTCCTCCCAGCCTCCCAGGCTGCCTGCCCACCCTCCTTCACCCCAGCCCAAGCTGGTCTCCACAAAGCCCACCAGCCGGCCAGACCCGCTCAGCAAACAGGGCCAAGACGATCACCGTGCGGTGAATCACCTTTAATAGCTCTTCCAGCAGTCTTGAATAATTAACATTTTATCGTTGTTTAACCTTTGCTGTGGGTGTCTCCTTAATGCCAGCCCTATCCTTGAGGGCTGATCTTTTTGCAGTATTTGTTTCAACTAGGGAAGTCATTTCGCCTTGGTTTCCTTCTCTGCAAAATGAAGCCAATAAAGTCGGCTCATAGGGCACAGTGCCTGGCACTCAGGAGACCATCCATGACTGTTCTGGTCCTTTCCTCTAGTGTGAGGCGCCCCCAGGGGTCGGGGGGAGGTAGGGACCCCAGGACAGGAAGAAAAGAGGAGGACCCAAGAGCCCTGAAGGGACCCTTCTTCATCCATTTGGATTTCTGCATTTCTAAGGGACTGTTAGCATCACACTAAGATCTAGAAAGGGTCACCTGCACAACCCGCCTTTAAAAAGCCACAAACGGATTTCTTCAGCAAATGGAGGAATCTTGAGTTACAAATTCAGGACAGACTTGGGACAAGCAAGCTCCCTCCCAGCGCTGGAACCACTGCAGCACGTGCTGCGCAGCCCTTGATTGTTTACAAAGCGCGTTTCGCTAACCTCGTCTCCTCGAATACCTTTCACGACCCCGCAAGCTCCCTCTCATCACCGCCACTTGGCAGAAGAGGGCACCGAGGTTCTGGGAGGCGACGTGACTTGCTCGAAGTGGCGCAGGGTGTTGGCGCTCAGTGGCCCTGGGCTGCACCCTCCAGCGGGGTCTGCACTCCTTGGGGTGGGGTTGGGAAGGGGAGAAAGGGGAGGCACGGGCCCCAGGGTAGCTCTCGCTCGGCTCCGGGGCCTGTGAGCGCGCGTGGGGATGAGGAGTTGATGCCCTCGGCTGCGGCAGCCGACAGGGGGGGTGCAGCCCCCGGGGCCTCTCCCAGCCTCTCTGGAGCGCAACCCCCGACGCGGCCCCGCGGGCGCGCGCTCCAGGCCCCGCCGGCGGGTTCGGAGGCCCGCGCGCCCCGCCCCCACCCCACGCCCCGCGCGCTCCCCGGGGCGCCGCGCGCGCGCCTCGCCGTCGCTCCCCTCCCCGCCCCTCCCGCCGCCACCCCGCCCCCGGCCGGGTACCCTCGCCGGACCCGAGAGAGAGCGCCGCCGCCATCTTAGTTGCTGCTGCTGCCTCCAGCGAAGCGCTGCCTGCGCCGAGGGGAGGGCGCGCGCGGCCCAGCGTCACGGCGGCGGCGCCTCCTCGGACCCCGGTGCTCGCCGCGGCGCCAAGCAGCCGGCCCCGGGCCGCGAGAGCCCCGCTCGGCGCCCCGCGCGCGTCCCTGCCGCTCCCGCCTCGGGCGGGCCGCGGCGCCGGGAGCCGGAGCGATGCTGCGCCGCCCTGCTCCCGCGCTGGCCCCGGCCGCCTGGCTGCTGCTGGCCGGGCTGCTGTGCGGCGGCGGGGTCTGGGCCGCGCGAGGTAAGCGTCGGGGCCGGGTAGGGACGCGGGGGCTGAGCGCCGGGAGCCGGGTCGGGACGCGGGGTTCGGAGCCCGGCGCGCGGCTCTGGGTCGGGGTGCAAGAGGCTGTGGGCGCGCGCTGCAGGCGCCGGGGGGAAGCTGGCCGCCCCCATCGCACCCTCGCCGGGTTGGTGGCTGCGCGGATGTGGGGGGACGTGCAGAAGGGCCGAAGCGTCGGTCAGTCTTCCTCGGCAGCGCCCGCAGGCTGGGGCGGCATCCCTGGGGTGAGATATCGGGTACGTGTGTTGTGTGCCGAGATGTGCATCAGGCCGGGGGTGCACGCACAATTTTTGGTGTGCGCTTACATAAGCGCCCACTCCTCCGCGTCCTTTTCCCAGATCCCGATTATCTGCTGCTGCTCTACCGCGGACGCGGCGTCTTCGCCCTTTTCCGCCTCCTTCCAGGGTCTTTTAAACGTCTGTTTTCGAACGAGCCGAGGCTGAAACTTCTGGCTCCCCTCCCACCTTTCACCCAGAGGTGAAATTGTGATGAGGTTTACGACCGTCGTCTCACCCGGTGTCAGAAATCTTCCTCTTCTCCACCCCCGACGCCTTGGTGCAGTTTTTCTGACAGTAATTTAGGTCGTGCAGAAACGAGAAACCCCTCTTTGATTCCTTAGGGCCGAAATTATTTTATGGTTACTTGGCAAAAACATATTTCTTAGTGAATCGATTGTTTTGTTGTTGTTTTAACCTTCAACCACTTAACCTTTTCAGCGTTATACGCTCTCTGATATTGACTGATCTTGCCAACGAAAAGCTTACGCATTGCAGATATATGCTTCCGAGTGGATCTTGGAATCATAAACATTTTCCTCGGCCTTGGAGCAAAGTAATCTAGGTGTAGTCTATAGAGTACTTGGATCTATCCTTCTGATTTTTTAAATCAAAAAATTTGAGAGAGGAAGGGTTGATGGAAGGCCAAATGAAATGGTCATATTTCAATTTAGCAAAGCTTTTTAAAGAATTACCATTTTCTCTTTCTGGGCATGACATATCAAGAGAAGTATGGTGTTCACAAATGAAAGGGCAGGAGAGGCAAGTGCATCTTTTGTTGTATATGTTCCTTTCTTCACATCCAGGATGATAAACTTTGAATACTTCTTTCATTTATTTCATTTCTAACATTCTTTCGACTCTGTCAAATTCAGGTCTCAGTCACTAAGTATCTAATTGCTCTCAGTTTGATTTTACATCAAGGTAAGTTTGGAATGTTCTTTCCAGATGTGGGATGGAGGTTTGTAAGTCTAATATATCCAAGAAAAAATGTCAAAGTTTGCTTCTCTTGGGGAAAACCCACACAGCTTAAAAATATGTGCTTGGATTGGGTATTTTGGGAACAGTTCAAGTATATTTAGTTTAGTCAGTGATAATATTTCTTGTTAAAATCCACATTTTCTTAAGTTTGTCCATTCACCTTCATTTGGTGTTCATTATTGAATTAGCAAATGGGCTAATTAATTAGCCCATTAGCATTACTGAAGATTTCAGCTATCAAATGTCTTCATTATGGCAAACTAACAGAAATCTTATGTGAAAGACGTGTTGAGGGCTTGAGTCCTTTGTAATTTGCTAACTTTCTCTAAGCTTTTCTTGGTGCATTTATAATGCTTAAGAATCTTAGTCTTCCAAATAAAAACACATTTTAAACATCCGTTATTCTATTGCATTTGTTGTTTTTTTTCCAGCTTGCAGGTTAGAAAACGTCTCATGAATGTTCTATGAAATGCTAATAAAACGATTTCATTTTGAGATGTTACAAATAAATTTTGTATTTAAATAGGCAGTTTGTGGAGACACTTTCTGTGGGCTAATTGTAAAAGATAATCGTTTCAACTAATACCTGAATTTTTAATCCTGCAAGACAGTGTGACATTAGTAACTGCTGTTCATTCATACTGTAGCTAGCTCTAAAAATAATGGGGGAAAGATAACGTATAAACAAGGAGAGAATGTGAGGTTTTGTAATATAAATTCCATTTTGACTATTAATTCGTTGTTTTATGGAGAACCCTAAATTTCACTTTAATTGTAGCTGTAGTTCTCAAAAAAAATCAAGTAAACTAAAATATTAGGAGAAATTTCCTTGGCATGCCCTATACTGCCTTCCTTCTCTCCAGTCCGTCAGTGATCAGGAAGTAGAAAACTGAAATAGAGAAAATAGAAAGCTTATATGAATATTAAATAAAAATAAATGCAATCTTTTTTAAATTTTATTTATTTATTTATTTATTTTGGGCTGTGTTGGGTCTTCGTTGCTGCACGCGGGCTTCTCATTGCAGTGGCTTCTCTTGTTGAGAAGCACGGGCTCTAGGCGCGTAGGCTTCAGTAGATGTGGCATGCGGGCTCAGCAGTTGTGGCTCACGGGCTTAGTTGCTCCGCAGCATGTGGGATCTTCCCGGACCAGGGCTCGAACCCGTGTCCCCTGCCTTGGCAGGCGGATTCTCAACCACTGTGCCACCAGGGAAGCCCAATAAATGCAATCTTGTAATGCATTTCAAAACCAAATAAATAACATTCATTGTTACTTTTCTGTTTGCACACAAACCTCTCAGTGGAGCCTCTGCTCACCATCCTGGTTGAAATTTCATCTCTCTGAACCCCTGAATCCTCCCTCCCCTGCTTCACTTTTTCTTTTCTCCATAGCACTTACCCCATTCTAACACGCTCTGTTATTTACTTATTCTGTTGATTGCCTGTCTCCCCTCACTGGAACATATGCCCCAAAGTGGAAGGGTATTTTGGTCTGTATTGTTCACATATGTATCCGCACACAGTAGGCACTCAGTGTTTTGTGAATGAATGTATAACTGTGTTCCAGTTTAGGCAGCATAGTGTTTTTACATCCTGATTTTTACCTGACAGATAAGTGTTACGTACTGGGAAAAGCATCACAGACAGAGTATAAAGGAACTTGAATTCTACAACACGGATATAAGACTTCATTAGTAGATAATTTTTCAAGGATTCATTATGTTGGTTGCAGCATTGGAGTATTAGATCATAAAAGTCTGTATCAGCCTTTGATGGCTGTAGCTCTGTGGCTACCACTTGGAGTTCATTTTTCAAAAAAACTGTAATTCTCAGCTTTTTGGGAAAGCTTAATTTTTTACCTTGTTTTTCACAAGCAACTTTGAGGAAAAATAATTTTATTGTAGACCTAAATATTACACTTAATTTAACATTTCTATTGCTGAAAGTAAATTTATTTCACGAGACCTATAACTGCTAAAGAAATAATAAAATATTAATAATCCTGAATGTATTCCGATTTAAGAGCTGTGACTCGATTAACTGGAGCACTCAGTTAACTGGAATCCAGCTTTTGGCTGTGTACTACTTTCAGGAAAGAAAGCATAAGACCAAACAGTTTCCTAGAAATTCTTTTTAAAAAGGAAGTTTTAGGCATTCATATAATACATTATCTGGGTCAGTACTATTTGATTTTTGAGCCAAAAAAAGCAGTTAATTAAGTTTTAGGTATGAGGAATATGACCAATAAATGAATTTTTTATGAAATATGATAACATTATTTTTGTATTGGAATTAGAAAATGCTATAATTCCATGATACCAGTTTTAGGACTTGATTAAGCTTACTAAACCAATTCTTAACGTTTAAAATGAGGAACCTGAAGGATATTAAATATTTAAGACATGAAAGAAAAGGATTGAATTATTTTCGTTACTGCTTTCTAAGATAGAAAAATGTAATTTTTTGGATAGAGTTTTCACTTATAAGAGTTGAAACAAAATAGGAGATTTGGTTATTCTGAAAATCATCGAGTCTTATTTCTCACCCCTTCTGATTAATTGAGGTTTTAGATCATTACGTTCTTAAAAATATACTTCGGTCATGATTTGGTATGAGCAGGGGTACTTAAGAAATTTATCTTTTATAATTGAAATTTAAGATATTGATTTGTGATATTAGATTTTAGTAGAGCTATTCTGTCTCCAGAATGTAGATTCAAAGTTGGTGGAAATGATTTATGCAGTGTCATGTTCTTGCGCTGTTTAAAAAACCTCGAACCCTCAGAAGTGACATTTTGACACCAGTAGAGGCTATGCAAAGGCCAGAGTTAGGAACCTTCAGACTATGACAGTCCTGCCCTGCCCGCATGTCAGCCTGATGCAAGGTGCCCGTTTTTCCATAGAGTCACCACCACCTAGGAGTTGGGGCACAGCATCCAGTTGTCCCCTATTTGATAGGTCCTTTCTTCCCTATGTTTTAGAGAGATTTTTGTTCATTTTCTCATTTAGCTGTAGGATGATATTAGATTAAAAACTTCCACAAGATCTGTTGCTAAGGCTTTTTTATTTTTAAAGTTCTAGGCAAAGATTCAATTACTTCAAAGTCATGGAATTTAGAACTTCTTAAAAACCAATAAGATATATCTGAAAGTTAACCTCCTTCTATTCCAGAACCCCAGTGAGAAGTATGCGGTGGCATGGTAGAGGAAGAGGCGTGTGTTTCTTTTTTACCTTTGGTCGGACATGAATTTTTTTTTCCTGGAATTTTTCTTTGCAGCAGTTACGTCTTAATTTTATTTTATTTTTTTATAATTTTTGGCTGCGTTGGGTCTTCGTTGCTGCGCGCGGGCTTTCTCTAGTTGCAGGGAGGGGGGTTACTCTTCCGTGCGGTGCGCAGGCTTCTCATTGCGGTGGCTTCTCTTGTTGCAGAGCACGGGCTCTAGGCACGCGGGCTTCAGTAGTTGTGGCTTGCGGGCTCTAGAGCACAGGCTCAGTAGTTGTGGCGCACAGGCTTAGTTGCTCCGCAGCATGTGGGATCTTCCCGGACCAGGGCTCGAACCTGTGTCCCCTGCATTGGCAGGTGGTTTCTTAATCACCGCGCCACCAGGGAAGCCCACGAATATGTTTTGAACCGGTCTCATTCTCTCGTGACAAGAACTGTTTTATCAAGTCTGCTACTCTTCAAGTCTACCTTGATCTGTACTTTCTGGAACTTATTGTTTTAGGGCAAAAGAAGACTTTCCTTTCCTGCATCCACTCTTTTTTAATTTGAAAAACAGGTTTATTGAAATATAATTCACATACCATAAAATTCACCCTTTTAAAGTATGCAGTTCAGTGATTTTAGTATATTCACAAAGTTGTGCAACCATCCCCAGTATCTAATTGCAGCACATTTTCATCACCCCCAAAAGAAACCCCATATCCCTTAGCAATCACTCCAAATTTGCCTTTTTCCCATTCCCCCCTGGCAACCATTAATCTACTTCCTATCTCCATGGATTTGCCTGTTCTGGACATTTCATGTCAGTGGAATCATTATAATATGTGGCCTTTGTGACTAGCTTCTTTCAATTAGCATGATGTTTTCAGGATCTATCCATATTGTAGTGGGTATCAGTGCTTTATTCCATCTTATGGCTGAATAATATTTGCTATAGACTGAATGTTTGTTTCCCTCCAAAATTCATATGTTGAAACCTAATCCCCAATGTGATGGTATTTTGAGGTGGGGGCTTTGGGGAAGTGATTAGATCATGAGGGTGGAGCCCTCACGAATGGGATCAGTGCCCCTGTGCAAGAGACCCCAGAGAGCTCCCTTGCCTCTTCTGCCAGCGGCGGATACAATGGGAAGATGGCTATGAACCAGGAAATGGGCACTCACCAGACACTGCATCTGCTGGCACCTTGATCTTGGGTTTCCCAGTCTCCAGGACTGTGAGAAATAAATTTCTGTTGTTTATAAGCCACCCAGTCTATGGTATTTTGTTATAGAGCCCAGAGAGACTAAGACAATATTCCATACTATGTGGATAAACCACGTTTTATTTATATATCCATTCATCAGTTGACGGACATTTGGGTTGTTTTCCACTTCGTGGCTACTATGAATAATGCTGCTGTGAACATGCATGTGCAGTTCTCTTGGACATATATTTGTGTGGACATACATTTTCAGTTCTCTTGGGTATATAACTGGAGTGGAATTGCTGAGTCTTATAACTCTATGTTTAACGTTTTGAGGAGGTACCAAACTGTTTTCCGGAGTAGCTGCACCATTCTACATTCACTCTTGACCTCCATAATCACTCCCAGGGGCATCTTTTTAAGTAGATACATATTTCACAGTTGTCTAAGTGTTTTTTTTTTTTTTTTAATTTATTTATTTTATTTTTTTGGATGGGTCTTCGTTGCTGCACGCGGGCTTTCTCTAGTTGCGGAGAGCAGGGGCTACTCCTCGTTGCGGTGCGCGGGCTTCTCATTGAGGTGGCTTCTCTTGTTGCAGAGCACAGGCTCTAGGCGCGCGGGCTTCAGTAGTTGTGGCTTGTGGGCTCTAGAGCGCAGGCTCAGTAGTTGTGTCACACGGGCTTAGTTGCTCCGCGGCATGTGGGATCTTCCCGGACCAGGGCTCGAACCCCTGTTCCCTGCACTGGCAGGCGGATTCTTAACCACCGCGCCACCAGGGAAGCCCCTAAGTGTTTTCTTATGACAGTTTTAAGTTGCTGATTTTTTTTCCTACTCGGGATAAATTGGCATTTCATCTGACCAACTCCTTCCTTCACCCCCATCTCCCATATCATTTCTACCCAGGACCTTAGACTTTGAGTTGAAAGGAGCTTTGAAAGGTCTGTCCTCTGCACTTAAGTAGCCTTCCCTGTAAAAGAGACATTTCTTCACACGTCCCTGACAATTGATCATTCAGCCTGGGCACTTGCTAGCTCACAAAGAAACCGTTTTCTTCAAAACATTGTTTGGGACTTCAGTCAGCTTTCCTTAGGACTAAATCTTATCAATCCCTCAAACCTTTGCAGGCACCCAGCCATGCAGCTCTTTGTTTTTGTCACCTCTCACTTGAAGAAAGGCTGAGAGCATCTGTGGCCAAGCATCCATCCCCCAGGCCCTGATTTCTGCCTGTGGTCTGAGGAATGAGCTAGTACAATGCTGCAGACCCAGTGATTGGGGGACACCCTAGTCACAGCAGAGTAAATATCTAGGGCTTAACTTTATGAAAGGAATTGTAAGAAACACTAGAATTCTTAAACTATGACTAGTTTAGCAAATGACATTTCTTCATTCATTACATTTTTGTTAATACTAATTGGCTAAAAAGTACTTTGTTAAAGTAAATTAGTTTGTCTGGTCCTTTGATTTATTCTTTAATTAAACTGTTTGTTATTTACCCAATCTTCAATTCATAGTATAAAACACTTAGAAATGTCTTTACGGCTTCCCTGGTGGCGCAGCGGTTGAGAGCCTGCCTGCCAATGCAGGGGACACGGGTTCGAGCCCTGGTCTGGGAAGATCCCACATGCCGCGGAGCGACTAAGCCCATGAGCCACAATTGCTGAGCCTGCGCGTCTGGAGCCTGTGCTCCGCAACGGGAGAGGCCACGATAGTGAGAGGCCCGCGCACCGCGATGAAGAGTGGCCCCCACTTGCCGCAACTAGAGAAAGCCCTCGCACAGAAACGAAGACCCAACACAGCCAGAAATAAATAAATAAATAAATTAAATTAAAAAAAAAAGAATTTCTTTAAAAAAAAAAAAAAAAAAAAAAAAGAAATGTCTTTAGATTGCAAGTGGATTTTAAAACAGGAAAAATGAATGTCATCTTTAATACCTGCTTAAAGTATAGTGAAGACATATTTATTCTGAGCTCTTCCTAAATCTTAAAAGTATTAATACAGTACTTTCATTTTAAGGACCACCAAGAAAAAAAAAATTGAAGGTCATAAACTCAAATTGTACATAGTGTAAAACTTGAGAATGATTTGTATGAGATTGTCTAATAAGTGGCTTTTAAAGAGCAAAATTTATTCCATCTGAAATGCAGAATCCAGTCACATTTAATTTTGTGTGTCTCAGACGTAGTTAATGATGAATACTGATAGGACCAGCTGCATAGTCAAAGTGTGGGGCTCCTTTGTTCAAAAATTATTAGGAATTTCAAGATGGCAGCAGAGCATTAAACCAAGCATGGGGCCCGGCACGCCCAGGAAGCTGGTCCTGAGTATTGATAGACTTAATGTGGCCAGAGTATTAATAGAATGTGGGCCTGACCATGAGATTTTAGCCAGAGCCCTTGGTCCTCTGGGCACCTCTCAGATGAAGCAGCTGAGGCCCAGCCCTCCTCAGCGGCACCTCCCCGCTGATGCACCCCCTCCTGCCACCGGAAGACTTAATCACTGGTGGCCTCGGGGTGGAGACTGCACCCTGTGCTCTGTCCCCCAGCACCTGGCGAAGGACAGCGCATACTCAGTTCACAATAGTCAGTGCGAGCACATGGGAGGTAGAGGCTAATTGAGGAACGGGGTAGCTTTTGATTTGGGGGATTAAAGCCTTTCTGTCAAGCAGATTATATTTACCTTTAAAAAGCCTTGACTAATTCATGCCAGTTTCCTATTACTCATGGAATTAGTAACAAGGATAACGGAAATAATTAAAATTCTTGGGTAATCCCTAATCTTTTTTTTTTTTGCCATGCGTTTCACGTGTTTATCAGAGTAGCTAGTAAGTAGCAAAATGCACTGGCTTGAATTTAATTTTCTCCCCAGGCCGCTCTCACTTTGGGCCACAGTCATGAAGAACGGTGGTGGGAGGACTGAAAGGTAGGCAGCAACCATTCTCAGCCTTTGAGCACCTCATGTGCTAGTGCTGTGTTAATGGTAGGGTCGCTTGATAATCCCTCAGCCTGAATTATAAAGCCCCAAGTTGGCAACGTTTCTGATCTTGCTTCTGAGTTGTTTGTAAATATCCATTAATATCTGCACATGATTCCTGAATACAACACTTTCATTTGGCAGGGGTTTTAAAAGGTCCATGCCCAAGTGTACGAAGCCTTCTCTTGCTTAATTAAGGGAAGCAACTTGTATCTTAGAAACATTCAAAGCCTAGAATGGAAAATGAATTAAATGCTTTTTGATATGAAATCTGACGTTTTAAAACCTTTTCTAATTGGAGGAAGATGTACCAGTGGGGTAATTTAATAACATAGCCTCTCCCCCAATGGTGACTTCAGTTAATAATAACTGCAACATTAATACTTGTTTGATGAAATGTTTTAGAAAGGTCATAAGTGCCAGTAATTAATATATATTTACTTATTCAGTTAATAAAGTTTATTGACCCTATTTTTTTCTAGAATTAGTCCTTTCTGAGTATTGAAAGGTTTGATATATTTATCACTACTTTTAAAAGGTAATGCATAAGGCAAGTATGTCTTCACTGCATTTTTTTCTTTTCTATTAAAATGGTGTATGCTTATGTGGTTTTCAGTGCTGATGGACAGAGTGAACCAGGGGCGATGAGACAGCAAACATGGGCCACTCAGGCCAGGCTTCGGTTGTTTAAGCCTGAAGGGAGAAGGCTAAAAGTGTTTCCTGAAGTTTCTGTTTTATCTAGAAACTCATCTCAGGGGTATAGGAGAGCCGATGGGGATTTGGAGCAGAAGCTTTGCCTTCGAATAGAGCAGTCCTGACTGTACCTGCTTATCTTTTGGAAACCCAAGTACAGGTAAACTGAGGCAAGCTGGTGCAGTGGGCGGTGGTGGAACCCTGGCACCTGAGGAAACCCCCAGTGGCGGCTAACAAAAGTCAGTCCGTGTCTGGTTCTGGTCAGATTGAAATCTTGTCTCCTGAAATGCTCAGGCACATTTTATTTCTCTGAGCTCAGGTTGCCTGGGTCAGGGGAACTCAGCCCAGGTGAGACTACCCCAGCTCTGTGCTGTCTTCTAGTGCCTGTTCTTCAGCTGCCTTAACCTGGCTTTGTCTTGATGTATTGTTTCCTGGGACCCATTTCTGATTCCCAGATGACCTGAAAAGGCGATTCGTATCACTCTATTAGGAATTCAGATTGGAACTCAAGTTATATTTTCCCCTGGAATTCAGATTGGAATTAGGAATTCAGATTGGAACTCAAGTTATATTTTCCCCTGGAAACATTGTTACAAACTGCTTAAAGCTCCAAAAGTGATGGTCAGAAACCAGTTTACTCATTACGAGTTGAAAATCAGGCAAATTTGCAGTAAAACACAGCCCACACACAGCATTATAATATTAATCATTATATAAACCAACGAAATGCTGGTTCCCGTTTTGTGGTAAGTAGGTCTTGGAGTAGTAGAGCAGCTTCAAAGAATGTGTGAGGCGTGTTGGCTTAGGCCTGGAATGAAGAGCCTCAAGGAAGAGAAAGGTCGAGGACTAGGAGCCTGATAATCTGAGTGGCCCAGCCTGTGAGAGGAAACCGAGGGAGTGAGGCCTGTTCATTGCGATCCCAAAAAAGAAAGAGGCAGCGGAAGAGAGGAGACCCGGGCCAGCAAGCCCCCTGGTGCCCAGGTGGCAGCACTGCCTGGGGTGGCCGGGGTGGAGGAGAGGCAGGGGTGTAGCAGGCCCCCAGCAGGCGGAGTGTCAGCCACGTTGGGAACTGCCTGTACGTGCAGGTCACCCCTTCAAGGGAATACTCACTGCTGTGCATTGTTTAAACGAATGACTTACGGTCCGATGTACTGAATGTTTTTCATCAAAGAAAATTTTACTTAAGAATTGCTATTTAAAACCTTTCCGGGGCTTCCCTGGTGGCGCAGTGGTTAAGAATCCGCCTGCCAGTGCAGGGGACACGGGTTTGAGCCCTGGTCCGGGAAGATCCCACATGCTGCGGAGCAACTCAGCCCCTGCGCCACAACTACTGAGCCTGCGCTCTAGAGCCTGCAAGCCAAAACTAGTGAGCCCGCCTGCTACAACTACTGAAGCCCGCGTGCCTAGAGCCTCTGCTCTGCAACAAGAGAAGCCACTGCAGCGAGCAGCCAGTGCACCGCAACAAAGAGTAGCCCCCGCTCGCCGCAACTAGAGAAAGCTTGCACGCAGCAGCAAAGACCCAATGCAGCCATGAATGAATGAATGAATGAATGAATGGAATTGTCATGGTTGGGTTCCTTTGAAAAAAAAATAAAACCTTTCCTTGGGGGACTTCCCTGGTGGTCCAGTGGTTAAGACTGCACACTCCCAGTGCAGGGGGCCCATGGTTCGATCCCTGGTCAGGGAACTAGATCCCACATGCATGCTGCAGCTAAGACCCGGTGCAGCCAAATAAATAAGTATTTTTAAGAAGTAAGTAAAACCTTTCCTTGCGACTTCCCTGGCGTTCCAGTGGTTAGGACTCCGTGCTTCCACTGCAGGGGGCACAGGTTCGATCCCTGGTTGGGGAATTAAGATCCCGCATGTTATGCAGTGTGACCAAAAAAAAAAATAATAATAATAAAAGCTTTCCTTGAATTTTTCAAGTCCCTGAATCTATATGAATTAAATTTATACCTTTGTAGAATTATTTTACTAAAGCAAATGTAAAAAAATGTATTTGACATAACCCCCCAAGTTCTCAATTGGATTTGTAGGTGTCATTTACTAGAGGTCATCCTTTCTAAATAATGGTGACATGGTGATTTCTAACAGTGATGATAAAGGATCAGTTGTAGGCTTCCTCTTCAAACTGTTATATAGGATACGTTGATTGCTAAGGCAGTGTTTCCCTAAGGATGTTACATGGATAGGTGTTATTTGGTAACAGGTGTCTGTTGGTCACCTAACTTTGGGAAATGCTGTTAAACAGGTTTCATTACTGTAGGACTTCTCAGAACCTTTAGTGTAGTCGTGTGTGTGGAAGAATCGCTGCGCGGGGGTATAATCAGCATTTACCCAGGTGAGTTGACCGTGGACTCTGCCCGGAGCGTGCTGTGGCGCTGGCGTTCCATAGAACACACTTCGGGAGATGCTACTCCAGGCTGTCCCCCCACCCACCGTAATACAAGTCAGTACGAAAAAGAAAAAGTTAAAGTGACCGAAAATACTGCCTTTGAGATCCTTAGTCTTAACACTTTTGTACATATCTCTAGTTTTTTTTCCCCCTTGTAAAAATTTATCTACGTAGCCAAAGTTTTAAACAAAATGAGTTTATTTTATTCAGAGTGTTTCATAACTCTCTCAGTGTCATTCATTAAACATTTGTCCTAGGTATGGTGGGTATAATAATCCATTAGAAGGATATAATGGGATCTATTTAACTAGTCCTTTAGGAGTTTCAGACTGTTTAGACTCAGGACCCCTGTGCTCTCAGAAATTACTGAGGACCTCAAAGAGCTTGTGTTTATGTGGGTTTTATCTATCAAAATTACTCTATTAGAAATTAAACTGAGAACCTATTAAAATATTTAATTATTAATTTAAAATAGCAGTAATAACTCATTAGATGGTAACGACATATTTTTGACTAAAAATAACAACATATTCCAAAACAAAAAACAATTTAGTAGGAAGACTGGCATTGCTTTACATTTTTGTTATCTCTTAATGTGGGCTGAAGAGAAGGCAGTGGGATTCTTTTTTTTTTTTTGGTGGGGGCTGTGTTCAGTCTTCGTTGCTGCGCATGGGCTTTTCTGTAATTGTGGCGAGCGGGGACTACTCTTCATTGTGGTGCACGGGCTTAGTTGCTCCGTGGCATGTGGGATCTTGTTGGACCAGGGATTGAACCCGTGTCCCCTGCATTGGCAGGCGGATTCTTAACCACAGGCAGTGGGATTCTGCATTCAACCTGTTGCTGCCTGATGATTGGTTGAAGTAGGTGAAGAAAATCTGGCCTCACAAAGACACGTAGCTGGAAGAGGGAGGCTTGGGGACCCGCCCCCCCGCCCCCCCCCGTCCCCTCAAGAGTCTTCAGACCACATTCTGATAACTGCTGCTCTAGGGCAGTGGTTGATGTCAGTGTCAAAATACAGTTGGGGAATATGTCAGCAGTATTTTGCTTCTAAATAATATTTGAAGCAACAAAGCAAAGCTTGCAAATGATGTACTTTAAGAAAGAGAGTAATTAGAGTTAATTCACTTACTCCTATAATCCTGTCTCTTATTTACATTGTCACTTGCTTTCTTGAGTGTGGAAGATGGGATTGGAGTTACAGCCCTCATTATAGACCTGGATTTGCCTATTGTGTGCAGCACATTCCGCAGCCAGCGAGGGACTCTTACAAGTGGGCAGTCAGTATTGAATCAGCATCTTGTGTGCTTGTGGATTATTACGTTGGTTTTCTTTTTAATTTCACTGTAGGACACGTTTTTAATGAGGGAGAAGGCAAGAATAGGTGACAAAGTATAAGTAGATGTTAAAATCAGATTTATTTGGGCTTTTTCTTTGGTAGTGTACAATTACTCATTAGTATTTTCTGTAGGATGAGATCTGGGGAAAAATTATCTTTTTAAAAAAGATGCAATACTTAAAAAAAGAGATTACTATCTTTGTTTTTCCTCACATGATGGCCCTTTTGAGACCTTTAAATGGCTGATTTTATTGTAAAAATGTTTTTTATAACTACAACAATAGAAGAAGTCTGATTTATTTTCCTGAAAAATCTTTTGGTGTTTTCTCAGAATCTGGAGTGAGTTGTGCATGGGCGTGTACGTGTCCTGTTTGTCTTGGTGGGGAATGGTTGGTTGGTTGTTTCTGCATTTCCCTTGGTGACCAGTGAGCTAGTTCTTAGCTAGACTACATTCCATAAATTCGGTTTCCTCTTGAGAGGTCGTCTCCCCTTTTATGATAAAGTCCTTTACTTTTTTTTTTTTTTTTTTTTAATGTCTGAAACATTTATATTAACATGTTTCCATACAAATAACCCAATGAAGTCCTTTACTTTTAAAATCTGGCAATTTGTCTTTCCACTTAAATAATGTCTGGTTACTTGAATATCATTGCATTAGAACGTTAAGTACTTTTAAACCACTAAATTTAAAAAAATCTCCTAATCTATCTTAAAAAATCAGTTTCTGCATTAATATGGCTAGAATTCTAGAAGGGAAGGTATTTTAGAAATCTAATTTCATTTAGCTTAATCAACCCATTTTACCATAGAGGGAAACGAGTGAAGTTGTTATTGTTATTATCAGTATGATATTTTTATAGCTCAGAATATGAAAAGTAGGAAACATAGTGGAGGCCAGCCAAGAGTATCTTTAACCCTGTTTCTCTCTATAATAAATAATATTCAGAAAGCATAAATTTGGGTGATTTGTTATGAACGTTTCATGTGCAGTTGAGTCAGGGTAGATGATAAAATTGGAGTAGAGTTTTAAAAATTCTGAAGAAAGGGTACATTGTATTGACAAAGTTACACTTTTAAATTTTGTATCACTTTTTTATGCAAATATCTCAGAAATCTGCACACTGTGCTGGAATCAGTCTTGGATATGACAGGAGCTTTAGAAATGATCTCGTGCAGCTTTGGATGTGATCCTCTCTGTCTGAGCACTGACATCAGTTGACCAGTCCCCGCTGGAACTCATCTAATCGGGGAACTCCTTCCATTTTGGAGGGCAGCCTTCCGTGTCAGAAAGACCTTGGTATTGGTTCTGCCTCTGGATCCCCACAGAATAAGTGCTGGCGCCCTAGGAGTGTCGTGGAATGGCGAAGAACATGGACTCTCCAGCCAACTACTGGGGTTCACATCCCAGCTCTGCTATTCCCGTGCTGGGTGCCCACCAACAGGCTCCTTAATCTCTGTGTGCCTGAGTTTCTTCCTCTGTAAAAGGCAGATAATAGTACCTAAACTCAGGCACACAGAGATAAGGAGCCTGTTGGTGTTTATATGTTTAACCCTTATGTATTTAACCCTATAAGATTAAACAGATTTTGCCAGTGTTTAGAACACTAGAGTATACTTTATGTGTTTGCTGTTTTATTAATTCAAATCCATAGAACTCTCCCCTCCCTTTTAAAAATTTGAGGTGAAATTCCCATAGCATAAAATGAACATAGCATTTTAAAAAAATTATTATTTATTTATTTTTATTTATTTATTTGGCTGTGTTGGGTCTTTGTTTCTGTGCGAGGGCTTCCTCTAGTTGCGCAAGCGGGGGCCACTCTTCATTGCGGTGCGCGGGCCTCTCACTATCGCGGCCTCTCTTGTTGCGGAGCACAGGCTCCAGACGCGCAGGCTCAGTAGTTGTGGCTCACGGGCCTAGTTGCTCCGCGGCATGTGGGATCTTCCCAGACCAGGGCTTGAACCCGTGTCCCCTGCATTAGCAGGCAGATTCTCAACCACTGCACCACCAGGGAAGCCCCCTGAACATAGCATTTTTAAAAATTAATAAACTTTTTTGGTTATATTTTAATGGACTCAAAGAGAATGTATAACAAGTGTGCCATGTGGAGAGTTAACAGTGGCCTTGCAGATAAGCCTAGAGGTTTTTGTCACCCTGAACTCCAACCTGAATAGCATTTGATATAAAATAAATGAAGTCAGCCTTCTTCAGTATTGACCCAACCTAAGTGATTATTATTACTGCATCTCATTAGCCTTCAATTCAGCCAGAAAGTCTCTTCTGCTTGAATGTTTGAGTCTGGAACCCTTCCCTCTTAGCCTTAACTCACATCCTGAATGTATCTCTATTCATTGTCTGCTCCAGAGCTTCTTGAACTTTCTTTGTTCACAGTACCTTGGGTGCCTCAGTAATCTTTTCACAGAGCCTTCAGGCTAAAGGAAATGCCCAGCAATTCTGTTTAATTAACTCCTTAGGTCCAAACAGCTAAATAGGTATATCCTAACATCTTAATATTTATATCCTAATAACTTAGTAGCTGTTTAAAAAAACACAAATTGAAAGAAAAAATAATATAATAATACTTTTAATTCATCTTAAAATAATCACAGGAACTTACTCATGGGATATGTGCTCCTGTTGAGCACAGCAACAACTTCTCAAAGCTTGAAGTAAGCTCGGACATGGATGCCTTCTTCTCTAGTCTGCGTTGATTTTCACAGGCCACTTCCTTGGGTCACAGCAACTGCTAAAAACTCAGCCTTGCAAAGCTGTGACACCATAAAAAGGAATGCATTGCAATCTAATGTTGAGCTGTGAACTACCTCGAACTAGCAGTTTGTCTGGTACCTGACAGACTCAAAGTATCACTTGTTTCCTTCAAATTTAAAATATCCTATGTCTCCCCTGGTACGTTTGCAGGGATGCCTTGGTGCATAAGTTTAGGGAACATGGATCTACTTAGAAGCACAGAATTAATTAAATGCTAAGATGCTTCGAGAATCCACTGCATTCAAAAAAAAATAATAAAAATTAATAAACTATATTTTTTAGAACAGTTTTAGGTTCATAGCAAAATTGAATGGAAAGTACAGAGAGTTTCCTTATACCCCAGTCCCCATACATGTACAACCTCCCCCATTATTAATATCCTGCACCATAGGGTATGTTTATTTCAATTGAGGAACACTGACACAATGTCAATGTCCATAGTTTAAGGTTCACTCTTAGTGTTGTGCATTCTGTGGTTTTTGACAAATGTATAATGGCATGTATCTACCATTGTAGTATCATACAAAGTAATTTCACTGCCCTAAATCTTCTGTGCTCATCTGTTCATCCCTCCATCCCCATGAACTCCTAGTGACCACTGATCCTTTTACTGTCTCTGTAGTTTTGCTTTGTTTTTTAAGAGAAAGTTTTTATTTATTTATTTATTTATTTGCGCTGCATCTTAGTTGAGGCACGTGGGCTCCTTAGTTGCGGCTCACCAGCTCCTTAGTTGCAGCACACGAACTCTTAATTGCAGCATGCATGTGGGATGTAATTCCCCGACCAGGGATCGAACCCGTGCCTCCCACAGTGGAAGCTCAGAGCCCTAACCACTGGACCGCCAGGGAAGTCCCATCCTTAGTTTTGCTTTTTCCAGAATGTCCTATAGCTGGAATTGTACAGCATGTAGCCTTTTCAGATTGGCTTCTGTCACTCAGTAATGCATTTAAGTTTCCTCCATGTCTTTTCATGGCTTGATAGCTCATTTCTGTTTAGTGCTGAGTAATATTCCATTGTCTGGATGCACCACAGTTTATCCATTCACCTACTGAAGCACATCTTGGTTACTTCCAAGTTTTGGGCAATTATGGATAAAGCCGCTATAAACATCCGTGTGCAGGTTTTTGTGTGGACCTAAGTTTTCCACTCATTTGGGTAAATACCAAGGAGCACGATTGCTGGATCACATGATAAGCATATGTTTAGTTTTATAAGAAACTGCCAAACTGTCTTCCAGAGTGTCTGTACTATTTTGCATTCCCTCCGGCAGTGAATGACAGTTCCTGTTGTTTTACATTCTTGCCCGCATTTGGTGTTACCAGTGTTCTGGAATTTGGCCATTCTAATAGGTGTGTGGTGGTATCATGGTTGTTTTAATTTGCAATTCCTTAATGACATATGATGTTGAACATCTTTTCATTACTTTCTTTCTGTCTGTATATCTTTATTGATGAGGTGTATGTTCACATCTTTTGCCCATTTAAAAAATTGTATTGTTTGTTTTCTTATTGTTGAGTTTTAAGAGTTTTTTTGGTGTGTTTCAGATAACAGTCCTTTATCAGACGTGTCTTTGCAAATATTTTCTTTTAATTAGTGTTAACAGTATATCTTTCTCCATCCCTTTACTTTTTTCTTTTTTTTTTAAGCATCCAAAATCTTTTTAATAACAAGGTAGGATCTGGGGTTAGTTCTTATAGCCACGGCTGGCCTGTTGGCCTCTGGCGCGCTCGAACTTCCGGCCCTTGGAGCGTACGTAGGGTTTGGTGTGGCTGTGCGGGGTTCCTGCGTGTACACCTCTCGGCCGTTGCGAGGACCGGAGAGGAGGACAGTGCCACAGCCCTTGGGGGAGTCCAGGGCCAGTTGGTCGAAGGTGAGGATCTTGCCTCCGACCTTGAGGATGAGGCTCCGGGCGCCGCTGCTCGCTCGAAGAGAACACGCCTTCGCTTTGGGCACCTCCTGGACACGCACGTCATTGGTTATGGTCCCCACCGCCACAGCTGTCTTGCTTTCCCGGCTAGGAAGCTTCATCTTCCGAATCATCTGGGAAGGGGACAGAGGTGGCCGGCTGGTGTGGCTCATGACCAACCTCTTCAGTACAACTTGATTGAAGGTGAAGTTGGTTCGTCTGGCCAGAAACCTGTACAGCTTGACCAACAGCTTTAAGAAGATGTCCTGGCTCTTGGGCTCCTTGCGTCGAACATTTCGGTCCTTGTTGTGGCGGATGTCAACGCCCATGATGGCGCCTCCTCCTTGGCCAGGTCCGGAAAGCATCCCTTTACTTTTTTTTTTTTTTTATATATAGCTACTTTATTTATTTATTTATTTATTTTATTTTTTTGACTGTGTTGGGTCTTCGGTTCGTGCGAGGGCTTTCTCTAGTTGTGGCAAGCGGGGGCCACTCTTCATCGCGGTGCTCGGGCCTCTCACCATCGCGGCCCCTCCCGTTGCGGAGCACAGGCTCCAGACGCGCAGGCTCAGCAGCTGTGGCTCACGGGCCTAGTTGCTCCGCGGCATGTGGGATCCTCCCAGACCAGGGCTCGAACCCGTGTCCCCTGCACTAGCAGGCAGACTCTCAACCACTGCGCCACCAGGGAAGCCCCGCATCCCTTTACTTTTGATCTATATGTGTCTTTATATGTAAAGTGGGTTTCTTGTAGAAAACACATAGTTGGGTCTTGTTTTTTTTTTTTTTTCTAATCTGACAATCTCTTTTAATTGGTATATTTAGACCTTTGATGTTTAAGGAGATTGTTGATATAGCTGGTTTAATATCTACCATATTTGTTACTGTTTGTTGCACTTGCTCTTTGTTCCTCTTTATGTTTTCCATGTTTTTTTGCCTTTTTTGTGGTGTTAATGAGTATTTTATATGACTCCATTTTCTCTCTTTTCTTAACATATCAATTATACTTCTTTTTCTTACTTTTTTTCATGGTTGCCCTAGAGTTTCCACTGGACATTTACAACTTATCTACAAGTCCACTTTCAGATAACACTATTACTGCTTTCACAGGTAGGGCAAGTACCTTTTAATGACAAAATATTCCTGATTCTTCCCTCCTATCCCTTGTATCATTGTTGTCATTGAGTCAGTTATATACATAAGCCTTCAAGAACATATATATGCACATAAGTATACATTATCAAGTACATTGTTGCTGTTATTATTTTGAACAAACTTATCTGTTAGATCAATTAAGAATAAGAAAAACTAAAAATAAGAAAAATATTTTATCCTCACTTATTCATACTCCAGTGCTCTTCTTTATGGAGATCTGAGTTTCTGACATGATTTTCCTTCCTACTGGCAACAGATTCCCTCAATTTTTGTTTGTCTGAGAAAGTCTTTAATTCTTCTTCAATTTTGAAGGATAATTTTGCAGGATACAGAATTCTAGGCTGGCATTTTTTTTTTTTTCTCAACGCTTTAAATATTTCACTTTGTTCTCTTCTTGCTTGTATGGATTCTGAGAAGTCAGATGTAATTCTTATAATTTGCTCCTTGGTAGGTAAGGTATTTTTCCCCACTCTGGCTTCTTTCAAGATTTTTTCTTTAACTTTCATTTTCTGCAGTTTGAGTATGATATGCCTAGGTGTAGTTTTTGTTTGTTTGCTTTGCATTTATCCTGGTAGGTGTTCTCTGAGCTTCTTAGATCTGTGGTTTGGTGTCTGATATTCATTTGAGGGCAGTTCTTTCATTGTTGCTTCACTCTGTTCCTTCCTTCTCCTTCAGGTATTCCCATTTATGCATTGTTATACGTCTTGTAGTTGTACAAGTTCCCACAGTTCTTGGATTTTCTGTTCTGGGTTTTTTGTTTTGTTTTGTTTTTCAGTCTCTTCTCTCTTTGCTTTTCAGTTTTGGGAGTTTCTGTTGTCATATTCTCACACTCAAAGAGTGTTTCCTCAGCTGTGTTCATTCTCCTAATGAGCCCCTCAGAGGCATTCTTCATTTCTGTTAGAGTTCTTGATCTCTAGCATTTCTTTTTTATTCTTTCTTAGAACTTTCATCTGTTTACATTATCCCTCTGTTCTTGCATGTTAGTTTTTCCATTAAAGCTCTTACCATATTAATCATAGTTTTGTTTTTTTTTTAATTCCTGGTCTGATAATTCCTACTTTCCTACCATATGTGATTCTGGTTCTGATGCTTGTTCAGTCTCTTAAAAGTGTGTTTTTGCTTTTTGGTATGCCTTGTAATTTTTTTTTTTTTTTTTTTTTTTTGCCTTGTGGCTTGTGGGATCTTAGTTCCCCAACCAGGGATTGAACCCAGGCCATGGCAATGAAAGCACTGAGTCCTAACCACTGGACTGCCAGGGATCCTCTGACTTGTAATTTTTTGTTGCAAGGTGGACATGATGTACTGGGTGGAAGGAACTGTGGTAAAGCGGCCTTCAGTGATACAGCAGTAAAGCTGTGGGAGAGGCAGTGTTCTAGAGTCCTGTGATTAGGTCCTGGTCTTTCAGTGAACCTGTGCCCTTGGTCTGTGAACTTCACCAGGGCTTCTCAGGCCCCCTCCCATCCTTAAGTGGGACAGGATAGCTAGAGTGGGCTGGATTTGTGTATTTCCCTTCCCCCAAGTAGGTTAGGCTCTGATACAACCCCAGCAGGTTAGTTAGGCGCTGGTTAAATAGCTAACCTGTTGAGAAGAACAGAATGCTCCGGCTTATTTCAGAATGGTTCCTTTTCCCCTCCCCCTGCTGGAGGCACAAGGGGACTTTTCCCCTGATATTCACTGTAAGGACCTGGCAGGGCTCCTGGAGGTAAAACAAAAGTGTGGGGGACCCCGGATGACTAGGTCCCCCTGGAGGTTTTAGCCCTCAGAGTTGTCCATGGTATCCTCCAGCAATTCATCAGTTTACAGTTTGCATTTTCCTCCCGTGGCACTGGTTTCCTGGAGGATTCTGCCCATGGGTTTCTGCTCTGGTAAGTTGTGATTCTCTGTGTAGTTCTGCTGTCTGTCTCTGCCATTTTGGGGGCAGCAGTTTGCCCTGGGACCTCACTTCTCTGATGGATCTAAGAAGAGTTGTTGATGTTTCAGTTCAACTTTTCCCTTGTTAGCACGGAGTGACGACTTTTTTTTCTTAATATATTAAAATTTTTTTAAATTTTATTTATTTTTGGCTGCATTGGGTCTTTGTTGCTGTGCGTGGGCTTTCTCTAGTTGCGGCGAGCGGGGGGCTACTCTTTGTTGCGGTACGTGGGCTTCTCATTGCGGTGCCTTCTCTTGTTGCAGAGCACGGGCTCTAGGTGCGCGGGCTTCAGTAGTTGTGGCATATGGGCTCAGTAGTTGTGGCACATGGGCTCAGTAGTTGTGGCGCACGGGCTTAGTTGCTCCGCGGCATGTGGGATCTTCCCGGACCAGGGCTCGAACCCGTGTCCCCTGCATTGGCAGGCGGATTCTTAACCGCTGCGCCACCAGGGAAGCTGCAGAGTGGTGACTTCTAAGCTCCTTACATGCTGGACCAGAAACTGCGAATTCTCAATGTAACATTTGAAAGCGTGTAGGTAATTCAGTGGCATATAGTGTATTCACAGTGTTGTGTAGCCACCACCTCTGGGTCGTTCCAAAACATTTCATCGCCCCAAAGAAAACCTTATATCCTTTAAACAGTCACTCCCCATTCACCTCTCCCCCCAGTCCCTGGCAGCCACTCCTCTGCTTTCTGTCTCTATGGATTTAATTATTCTGAATATTTCATGTAAGTGGATTTAATTATTCTGAATATTTCATGAGACCTTTTATGTATGACTTCTTACACTTAACGTAATGTTTTTGAGGTTCATCCCCGTTGCAGCATGTATCAGTACTCCATTCCTTTTTATGGGTGAATAATATTCCATCGTATGTATATACCACATTTTGTTTATCCATTCATCTGTTGATGGACATTTTGGATTGTTTCCACCTGTTAGCTGTCATGAATAGCACTGTTATGAATATGCACACATGGGTAATTGTTTGAGTACCTGTTTTAAATTCTTAGGGGTTTATACTTAGGAGTGGGATTATTGGGTCATATGGTAATTTTGTTTAGTTTATTGAGGAACCACCAAACAGTGGCTGAACCATTTTGCATCCCCGCCCACAAGGGGAGTTACCATCCCCTCCCCTTCTGACTTTTTATATACCAACTTGTTCTTCATGTGATGTATTTCCAAAATCTCTCTGTCAGCCTGCCTGGTTTCTTTGTCCTTGGATGCTCCATGGTGTAGACACCACCTTTCAGACAGGGCAGAATGTTTAATAGAGTTCCACCCACAGGAGCAGAGTTGGGGTGGTGTGTAGCTAGTACCACTTGTCTAAGCTTCTCAGCTGCCCCCTCACACCGACTTTATTAACCTGAACCCCAGGACCCCCCACTTTGGTGCTGAACCCTAACCGGATGCTCTGCACTGGTGCAGGTGTTCACATTCGTCTTCGTTACATTTCTTCTTGCTGCACGTGACCCGCCTCTCCATGCTGTCAGGTAATTTTGAATCCTGACTCCACAGTTTCTATCTGTCCATTCTAGCTTCTTGTGATTTTCAACTTTGATATAAAGGATGAAGAGCACCAACCAAGAATGAGCCTTTGAAAGATTACCAGAGTCTGGTCCAGGTTTCCTGGGTGCATTATTCAGTGACCGTTTGGGATGGCCATTGTAAATCCACCCACTTTTATTTCCATCCAGTTTCCATCTTGCCACTCAAAAGGAAATGAGGAGAGGCCTCGTCAAATGCCTTTTCAAGGTTTAATACACTATTGCTAGAGTTTCAAATGGGTCTTGGTAAGTAAAGTTTTTATCAAGGCACTTTGGAAATTGAAGCCGATGTTATTTTTCCAACTTTCCTGTGACTTTCCTAATAACCCTCTCAAAAGAGAAAATGTTTAATACCTTGTTCTTGTGAATAATGTCACCAGCTCTTTGTGATTTTTCTTTCCTTCTCTAAAGGCACAGAAACCAATCTAGAATTTTTTCCATGGTCAGTGTCAAACTCACTGAAGCATAGCTAAAAATGTCCATCTTCTGCCCATTCTTTTTTTTTTTTTTTTTTTTTTTAAACAAATAAATTTATATATTAAAAAAAAAGTGATCTAACTACCCTCAGAAGTCATTCCAATTCCTAGGCTATTCTTACATATAGACTCAACAATTCTCAAGTGTGTCTGGACTATTTTTTCACCCCCAACGCTTTGAATAGATTATTCCACTGCCTTTTGGACTCCATGGTTACTGATGAGAAATCAGCTGTTAATTTTATTGAAGATCCCTTGTACATGATAAGTAGCTTCTCTCTCACTTCCTGCCCATTCTTGAACCAGGTATCGTCTTTCACAGATTCCTTAAATATCAACCACAGTATGGGAATTCCCTGGCAGGCCAGTGGTTAGGACTCTGTGCTTCCACTGCAGGGGGCCTGGGTTTGATCCCTGGTCGGGGAACTAGGATCCCACAAGCTGTGTGGCACAGCCAAAAATTAAAAAAATAGGTCAGCCATAGTGTAGGTTTGAAATTCTTCACTCCCCCCCCCCCCCCACCACTGCCGCCCCGCAATTCTATCTATAAGTTTTCTCACTGTCCTGGGGTTTGAAACACCCAGAATAACTTAGGGGAATTATGTCCTTGTCGTCTTCCTTCATGTCTTCCCCAGTCTTGGACTTTAACTGTCTCATCATTATATTGATTCTGCTCTTCTTTTTTTTTTTTTAATATTTATTTATTTAATTTATTTATTTTGATGTGCCAGGTCTTAGCCATGGCACTCGGGATCTTTTAGTTGTGGCACGTGGGATCTAGTTCCCTGACCAGGGCTCAAACCCGGGCCCCCTGCATTGGGAGCGCAGAGTCTTGACCGCTGGACCACCAGGGAAGTCCCGATTCTGCTTTTCTTCACGTAAATGTGCTTCTTGAGAGACTCGGTGGCAAAATAAGATTGAGCTGTTTCATTTTCTGTGTTGATCACAAAACCTTTACATTTATTTTAAATAGGGTAAGAATTCTATGGAAAAGCATTTATCTTGTTATCGTTGGTATTGTAGGAATGTAGGTTAATAAAGGAGCAAAAAATCGGGGAGCAAGGACAGGATTTTTATATTTTTGCGGTCAGCTATCTCGGGTTTTTTAGGCAATTCTAGTCAACTTAATGACAGTACTTTGGGTAACAGCTGTTAAGAATGTTGTATTGATAGTGAATGTCAGAAGGTCTTGAACACTGTGTGGCCTTTTTTGAACTATATATGATAAAGTTTTCCATTGTATATGAAGGTCAGGAGACTAAAAAAACACACAGAACTTGGAAATTGCCACCGGACTATTATGTTAACGATTCAGGACAGCGCCCTGTCCTATTTTAATTCAAGACAAATGTGATAACGATAAAGAAGAAAGAAAAGGGCAAACCCGGCCTGTATTTTCTGGTAACATAGCAAAAAAAGGAAATTTAAGGAAATCATGACAGGTGCTTTTTTGCATAACTAGATTTCTGATTGACTTGCGTTGTAAGCGTTAATTGAAAAATGGATGTGTACAAATCACCAACTTGAAATGCTCTAACAGTGGTTTGGCAGTAGATTTGTTCCTGTCATGCTATATATTTAATTCTGTAGGAAACTGCATAAAAATATATGTACTCTGAATAACTTCCATGCACTTAAGATATGAACTGAGAGGTGTTAAAGGGCTCTGTTCCAAAAATATTTTCCTCCACCAGCTGGCAGGGCACCTGCGTTTCTTACCTTAGTTTCTACTTTTGTATTAAATCATTGAAATCCTTGGCACAGTGCAAGTGTGGGTATCTTGTCATTATCCTTCATTTGCACCCAACTCAAATTAGTTTCTCAGACTAGCAGGCCAGTCCTAGCAGGATTGTGAGGAAGTGGAAAGTTGGAGCAGGTAAGTTTAGATTTGGTACAAATGAAGAGGTCAGGAAAATCTGGAAGCACACACTGACGGGGGTGGCTGGGGGGTGGGGAGGGAGGCAGGTGTGTACGTTGGTAACCCTGCGTGTGCAGAAAGGCAGTGGAGTGACCGGAAGATAAAGTTCACAATTTTGCGTGACATCGCCTGTGAAAAATGCTGTCTATTACATCTCAGCGAATTAAGTCATGCATGAGATGCTTTTGCTTAAGGAGGGCTCTTGTGCTAAGACAAAACCAGTGACCATAGGTGGTACCAGTTGTAAGTTTCCTAGAAGAGCGAATCCAAAGACAGGTGCCTCCCCAAATAGCTCTCTGGGGGTGGGGATGGGGTGGGATAGGGGTGCATACAGAGGGCAGGAAAGCATTTAAGGGAGCAAAAGTGGAAATTGCCCAGTTTCTCTTAAAGAGAACTCTCCAAATGCCTCTATTCATGAGCCTCGCATGATACGTTCGTTCATTGTTGGGGATTGCAGCAGAATCTCCCGGAGGCCGTCCCGTTCCAAACCTGCCCAGCCCCAGGTCAGTCTGACTGGCTCAGATTCCAGGGTGCAGCCCAGGAGACAAGGTCTGGAAGATATGGCCCGCACCCTGGTTATGGAGCACTGCTGTGGTGCATGAAGTCAGTGTATTCTTTGCCCTCTGTGGTTTGAGCTCCCCTCCTCTGTTAGGATACAAATTTTAAGGAGTTTCTCCAGTTTCCCACCTCTTCTTCCCATCACAAAGCCGCGTTCTGAGATATCTCAATAATCATGCACGAATAGCCACCACCAGAGGGAACAGAGCATGAGAAAAGCTCATAGGGCCCCCTGAACCTAACCGGAGCACCCACCACGCTGGTCAGAGAAGATCCCCAGGTTCCCTGGGGATGTCGGCCTGCAGACTGCCCACCTGTGGGGTATTGTGGGACTCGGGCCGGGTGCCTCCTCCGTTCCCAGGGATGCCGCAGCTGAGGGCAGGGCTCCCCGCACAAGGGGCTGCAGAGTATTCATGACCAGGACCCTGGAGGAATCCTGTGAGCCCAGAGCACTTCCGCCTGGACCCCTCCCAACGCAAACACTGAGGGAGACCCCTGACCTCCCAGAAGTTTGAGGGCTGTCTGCCCTGTGCGTCTCGCCCGTCACCTGGAACTTCTGGAGGAGTCGGGCAAGAGCTTTTGCCGTTGGAAATGGTGTTGCAGAACGCGAGGCTCCCACGCTGGAGTGGCTGCCGCGTCACGTTTGTGACATTCAAGAGAGGCTCTCAGCACGTGGGATAGTTGTCATGAAGCTCAGGCTCTCAGCACGTGGGATAGTTGTCATGAAGCTCAGGCTCTCAGCACGTGGGATAGTTGTCATGAAGCTCAGGCTCTCAGCACGTGGGATAGTTGTCATGAAGCTCAGGCTCTCAGCACGTGGGATAGTTGTCCATGAAGCTCAGGCTCGCAGCACGTGGGATAGTTGTCATGAAGCTCAGGCTCTCAGCATGTGGGATAGTTGTCATGAAGCTCAGGCTCTCAGCACGTGGGATAGTTGTCATGAAGCTCAGGAGACAACAGTGGAACACAGGCATTACAGTTAGACCTGCGGGTTCTGTTTTAGGTTGGTACCTGGCCTGTTCATGTGATGGGGTAAATCTCAATACTGAGTAAAACAGAATTTGATTAGAAAAGTAATTGATTTCACTTCTTGTTAGGGAAGTGTTTTCATTTGCTTACTAGAAAATCTGTGAATGTGATATTGTTGCTTTGGAGTGTTAAATCTAACTTACTATGGAAATCAGAGTGCTAGAAAAATGAGACAATGGGCAACTGAAGGGTAGGTAGCCTCATATTTATTTATTTATTTATTTGGCCGCGCCGTGCGGCATGTGGGATCTTATTAGTTCCCCGACCAGGGATCGAACCTGTGCTCCCTGCATTGGAAGCGCGGAGTCTTAACCACTGGACCACCAGGGAAGTCCCTAGGTAGCCTATTTAAATGTTAAAAAAATATTTGTTGGAGGCTGCTTTAAAATATTCACATTTTCCTGATAATTGTGAGTAAAATATGCTAAATACCTCCCTTAATGGCTTTGGATCGGTTATTATACTGTGTTGTGGATGGTACATGTAGGTCTTCGTGGACCCATCTAGAGAGCAGACCTGGAACTTGTTTAAAGAAGGATATCCTTATTCTATTGCCTATCCATCCATCTGCCCATCTGCCCATCCACCCACCCAGTTTCCTTTTCATCTTTCTCATAACAGTGAAGTAAGAATGTTTAATTATGTAACCTTCTGACTAGTGTAACAAAGATGCTCTTCTATAAAATTAATTAGGGGAACAAGATGGAAGCAGCCCTCTTGGAAGTTGTTATTTTTTTTATTATTCTCAATAAAAGCGTAAGGCTTCTGTCTTTATCACTTGGGCTTTTCACCATTATTCAAAGCATGCTCTATCATTTCAGCTTCAAATTAACTTCTTTATTACTTTCAGCCTGTCTGTGTCACTAGCCTTTACTTTCTTTAAAAATGCGGCAAGTGTCTTTCCTAATTTGTATTTCTTCCTTGGCTCTCTACTGGGGTCATGTGGGGAAGTCTCCATGAACTATTAAGATATTGCTGCTGAAGACTGTGAAATACAATTTGAGAACCACAGCATAAAAGAAATGTAGTTTTACAGTTTGATTTCCAGTTACATCGAGGTGCTAGGTGAAGACGCCAGGTTTCTGAGGGTCAGCTAATAGAGATTTCACTGTGTTTGGGAATAGTGATTCTTATCAGAACTGGTGTCAGCAGGCATATGAAGCCCCTAAAACCTCCTGCCACGTGCCACGTGTGTTTTCGCATTTTTACCTTGGGAGGGGGTTCGTGGCTTTCATTAGATTCTCAAAAGAGTTCGTGATCTGAAAAGGTCCTGAACGTTGTTTTAGGAGGACCTGCCTCTTTACTAACAGACCTTCAGTTATTTATCTCTTAGGTGTGTGGGGATGCTATGTTTAAGCCAGACTTAATATCAGTAATTCCACTTGGCTTTTTTTTAATCCTAATTTTTTAAAAGCACATTTGAGATCATCACACCCTGATTGCTCAAAAACAGCATTGTGACTGTTGCTGTCTCCTGCCCCATTGTGTAGTTACATCTTTTAGGAAATCAGTCTCACTGGTGAGTAAAATTGAGCATATATAGTGCCCGGCACATAGTCAGTGCTCAGGAAATATGTGTTGTATTTGATGTTGAATCTACAAAACTAGATATATTCAAGCCAGTAGAATTTTCAGGTCAAAACAGAAGCAAATTGAAATATGTCGATGAAAAAAAATTTTAATGACAGTCTCAATAAACATCAACAAATACAAAATAAAATTCCTCTGTACAACATCAGCAAATCAAATCCAACAGTATATCAATACAAAAAATAATTATGTACCATGACCAAATGGGATTTATTCTGTGTGCACAACGCTGTTTCAGCATTAAAAAATCAGTAATCCACCATATCAACAGGTTAAAAAAAAATCATGATCATATAAATCAATGCAGAAATAGCATTTGACAAAATCCAACACTCGTTCATGGTAAAAACTCCAGCAAGTTAGGAATAGAGGGGAACTCTCTCAACCTGATAACATCTACAATAAAACCTACTTAATAAACATACTTAATGGTGAAACAAAAATTGGGAGGTTGTGGAAACCATTAAAGCTTTATTGTTTAAGGGTGATCAATGGTTTAAAGTTTTTTTCTTTCATAGCAGTCAAATTCATGATGAAACATCACAGACAGAGATGTATTGAGTTAAATTATTTGATATACCAAAACAGATTAGTATGAATCCTGACTGGATATTTGATGATATTAAGTAATTACTGTGAATTTTTAGGTGACAGTGCCATTATGGTTGGTTTCCAAAAGAGTCATCTTTTATAGATGTATGTTGAAGTATTGAGGGGTGAAGTTATATGATGTCTGGGATATGTGTCAAAATATTTGAAATTGGTGATAGGAATGGGGGTGTATAAATCAAATGAGATTGGCCCTTTGTTGTTAACTGTAGTGGTTGAATCATGGTTCCGTGGGGCTCATTATTCTAGTCTGTCTACTTTTATATCTTACATAATATAAAAAGATAAAATTACATGATATAGAACTTGTTTGGTCTCACCCGTTAGGATGGCTACTATCAAAAACCAGAAAGTAGGGACTTCCCTGGTGGTGCAGCGGTTAAGAATCTGCCCGCCAGTGCAGGGGACACGGGTTCGAGCACTGATCTGGGAAGATCCCACATGCCACAGAGCAACTAAGCCCGTGCGCCACAACTACTGAGCCTGTGTACTGCAACTACTGAAACCCACGTGCCTAGAGCCCATACTTTGCAACAAGAGAAGCCACTGCAATGAGAAGCCTGCACACCGCAATGAAGAGTAGCCCCCACTCCCCGCAACTAGAGAAAGCCCGCGCACAGCAACAAAGACCCAACAGATCCAAAAGTAAAAAAATTAAAAAAAAAAATTAAAAAAAAACAACAACCAGAAAGTAACAAGTGTTGGTGAGTATGTGGAGAAATTGGAACCTGTGCACTGCTGGTGGGAATGTAAAATAATGCAGCCACTATGGAAAACAGCATGGCAGTTCCTCAAAAAATTAAAAATAGAATTACTGTATGATCCATCAATCCCACTTCTGGGTATGTAGCAAAAAGAATTGAAAGCAGGGTCTCGATACATGTACACATATGTTCATGACAGCCTTATTCACAGTAGCCAAAAGATGGTAGCAACCCAAGTGTCCATTGATGGATGAATGGATAAACAAAATGTGGTATATACATACAGTGGAATATTATTCAGCCTTAAAAAGGAAGGGAATTCTGACACATGCTATAACATCAGTGAACCTCGAGGACATTATGCTGATTGAAGTAAATCAGTCATAAAAGGACAAATATCCGATTATGTGAGATCCCTAGAGTAGTCAAATTCATAAGAGACAGAAAGTAGACTGGTATTTGCCGGGGGCTGGAATGAGGACGATGGAGAATCATTGTTTAATGGGGACAGAGTTCCAGTTTTGCAGGATGAAAACAGTTCTGGAGAGGAATGTACTTAATGCCATAGAGTGGTACACTTAAAAAGGTTAAGATGGTAAATTTTAAGTTGTGTATTTTACAACAATTAAAAAAATTTGGAATTTGGAGGAATAAATAGAAGGCTCCCTTTAAGCTTGGAAAAGTTGGAATTGTAGAAAGTGATTTTGCTCCCTATGAATTCTTTTTCAGCATGTACTTAAAACTTATCAACCATAACATAAGCTCTACAGGGGGCAGGGAGTGTTGTCGCCGCTATTATTTCCTCAGCACTTAGAAGACTACCTGGGGCTCAATAAAGATGGATGGATGGGATGATGGATGGATGGATGGATGGTGCATAGCTGGATGATGGATGGATGGACTGTGGATGGATGGATGGACGGTGGATGGATGGATGATGGATGGATGGATGGTGGATGGATGAACGATGGATGGATGGACGGTGGATGGATGGACAGTGGATGGATGGATGATGGATGGGTGGACGGTGGACAGATGGGTGATGGATGGATGGACAATGGATGATGGATGGATGGACTGTGGATAGAAGGAAGGGAAAAGAAAGAAGCGCCTTTTGCTGGATTCTCCCCAGCCTGTCGTCTCTCCTTAACTCGCAGTCCAGGATGGGAACAGCTGTCCCATCAGCCATGTGCTGTGGAAGCCTAGACACCAAACCGCAGTCTTGGGTCAGCCCCTTCAGCCATTTACTGTTTCTTATCTTGTCCTGACATCTTTTACTGATTTCTCTGATTCCATTCTTGCCCCTTCCTGTCACCTCCACCCTGAGGCAGGTGGTCTTCCCTCAGGCGCCCCATCAGGTCTCTCCTTTGCTTCCATCTGCATTGGCTCCCCCCATTCACATTGATGTAATACACATAAATTATAAAATTATAAAATACACAAATTATAAAAAATAATTGATTATTTTTGAAGTCCTCAAATGCTTTTAATGTGGAAGACCTTGGTTTTCCTTAAGGTGGTGGATCTAAGTCAGTGGCTCTAGGGCAGCTGGGGAGGGTGTTTACCCCCAGTGGAGTCTTGGCAGAGTCTGGAGACATTTTTGGTTGTCACAGCTGGGGAGGTGCTACTGGCATCTAGTGGATAGAGGCCAGGGGTTCTGCTAACCATCCTGCAGTGCACAGGATGGGCCACACCTAAAAATGATCTGGCTCCGAATATCAGCGGTGCTGAGGTTGAGAAACCCTGATCTAAACAATATCTAATGCATATAGATTTTTCCAACACTCTGACATTAAATTTATTTGGGATTGTGATGAAGAGGCCCTTAAGACTGCTTACAGAATTTGTCTAGAGATTCTTTGGACATGCTCAGTTTTAATTATTTATTTATTTAAAAAATATTTTATTGGAGTATAGTTGATTTACACTGTTGTGTTTCTGTTGTACAGCAAAGTAAATCAGTTATACATATATCCACTCTTTTTAAAATTCTTTTCCCACATAGGTCATTACAGAATATTGAGTGGAGTTCCCTGTGCTATATAGTAGGTCCTTATTAGTTATCTATTTTATATATAGTAGTGTGCGTATGTCAATCCCAATCTTCCATTTTATTCCCCTCCCCCATTTTCCCCCTGGTAACCATAAGTTTGTTTTTGCATCTGTGACTCTATTTCTGTTTTGTAAATCAGTTCATTTGTACCATTTTTTTAGATTCCGCATATAAGTACTATCATGATATTTGTCTTTGTCTGACTTACTTCACTCAGTATGACAGTCTCTGGGTCCATCCATGTTGCTGTAAATGGCATTATTTCGTTCTTTTTTTTATGGCTGAGTAATATTCCATTGTATATATACACTGCATCTTCTTTATTCATTCTTCTGTCAGTGGACATTTAGGTTGCTTCCATGTCCTGGCTATTGTAAATAGTGCTGCAGTGAACATTGGGGTGCATGTATCTTTTCAAATTATGGTTTTCTCCAGAGACGTATTCAGTTTTAGAAAAAAATTAAGAGTAATAGAAAATATATTTTACAAAGTCTGAGGAAACTAATGCTGTATTAGCTAAAACCATTACCAGGAATAACCTCAGCTGAAAAGGAGAGCTGTGTATAAATTTCATGCAGTGTAACTTCGGTTGATTAAAAAGTTTCCTTTTTTGGTTAAAAAAAAAAAAAAAGCCAGGTTTTTTTTTGGTTTGCTTTTTGTTTTACAATTAACAGTATCACTCCGTATAATGCACTTCTCTCTTTTCTTTTGCCAAATAAAGAGGATAAAATTAGGCCAATGCAGGGTCTGAGGCTGTAGGGATTTCCTTTTGCTGTAGGTTGTATTCAGGAAGATGATGATAGGGAGGTCGTCATGGAAACACCTCCTGAGTCTCCTAAGCTCTGGTCTTTCTGCCCTCGCAGTTATTTCTAAAACATAGCTATTGCTTATGATTAACTTATCAACAAGTATTTGTTGAACGCCCGTGTGTCAGGCATAGAGTGGGCCCTTCACTTACCTCATTTATAATCCTCCAAACAAGGTTATGGAAGGTGGTCTCATCCCCCACTTAGGATGAAGAAGTAGGCACAGAATGGTTAAATAATCTGCCCCTAGTTACAGAGGGCGTGAGAAACAGAATTTATTCATTAACTAAGTTCTGTCTGATCCCAAAGTTCCTGCCTTTTCTACCAGACCACATTGTTTCTAGCTTTTAACAGCTTCTCACTGTCTAAAGAATCGAGAGAGCTCATTGGTGTAGCACAGAAGAGGGGTGCTTCCCATGTTACCCTAGAATCACAGACCAAGCCCCCCTCCAGCTGCACCTCCTTATACGCTTAGAGCCATGCGTTCATCACAATCTTGCTAGCCCCAGAATGAGCCACATCTTTCTCTACCTTTCTACCTTATATGTATTTTTTATAACTATTTTTAAATCGAAGTATAGTTAATTTACAATGTTGTGTTAGTTTCAGGTATACAGCAAAGTGATTCAGTTATACATACATATATATGTGTGTGTGTGTGTGTGTATATATATATATATGTTCTTTTTCAGATTATTTTCCATTATAAGTTATTACAAGATATTGAATATAGTTCCCTGTGCTATATAGTAGGTCCTTGTTGTTTATCTATTTTATATATAGTAGTGTGTATCTGCTAATCCCAAGCTCCTAATTTATCCCTCCCCTCTTTCCCCTGTGGTGTAACCATAAGTTTGTTTTCTATGTCTGTGAGTCTATTTCTGTTTTATAAATAAGTTCATTTGTATAATTTTTTTAGATTCCACGTATAAGCGATAGCATATACTTGTCTTTGTCTGACTTACTTCACTTAATATGATAATCTCTAGGTTCATCTATGTTGCTGCAAATGGCATTATTTCATTCTTTTTTATGGCTGAGTAATATTCCATTGTATATATACACCACATCTTCTTTATCCATTCACATATCCATGGACATTTAGGTTGCTTCCATGTCTTGGCTATTGTAAATAGTGACCCTGTGAACATTGATATGCCTGTATCTTTTCGAATTATAGTTTTCTCCGGATATATGCCCAGGAGTGGGATTGCTGGATCATATGGCAACTTTCTTTTTAGCTCTTTAAGAAACGCTTATATGTATTCTTATTCAGTTTAAAATACTCCCTCACCGCTGAGAAACCTCACTTACCCTTTTAGGGATGTCCCTGGGGCTGTCTCCACTTGTACTTCTGGCAGTCCCTAGAGTTGACCTCAGATATTTCCAGCTCTCTTTCCAGACACGTAGAATGGCACTTCCTCACCCTGGGGAATTTGGGTGAGGCTGTGTGTGACTAGTTCTGGCCATGAATTAGGAGCAGAAGTGACTTGTGTCCCTTTTGGGTGGAAGGTTCAGCTCCCACTGGGAGACCCTCCAGAGCTCTCTCTTTCCCTCTGGCAAGGGGCGTGGCCACATTTGGGATGGTGGCTCCTTGGTCATCTTGGTCCCTGCTGATTGATGAAGTTCCTGGCACACCTCATAACCCCTTAGTTGTAGCCGCATCATTTAGAATGTAGACGGTCTTTGACATGTTTGTGTTCTCCAGAGATTGTGCCTTGATTCCCCAAGAGCCCAGCACCTTGCCGTGTGCTTATGCATGGCAGGTGTTCAGGGAAGATCTCTTGGAACAAACTCCAAGTCAGTGGTGATGTGAAGCTGAAAGGACCTTTGATGTTAAGCTGCTTTGAAGAATCAGGGATGGTCTGATCTAAATAAGAGTATTCAACCGGGACAGTACTGAGAGAGTCCCAGAGAATGTATGCCTTTTTATATTTTGCTTTGGGCGCTATGAATATTTTATTATAGTTTTCGAGAAAAAAATCAGCTGGAGATTTTATACGCATATAATTTAAGACACTTTTTTATACATATCATCTTTAACAAAGGGCCTGCTAACTCAGATTACATTCTGCTCCTTTGGTAAGTAAAGAGCTAGATTTTTAATCAAAGCCCGGTAATTTGCAGCATGGAATTGGAGGCACCTGTCGCCACCTAGTGTCAGTGTTCCTTAATTGCAGATTGAGGTTAAACACTGAATCTGCAAACAAAACATGTAACAGCATCTAAGATATACCAGCAAAATGCCTATAATCCCTTAAAACTAAGTCACCTGTCATTGTTTATTATGATATCAATATTGGCCCGATATGACCAAGCTAAGTGTTCTGGAATGTGGAGGGGCAAACTGGATTGATGTCAAGGCCACTGCACACAGGCTTTGGAACCACCTTGCCTGAGTCTGTGATCTGTGTGTCCTGGGTAAGGGGCCATCCTGTCTTTAGTCCAGAGAGTTGGGATGTACTTAGGGAGATGAAAGTTTTATATTTCAAGTTAATCCTGAAATTGACTCTTATATTCTTTTCATTTTGAGTTTTAAATTGGTGGCAATTTCTAATGATTAAAGTCTACCACAGCCACCGAAACTAGCCGTGTCCTAAAATGATAGGTGTGTTCCCCAGGTATAGCCTACATTTATAGGGTTGATTGCTAGCCTTGCTAATTTGATAGGGCTGCATTGAATCTGTAGACTGCCTTGGCTAGTAGAGTCATTGTGACAATGTTGAATCCTCCAATCCAAGAACATGGTATGTCTCTGCATCTGTTTGTGTCATCTTCAGTTTCTTTCATCGGTGTCTTTTAGTTTTCTGAGTACAGGTCTTTTGCCTCCTTAGGTAGGTTTATTCCTAGGTATTTTATTCTTTTTGATGCAGTGGTAAATGGGAGTGTTTCCTTAATTTCTCTTTCTGTTCTTTTGTTGTTAGTGTATAGAAATGGAACAGATTTCTGTGTATTAATTTTGTATCCAGCAACTTTACCAAATTCATTGATGAGCTCTAGTAGTTTTCTGGTAGTGTCTTCAGGATTTTCTATGTATAGTATCATGTCATCTGCAAACAGTGACAGTGTTACTTCTTTTCCAATTTGGATTCCTTTTATTTCTTTTTCTTCTTTGATTGCCGAGGCTAGGACTTCCAAAGCTATGTTGAATAAGAGTGGCGAGAGTGGACATACTTGTCTTGTTCCTGATCTTAGTGGAAATGCTTTCAGTTTTTCACCATTGAGTATGATGTTTGCTGTGGGTTTGTCATATATGGCCTTTATTATGTGGTGGTAGGTTCCCTCTCTGCCCACTTTCTGGAGAGGTTTTTTTTTTTTTAATTTTAATTTTTATTTATTTTTGGCTGTGTTGGGTCTTCACTGCTGTGCGTGGGCTTTCTCTAGTGGCGGCGAGCGGGGGCTACTCTTTGTTGCGGTGCACAGGCTTCATTGTGGTGGCTTCTTTTGTTGCGGAGCATGGGCTCTAGGTGTGCGGGCTTCAGTAGTTGTGGCACGCGGGCTCAGTAGTTGTGTCTCGCGGGCTCTAGAGCACAGGCTCAGTAGTTGTAGCGCATGGGCTTAGTTGCTCCGCGGCATGTGGGATCTTCCCGGACCAGGGCTCGAACCCGTGTCCCCTGCATTGGCAGGCAGATTCTTAACCACTGCACCACCAGGGAAGCCCTCTGGAGAGTTTTTATCATAAATGGGTGTTGAATTTTATCAAAAGCTTTGTCTGCATCTACTGAGATGATCATATGGTTTAGCCTTGCTATTCTGTGATTTTGGTTAATGCTATGCCATTCAAAATTTAGTTGGCTTTTTTATGATCTAGAATGTAATGAAATGAATTGGGTAAAGACTCTGAACATGGGTGACCTGCTCCTAGACTTATGGCCAGTAGTCTCATGTCTTTCTTTATGACTTTTTTGGGTTGATTACAGAAACATCAGTCATTTGTTTCCATAAATGTTTTATAATGCCAATTGAATGTGATGAAATATTAAAAATATCATTTATTAAATATTTAAAAGCTCAGTCAATGGAACTGGCCAAATCTCTTCATTCTACTGTCAGCTTAAGGAGCAATTTAGAAATTTTGGGTTATAAAATTAGAATAGTGGGGAAAAATAAAAGAACAGGGACTAGCTATTCAAGTATTATTCCCCCTGAACCATTAGCCATTTTCAGCTGCAGGCCTTTCCATTAGCATAGGCAGAAAGCCATCACAGGTTTTCTGCAGTTCGCTTTGCCTAGTATTTTTTACTTTCCTACTGGACTAAATAAATCCACTTAGTTTAAGTCTCAGGGGTTTTATGGACTCACATATTGGAATAGTCTTCTTCAGTTTTATTTGCTGTGCTTATAATTTTATTAATAAAATCTTAAATGTGAAAATAAATTGGAATTGAATACTGCCGTTAATAGTACATTATCAATAGTGAATTGAACTAATAGCCTCTGTGTTTCAAAATGAGAGATTAGTGACAAACAATGGAGGTTTTGGAGTACTTTCTTTGATGGTCTTTTTTTTTTTTTTTTCCACAACTCACACACACACACACACACACACACACACACACACACACACACTGTATTTTATTTTTACAGGAGATAAATAAACTGACACCAAGCATTGAAAATAGATGACCACAACAAAAGCAACAGTGATTGCAATTACCAAATACGAAACACACTCGTACTATGTCATAATATTGACATTCAGTCCAGTAATCCTCCACTGTAACAGCTCCTTTACTTTTGGAGTACCTTCTTTAAAATGGCCTGTTTATCTGTATGAGGTCTGTAACTGCAGCCTCTCTCGTAGGATAGTTTACCAAGACCTGGAGAGGACGGGGACTTTCAGCAGTTAGGGAAAACATTCAGCCTGATTGCAAAGCGAGGCTCTTTTCTGTGCTCGCTGGAACCCTCTCAGCTCAAAGGCTGCAGCCAGCTGTGCGGCCCGCGCGGAGCACTGTGCCAGTTAACTTGCCGCTGGCCTGGGCGGTATTTCTGGAGGAGAAGGGCAGGTGTACCACAACCAGCTGAACTCTCTCCACCAAATCTCTTGTCCCGGGAGCAGCTCTTGTGAGGGGAGATGTTTTCCAGAGGCACTATAAACTTTTGGCCTTTGTGACCTGGATTTGGGCTCGGCTTACTTTCCAGGCAGACCCCTCGGTATTTTGATGTATGCGATGCCTCCGGATTCTTGTCTCCTTTGCTTAGAACATCCACCTTCCAGAAACAAAAAATAAAAAAACATCTTCCCAATGTCTAAAACACCAAATCGTACCTTTTTTTTTTAAATCCTCAGCACCAAAACTTTCTTCTCTATGAGAGAATTTATAAACCAGGGCACTGATTTTATTTGTACTCTACATGGGGTTCCTTATATACTCACTTACCAACTAGTTCCTGAGGAGTGAGATGCTATTGTGGCCCAAGGTACTGGGAATTATCAGAGAACAAAGGTCACGCCCTCCCCTCCCGGAATCTCTGGTTTTGTACGGGTATGTGTGCAGGAGAAGTAACAACAACACAACCCCTTTGTGGCATCTACCGAGTGCCTGACACTGTCCTGAGCATTTTACACATGACTGGTTTGATCACACAGGAACCTACCAGGTGGGTACTGTTGCTGTCCCCAGTTTACGGATGAGGAAACTGAGGCCGAGGGAAGCCAGGTCATCTGCTCCACGTCCCAGGCTGACTGCCCGTGGTCGGGAGGAGTAGCAGAGAAAAGAAGAAGGAAGTGGGGGGCTAGAGGGCAGAGCAGCAGATGCAGTTATAATTGGAGGAGGAAACATTTGAACAGAGGTCTGAAGCGAGGGACCTTGTCAGGGCATTCGAGAGGTCAAAGCTGTTTTAGTTATATTAAGATATGACTTGCCTTTTCCTCGTTTTCTCACGAGTGCGCAGCGGAGTTCTCTAGAGGCTGCATGACGCGTAATAAGCAGCCTATTGGCTGCAGGAGCGGCGGTGAGAACCCAGCTGTCTTCTGCTAAGCCAGAAGGTGAAAGGGTTTGCAAAAATATAAAACATTGCCAGTCTTCTTAGTAAACTCTGTTTTTAAAAATACAGTTATTTTCATTAAAATATTATTTATGATAACTTACAACGGGTTTTTTTTTTAAATGACTTAATAAACACTAACATTTTTCTTGGTTTTAACTTCCAGCACAGTAAATACTGATAGATAGATGGGCCCCACCTAAGCCAAAGCCGTTTGAGGTCCTCAGTACCTTTGGTGTAGACAGGTTCTGAGAGCACAGGCTTTGAGCCACCCCCGTGTGAGAAGCGGTCCCCCGGCCACCGTGGGAAGGAAGAGTCAGTGCAGGAGGCAAGGATACTTGGCTTTTGTAGTAGATCTAAGTGGGCAGCAGAGAGGATGAGAAATGGCTGCGTCTGGGTTCATTTTGTGGGTGTGGATTTTTAAAGAATGTGGAAAAATACCCGTAACATAAAATTTCCCATTATAACCATTTTTAAGTGTGCAAGTCAGTAGTGTTGAGTTTGTTCTTTCATACTGTTGTGCAACCAACCCCTGGGACTCTTTTCATCTTGCAAAACCGAAACTCTATACCCTTTAACCAACTCCCCGTGGGTCTGGGTTTACTTTGAAGATGAAGGCAGAGGGATTTGCTCTTGGTTTGGATGCAGCATGTGTAAAATGCCTGGTGGATGCGTCATTAAGTAGAGAGATGGTAGCTTTTCTCCCCCCCCTTGCAGACATAGGCCTGCACACGCCTCCTCGTTTGGAATCTCACCTGTGAGTGCACTGGTCCTCCAGTAGGTCGCGAGGGAGTTAAGTGCAGGTGAGGCTCAGGTGCTTTTGACCCGCACTTTCTCCCATCATCACACAACAGCGAAAAAAGTAGTATCTCATCATGGTCACATTGTATTAAACATGGTTAAACATTTAAATTTATTTTCAGTTACTTCTGGGTTGACTTAAACTTACGGAAGAGAATCTGGGTAGTTCATTCAAGAAATAGGCACCAACTGCGTGGAAATAAAGTTTCATAACATTCCTTTTAATCAGATCAGCTTCAGGAGTCATTCCATGGTTAATTACACACCCTGAGGTTATAATGTGAACATTCAGAAGGTGAAAGTAAAAGGAAAATTGAAAGGTTCCAACTGTGAGATGAGCCCAAAACAAGCTGGTGGAGATAGGAACCCGGGGAGGGGCTTGGTGTCCACAACCAGGGAAAGTTGCAGCACAGACCTCCCTGGGGGCAAAGCCCGGGGCAGAACGAAATGGACAGAAACTACATATTCATTTTCTCAGGTAAGCGGACTGCCAGAGCAGATGTTCTTACCTGAAAAACAAAAGTAGCAGTGCTAGTGCCTAATTGAGTAGGAAAAACACTGCTTCTCCGATTATCCACCCCAGCCCTGTGGGTTGTGGGGTGTCCCTGGTTCATAAAAGAGGAAATTGAGATCAGGAGAGGTCAGCTATATGCTCCAGGTCACACAGCAAATAACAGAGGAGAACTGGACTCTTGAGTCCAGGCTGGCCCGATCCCAAAGGGCTTTTTTTGGCTGTGCTGGGTCTTCGTTGCTGCGTGCAGGCTTTCTCTAGTTGTGGCGAGCGGGGGCTACACTTCGTTGCGGTGCACGGGCTTCTCATTGCGGTGGCTTCTCTTGTTGCGGAGCACGGGCTCTAGGCACGCGGGGGCTTCAGTAGTTGTAGCACGTGGGCTCAGTAGTTGTGGCTCGCGGGCTTAGTTGCTCCGCAGCATGTGGGATCTTCCCGGAGCAGGGCTCGAACCCGTGTTTCTTGCATTGGCACGTGGATTCTTAACCACTGTGCCACCAGGGAAATCCCGAAAGGGGTTTTTTCTTGAACACTGTGTTTTCAGTCAAGTTTTTCAGAAATTTTGCATTTCATTTTCTTTTAATACCTCATATTTGTAATTTTATATTCATAAGTCTTATTTCACCTCTTTTATGTTTTTGTTTGTAATGCTAATTTTAAATAAATAATGTATTATTATTGTCATAAAGAAATAACATTTTAAAATTGAAGTATAGTTGATTTACAATATTAGTTTCAGGTGTATAACATAGTGGTTCAGTATTTTTTAGATTATACTCCTTTAAAGTTATTACCTAGGGACTTCTCTGATGGCACAGTGGTTAAGAGTCTGCCTGCCAATGCAGGGGACACGGGTTCGAGCCCTGGTCCGGGAAGATCCCATATGCTGTGGAGCAACTAAGCCCGTGTGCCACAACTACTGAGCCTGTGCTCTAGAGCCTGTGAGCCACAACTGCTGAGCCCGTGCTCCACAACAAGAGAAGCCACCGCAGTGAGAAGCCCATGCACCGCAACGAAGAATAGCCCCTGCTTGCCACAATTAGAGAAAGCCTGCGCGCAGCAACGAAGACCCCAAAGCAGCCAAAAATAAATAAATACATTTTTAAAAATTACAAAAATAAAGTTATTACCTAATAATGGCTATATTTCTCTGTGCTGTACAATATATTCTTGTTGCGTATCTATTTTATACGTAGTAGTTTGTCTTAAAAATTTTTTTTTTGAAGTATGGTTGATTTACAATGTGTTAGTTTCTGGTATACAGCAAAGTGATTCTGTCTTTTTATATATATAAAAAATGTATGTGTATATATATTCTTTTATATATATATTCTTTATATATTGGGTTGGCCAAAAAGTTCATTCGGGTTTTTCCATAACATCTTACAGAAAAATCCATACAAACTTTTTGTCCTACCAAATATATATTCTTTCTCAGATTCTTTTCCATTATAGTTTATTAGAAGATACTGAATATAGTGCCCTGTGCTATGCAGTAGGACCTTGTTTAGTTTGTATCTCTTAATCCAAGAAACAACATATTTTATTTGTAACTTTTCTAAGAGAGGCTGAAAACAGAGGTAGTAAGATATGATAACGTCCATAACCATCAATCTTTTTTCTTTCTTTCAATTTCTAGAGCAATTTATTTCTTATTTTTGGTTGCTTCATGGCCTCAGATAATTTCTACATCACTTTAGAATTTAGGATTTCATCCCATTTGGGCGTTGATACCAAACTTTGCCACAAAAAAAATAGTAGCGTGGCCTTCCAAACTCATGAGAGTTTTATTGTTTTAATAATGGATGTGTGTCTTCAAAAGCAGTCGAGTTGAAAATAATAATTCTAACCTGGCCTATGTCCTTTCTCCTTTTTCTGTTTTTGAACACAGTCAACAAGCACAAGCCATGGCTGGAGCCCACGTATCACGGCTTAGTCACGGAGAGTGACAGCACCGTGCTCCTCGACCCGCCCCTGATCGCCCTGGACAAAGATGCACCTCTGCGCTTTGCAGGTACCGGCGTGTCTTTGTTCACTCCCCATGAGTTTGGGCTTGTGGGAAGCATTTCACACGTCCCCTTTGGGTTGTTTCTGAGCCCTTCTGAGAATGTCTTGATAGCTAAGGGTTGTGTGTGGCCCCCATGTACCATTTTTTTTTCCTTTTAATTTTAAGAGTTGGGCGTACCTGACCCCCCCCTGAAAGCCTGTACTTGTTGAAAAGCAAAATATTTAATTGCATCACTGCGTTCCTTGTCTGGATGTAACCAGAGAGAGAGCATCGAGACCAGTGCATCTCAGACTTTAGCATTCATGCAGAGCACAGGGATCGTGTTAAATGCAACCTTAAAAAAAAAAAAAAAAATGGAAGCTTAGATAACAGTGGGTCTGGGACGACCTGGGATTCTGCCTTTCTAACCTGTTCCCTGGTGCTACTGGTCCATGCACGGCAAGGATCTAGGTAATTACGGCTCAAGATTTTCCTTGCACTGCCTAGGTTTCAGTTACCTGAAAAGACTTATTTAAAGACATTGAGCAATCTTTTATAAATGAATTCTTTTGGCTTAGATTTTACTTTCAGTAAATTTTTAACTTGAGTTACTTCATAAGATTGTCAGCTAAGTGTTTATAGGGACAAATCTCTAGGGTTGCTTTGGAGATTTGCTGCTTTGCTAACATTCAGTAGCACTTTGCAAATCAGAACTGTCCTTGCTTTACGTCGGGGCCATAGTAACTTCCTTAACTTGTGGAGGAACGGGCTGCTTCACCCTTTCTTTGCCTCATAGTCAGAATTGACATCGTGAAGTTAATTTTTAAAGAGCAGTTTCAGCATGATGTTTTTTCAGAACAAAATTTCTGTTTGTTCTGTTTGCCTCGGGACAAATGAGAAAAATTCAGTAGCTCGTGTAGATCATTCCATACATTAAATTTAGTATGGTAAATGGCGGCAGTGAATGCGAGGCTGCCTCTGAAGAGCTATCTAAAAAATGAGTTTGTTCTTCTTTCTGTTCAAGTGCCACATCCCATTTCCAGGAAAGTAACCCGAGAAGCAGCTTATGGTATTGGAGTCAGTGGCAGAGACAGACCTTTACAGTTAGTTTTACTTGTTTATTGTTTTTTAGACAGAAATCCAGTTAGATGGATGGTAGAGGAAGCGCTCTGTGCTAGGCGTACAGTATCTGTCTGGTAGCCAAGGGGATTTTTTTGTTTGTTTGTTCCTCCCCGCCCCCGATTTAAAATCATTTTTAGCATTACCTAGTGGTTTCCTCTGTGAATAGCTAGATTTTTGAGTGTTTGCATATACATATATACACACACTTTGCATGCAACACCTTTGGTTATTATATGCAGTTCCTCCTTATGGGTGTGACGTTTCAGTGCCTTGTAAATAACCTTAATAGGGTTATCTAGCTCATGTTTCTGAGGGGACTTGTACATCTCTGACATCTCATGCATTCTGAGAAGTGATTGCAGTCAGGAGTTCTGTATTTACTCCCCCAGGCCTCTCTTTATGAATTCTCATCTGTGTCCAGTCCTGTTGCTGGTGGAGCTCTGTCCCATTACATCACTCGTGATACATAACACTCATAAAGCATTTTGTGTCCCAGGCACTGTTGTAAGTGCTTTACAAATACGCATTTGTGTTTAATCCACAACAACCTTTTGAGGTAAGTATGCTTCCTGCCACCCCTGTTTTAAAAAGAGGAAGCCGAGGCACAGAGCAGCTAACTTACCTGCTCTGGGTCACACAGCTAGTGTGTGGCAGAGGCCAGATTCCAACCCAGGCAGGATGGCTCTTCACTGTGATGCTGTATATGGCACCACAGGAAGGTTACAAAGGAAAGGAAGTAGGAAATGAAGTGTACATTGAATACTAACTTTGAAGTCATATTAATAAAGTTACTTATTTTTTCTTTCTTGTTGGATTTAATTTTATTGGGTCATTTATCAAAACTTAATGTATTATTGTGAATGAAATATACTTATAAAGTTTTATGTTTTTAGAGATTCTCAGGTATTTTTTTATTGATGTGCCAAAGTTATATATTGGGATTTTAAAAAACTATATAGAGAAGCACTTTAGAGCCAAGTATAGTGGTAACTTGATTGTATTTGCCATAGTGGACAGAAAAAGTAAGTATTTTCCTTCTGGAGGTTTTCACAGGGGAGCACAGTTGCTCTTACATTCTTTTTTTTAAAATACAATTCATGTACCATAATGTATACAGCTTTTAAAGTACACAGTTCACTGGTTTTTTAATATATTCATAAGATTGTCCAACCATCAGCCACTGTCTAGTTCCACAACATTTCATCTCCCCAAAAATAAACCCTTGCACCTGCTAGCAATCACTCCCCTTGGCAACCACTAGTCTACTACTTGTTTATGGATTTGCCTATTCTGGATATTTCATATAAATACAACATGTGGCTTTTTGTGACTAGCGTCTTTCACTTAGCGTGATGATTTGAAGGTTCACCCATGTTGTGGCATGTCCTTCATTCCTTTTTATTGCCAAATAATATTTCGATGTACGGATGGACCACATTTCATTCATTCATCCATCAGTAATGGGCATCAGAATTGTTTCCACTTTGTGGTGATTGTGAATAATGCTGCTGTGAACATTCGTGTACGAGTTTCTGTGTGGACGTCAGTTTTCAGTTTTCTTGGTTATACACCCAGGGGTGGAATTGATGCTCATCTACTCTTCTATGAGGACCATGAAGCATGGTCCTCATCCTACCAAAGTGAGTAGCTGCACAGCCCAGGGAAGGGAACACCTGTCTCCTTCCCTCTTCTGTTGCCATGGTACCCATCCAACTACCCATCAAGCTGCTATACAGAACACTGCCCCCACGAGGCTGTAGCGGACGGGTACGTAGGAAAACAAACCCTAGAGCCAGCAGCCTGTGCTTGAATCCTGGCTCTGAAACTTACTGGCTGTGTGGCTTTGGGCAAATTACGTAACATCTCTGTGCCTCACTTTTCATCACTTGTAAAATGAGGATAATATCACATACCTTACAGGGTTTGGGGAATATTAACTTATTTATGTATAAACATGAAGAGCTTAAAACAATGCCTGCTATGTAGTAGGTGCTGTGTACAGTGTTTGCTGCTGCTGTTATGAATCTTTTAAAAATAGTTCTTTACTTAACATTCTGTGAGAACCGGTTTTCCATCTTTCTCTAATAGTCTTCATAGTGTTCCATTTTCTCACTGATTTCTTAAATAACTTTTGGGTAAAGCAGAGGCTAGGTCTGGAGCCTTATTTTGATCTTAGGTTGGTTTTGGTGGTGACGTTGAGTTTATTTTGACATCATGATGATGGTGGTGGTGGAGGCAGTGGGCACATCTGACATTTACTGAGCTCTTCGGTGTGGCCGAGGGTGTTCTCAGGGCTCTGCACACTTACTTTGTCTGATTCTTTCCAGCAATCTCATGCGGAGGGTACTCTCATGCCCCCATTTTCCATATGAAGAAACGGAGACTCAGAGCATGTCTGTCAGCAGCATGACTACCGTATTCTCCATTTAATCCCCGGTCCCTAGACCAGCACCTGGGACAAGTTGACGCTTCCATAAATATTTGTAGAAGGAAAGAGTGAGTTTGCCCAAGATCACACAGCTCACAAACAGCCGCGCTGCCTTCGAGCCAGGCGGTCTGACTGCAGCGTGATTCTTAGTTCCACCGGGTCAGCTCTCATGATATTGACTTTACAACGTTGTAAACATTGTGGTCCACAATCTCATCCCATCACAGGACCTGTGTGTGGGTAACCACTGGAGATTACTCGTGCAGCCTCCGAAATAAATACCTGTGTAATGTGGGAAGCCTAGTCACCAAAGTGTGTTGTAAATTGTCACTCATCAGACATTCATGTGGAGCACATAGGGTCTGGCCCACGTTGTTTTCTTGGGGGTGAAACTAAGAGAATAAAGTCTTGGTATTTGTCATGTATCTTAGGAAATCGAAACGACTCAATTCCTTATTCAGCCCCTTTTCCTTAATCTGCTGAAAGCCTGAGTAGAGGTGAGGGTAAGAACATGTATTGTACGTTTTATATATTTAATGGGGAGTTAAAAGCTGGGACCACTTCACAGGCCACGTTGTTGCTGGTTTGACGGTTACCCCTTCTTCACTGCCTGTATCGGAAGCTGAACACCCTGCACCCCCGCCCCCCTTTTTGAAGCTCTTCCCTTTAGTAGGTGGTTCCAGAAGCATTCTTTTTCCTGCCCTCCCAGACTGAGTACAGACATTCTACAAGATTAGTTAAAACAATTATGATACGAATGGAATCCAAAAGAAATTTCAGGGCAAGAACGGGAACTTTACTTTTGTTGATATTAGAACCAACTCATATCTGTGCTACTTTTCTCCATAGGGCTTCACTACCACACATCTCTGCCCAGTTTTGCTTTTTCAGCATGTGCAACTGGGCTGGCATTGTGTTTGCAGCAATGAGTTGGATGTGTTAGGTTAAGCCACATGAAAATGCCATTTTTGTATGTTGAAAAAGTCAAAATATTTGAAAAAATGGAATGTCAGAAATTTTATGTGATTCAGCCTAGCATAAGGCAATAATCAGTTGAGTAGCCGTTTTAAATAGGTAAGGATCCGGATGTCAGGACAGAAACTTCCTATTAACAGTTACTGACTAGAGTGAACTCATGTTGGATGCATTTGCCTCCAGGAAAGGTTTGAGATCAATAATCATTAAATATGAGGTAGCTTTGCTAAGTCTTCCAGAGAATGCAAAAAAGCATTTCTCAAAACACTGATCATCTAGGTGGGAAGGCAAAACCAGCATTGTCAGAGAGTTAAGCAGGGTTGCCAGGATGTTTATAGTTCAGTATCAGGTGAGAGAGGCAGTGCGGTGTGGACTGGAGTTCATGAAAAGGCAAGGTGATGGGGGTTAAAAAAGGAAAGGGGGGCTTCCCCGGTGGCGCAGTGGTTGAGAACCTGCCTGCCAATGCGGGGGACACGGGTTCGAGCCCTGGTCTGGGAGGATCCCACATGCCGCGGAGCAGCTGGGCCCGTGAGCCACAACTACTGAGCCTGCGCGTCTGGAGCCTGTGCTCCGCAACAAGAGAGGCCGCGATAGTGAGAGGCCCGCGCACCGCGATGAAGAGTGGCCCCCGTTCGCCGCAACTAGAGAAAGCCCTCACACAGAAACGAAAGACTCAACACAGCCAAAAATAAATAAATAAATTTAAAAAAAAAAAAAAGGAAAGGAGGTGATTTCCAAAGGCAGGCTTGAGCTCCTGTCAAGGATGGGAAGGAGGTCCATGGGCAGTGAAGGGCGGAGGGGAGGCTGGGGCAGAGGTGGGAGCTGGCAGGGCTTCCAAAGAGGTGGGTGAGTAGTTAGCTCGTGTGGCTTGTGGAGGAGCAGGGGGTTGGGAGTGAGCTCAGGGCTGCACAGTTTGTGTTGTTAAGCTGAATGGATGGGGTGTTACCTTGCACGTGGTTTTCTAATCAAGTTTCTGTCCTGACATCTGGATCCTGACTTATTTAAAACAGCTACTCAGCTGATTACTGCCTTATACTAGGCTGAATCACATAAAATTTCTGACATTCCATTTTTTCAAATATTTTGACATTTTCAACATACAAAAATGGCATTTTCGTGTGGCTTAACCTAATACATTCATCCAGATGGTGCTGGCGCCCATCCGTTGAGTGCAGGTTCCCCTGTTCTACTCTTGCCTGTGTGAGTCTGTACTTGCAGGAGCACAGTTTAGAAATCTGTAACCAGCCCGTGAGGTTTGGAAACCACAGATGGGCCAGTCTCTCAAGTTCACACTGCAGCCCATCTGCATTGGAGCCACCTGGCAGCGCTTGTTAGATTACTGAGCTCTGCCCCAGAGCCGCTGAGTCAGAAGCTCTGGGAATGGGGCTTGGCAGACTACATTTTCAACGAGCTTCTCAGGCAGTTCTTGGCGCACTGAAATTTGAGAGCCATTGCGGTAGTCTGAAGAGCTTGGAGGACATAACCCTTGCGTGTATGCTTTTTGTACTTTTAAGGTATCTTGAAAAACTGTTCTGATTAGAGCCACACGTGAGCTTGTTCTAGAAACTAGCCTGGACCAGTAAGCAAGGAAGTCAAAAGTCGCCATAAATAAGAGTCAGCCTGGATGTCCAGCTGGTGGGTGTGGAGAGACGCCAAGGAGAGAGAAGTGGGTTAGGGAGGAGAGTTGGATTAGCAGAGACGTTGTAGTGGACACTTGCTGCTCAGGAAATGTCCATTTTCCCTTAACAGCCCCTGGTCTCTTTCCTGTTGGGTCCAGATTGGTGCGTCTACAACCCATTACCCTGCTTTCCCCAGCCAGGCACATGCATGACCCTAGCAGGGCTGACCAGATGCTCCCTCTTGGAATGTGAATATCAAGCAGAGGGACAAAGGCGCTGATACCAGGTGTGGTCACATTCATTCCTGTCCAGACCATTTTGCTCTGGGACTGTTGTGGCTCCTCTTTGCTGGTCTCTCAAGCTGCCTTGGTTTCTGACAGTGTCCTAAGTCCCTTTCTCTGGCCTGCAGTCAATTCCATGAGTTCCCAGTGGCTCTTCAGTGAAGGCCCTTTTGCTGAGTTAGCTGGAATGGATATCTGTTGCCACCAGAGGACCCAAGTGGTGTTTTTTTTTTTTTCCCCATGTCACGGCTTGTGGGATCTTAGTTCCCTGCCCAGGGACCAAACCTGTTTTCCCCTGCAGTGAAAGCGTGGAGTCCTAACCACTGGACCGCCAGGGACTTCCCGAGCCGTAAGTGTTGGAGCTGGCGCCCATGATCTCCATTAGCAGTGTGATGTGAGGGCAGGACGGCACCAGAGCTAGTGAGGCCACAGGAGAGGCTCTAGAGACACCCCTCTCATTTGGGGAAGAGTTTGAGACCAAATTCAGATTTGGAAGAAGACGGAGAAAGAATGCCAGGCCAGCCAGAAACCAAAGGGACAGAAGAGAAAACACTGTCAGCCAAGAACCTGGATGCAGCTGGGTAGCGAGAAGTCATATCTCTACTTTGCTGGGTTCATCCGTTGTTATATTTTTATGTTTTGCTTTTTAAAAATTCTTTTGACTATTTTAGATGATCTTAAGGGAATGAAGAGTGGAGAGAGACAGGGGAGGGTTTGGTCCATTCTGAGGCCATCATAGCTAGAGGGGTCGTCCAGGAAACCTGGTGGGGCATTTCAGATATGACGGGAGCAGGGTTGTAGGTAGATTTATCTAGCGGAGCAATGGTGCGTGGTGTGGACTGAGTGGGAAGGAACAGGACAGAAAGAAAACAGAATACGAGAGGTGATTTTGAGGGGTCCTTCTTTGCTGAGGTTGGGAGAAGGCTGAGTCTGGGAGAGCAGCCTGAGGATGCAAAGGGCAGAGGTGCGCTTTCCGTGTCACCGCCATGGTGCAGCTCCACCTGATACATGCGGCTCCTGCGTAACCACATGTATGTAACGGTCATATGTGTGTCACTAGGAGAACTGTACACACAAGTGTGAGGGAGAGGGGAGAAGAATGAATCAACGACCACTTGGAAGTTTAGAAAGATCAGCTCCCAGGAGAATTATTGACAGAAATTGGTCCCTGGTTTGGAGGAGGAAAATGATAAACTGAATGAGAGGCAGTAGGATACTCCCTATGAAAATATCCAAGGGATTATTGTTCATTTTGTTGGCTGTGTAATGTGACTGTAGTTATGTTAAAGAGAAAGGTCTTTATCTGCATCCAGTGAATTTTGTATGGATGAAAGAGATTAATGTGGGGCTTTAAAATCCTCCAACAAACAAACTAGCAAGAAGTTTGCTTGGGATAAACAGGCCAAACACCTTTTTCGTGAATCTTTTCCTCTTTTCTCTGCACCTCAGTTCCCTAAAGGGCACCATCAGCTGAAAACCCGGATGTTCCTCCCAACCCTTTCACCCTCTCTGCCCAGTGGGTTGGAAAGTCCTGTCGATCCTCCTAAAATCCCTTAAATATTTCCTGCTGACACCGCCTCAGTCTAGCCCTCACCAGATCTCATCTGAAATACTGCGGTCGCTTTAACTCATTCACTCGCCCCTCGCCTGCTCCAGTCGGATCCGTCTTCCTCATTAGAATCGGGGTCCCCGGTTGGACGAGTAGATGGACCCCGAGAAGTGCGTGTACTGGCCAGTCTGCAGACGATGGCTTAGAAGACCCAGCAGAGACACGGAGGCCACGCAGGTGGTACGGAAAGCCCGGGTCTGCCCGGGGTGAACTTCGTGCTGCCCCTGCTGCGTCGAGCTGCCGGCCGGCGAGATGGTTTTTAAGTCATTCCAGGCGAAAGGACGCAGTTGACCTAGCTGTGTAATGAGCATCATGGATCTGAGGCACCAGATCCTAATGATGTAGCCCATTTGAGTAGTGACTTAGGTACAATCGGTGGGGTATGTGGGGAAGATAACACATGTACGTTTTTGCTGTTCTCATTGTAAATAGATCCTGTCTTCTAGAGAGCAGTCTGGAAATACATGAGTTTCAAAATAACGTCTCTTCTTAGATTTGATAATCATCCGTTTGAGGTGTTATTCCGTAACAAATTGTAGTAGAGGTACATGTTCAAAGCTGAAGTACAAACTCCCATTCCTCCCTCCAGACCTTCCTTCCGTGGTTTCTCCCATGTCGGCTGAAGGCAACTTCATCCTTTGCAGTTTCTCACTCAGAATCCCTCGGCCTTGGCCTTACTTTCAAAACCCACCTGACCACTTCCCACCGTCCCATGTTCTTCCTGGTCTGTCCTTCAGCATCTCTGCCTGGGTCACTCCAGTATCCACCTTTGCCCTCTGACAGACTTATCTTCAGCACAGCAGTCAGGTGGATTCTTTCAGACTATGAGCCGTATTTATTTATTTCTCTGCTCAAAACTCTCCAGTCATGCCCTCCTCCCTTGGGGGAGAAGCTGCAATTGTGTAGTAACTGCCGTAGCTTCAAGTTGCTTGTCTGTATCTCACCTCATCTTTTGTCCTCCCCTGTGCTCGGCCACTGAGCAGCACACGCCTCCTTGTTCCTGAGCCGGGCCAGGCCCAGGTCTGCCTCAGGACCTTTGCACTCGCTGTTCCCTCTGTGTGGAACTCTTCCCCAGATGAGCATGTGGTTTGCTCCCTTAGTTTCCTCTGGTTTCTACTCTGACGTTACCTTATCAATGCAGCCTTCCCCGGACACCTGAAGTATAGACTGGAAACACCCCAGTGCCTTCCTACCCTCGAGGTCCTCCCTCCCCCTCCTCCTAGCCTGATAGCCCCAAGGAGTGACTGAGGGAGTTTCAGCTTTTGGCAAACAGTTCCACTCTCCTCGTAATCTCAGAAACAGTCTCAAGGACATTGCCTGAATGATGAGTGTCGTTAAACTCTTACTCAGCAATGCACCAAGTGGGCGGCATCACCCAGGTCAGACGCTTCATCCCAGGGTCTTAAATCTCACTTGCCTACACAGCTGCCTTGTCGGGAAAGCACATGCTGTCACGGTGAGTGATGTGAGACGGCCTCACCATTTTCTCTTCAGAACAGCAAACTCCAAGTCAAAAACCGAGACGTTACCTCTGAATTAAAGCAGGGCAACTTGATTTATCTTAACATGTACTGTGCTGTATTGGTATGCACCCAAAAAGTGTGAATGTAATCTAGTGACTGAGCATTCTGGAAAACAGTTGGACACAGCTGGTACCCAGCAGTTCTGCTCATGGTGGATTCTAGAGCAGTGGTCAGCCAGCCTTTCTGTAAAAAGCTGGTAGTGAGAGTTTGAGGCTTTGCAGCCCGCAGGGTCTCTTCGGCAGTGACCCAACTGTGCCGCTATCGGGGGAGGGGAAAGCGGCCCTAGAACAAGACATTAGCAGGTCTGTGTCCTGATAAAACATCACTTATGGACACTGAAGTTTGAATTTCATGTAAGTTTCTTGTGTCATGAAGTGATAACACAGAAGCCATTTTCAGCTCGCAGGCCGTTCAAAATCATGCCCTGGCTGGACTTGACCTGCGGGTTTGCCCCCACCACTCTGAGCAGCGCTGGCCTGTCGAGCTTGCGATGGTGGTGGAATGCCCTGTCCATGTCCCCATTCAGTGGTTACTAGTCACGCGTGGCTGTTGAGCCCTTGAAATGCAGCCACTGCGACCGAGGAACTGAGTTTTTAATATCACGCACTAAAATATGAATTTTAGTTCAATTTTTAGCAGCCCCATGTGGCTAGGGGCTCCTGTACCGGGCAGCACAGATCTGGAGAGAGCCTGCGTATGTGCCCAGGAGGCAGGACAGAAGGACCCACCGTAGCCTTGTTCATACACAGCAAAACACTGGAGTTACTGTGTGTTCACACAATGGGAAATAATTACAGTGACAGCAAACGTTCACGGAGCGCTTTCTTTGTGCCGGGCAATGTTTTAAGCGCTTATGTTTTAACTCATTGGGTTCTCCCTGTGCGTGCTCGTGAGAGTGAATGAACTATGTGACTGCATATGCCAACAAGGACGAAGGCATCTCAGACACACACGGTTGGAACAGGTCGAGTGAAAAAGCAAGTCACAAAAATTGCACACCGTATGATGGCCATGTTTTGAAACTCAAAAATAAACAACACTGTTGAGGGATATGCAAATATGTGGTAAAACCATTAAAAAAAAAAAAAAAAGGCAGGGAATTGAGGCTGTGTAACCTCTGGGGGGAGGGACGGTTTCCCCAGCGAGGCCACGCTGAGTCCGGGGAGAGGGACACCTGATCTTCTCGTGTCTGCTCTATAGGGGTCATAGGGTGAGGTGAGCAGCATTTATATTGACTTGGGAGAACAGCTGTTTTCACGAAATAAAAGCCGTGATTGTTGTGGCATCACTGCAGTTAGTACGGAATCTGGTTTCAGTTCGCATTTAAGTGTATGTTCCATTGGAAGAGGGCTTTGTATTTGTTGCCTTGGTTGGGTACTTTAGGTGAGAACACATTATTATTCAGCTCAAGAACAAAGGGTTAAAATAAAACCCTTTCCTTCAACTGTTTTGTTAAATCTAACGACGAGTTGAATGTTACCAGAATCTAGCCACTGAGAACTTAGCTTGAAAATGAAAATCCGAAAACTGTAAAATAACAAGTAGACTTACTTAGAAACCGTTATCATCAAAGCAGTCATGATGAGAAAAATCCTCATGACACCTGAGGGTGTGAAGAGACTTGATAGCAGTATTTTATCACTAGGCTAGTGTAATCTGTGGTAAGTTGGATTCATAGAGATGTTTTGTTACTGAAGATGCAGTTTTGCTAAAGCTGGCTACTGAATTTGTTGTTAAATTATGTCAACCTTTTCTATGTAATATGTGCATCTTTGACTATTTTTTTCCTTATTGTTTCGGCTTCCTTCTTTCCTGTGTTACTGACATGGGTTTATCTTTTCTCCCTTTAGAGAGTTTTGAGGTGACAGTCACCAAAGAAGGTGATAAAGGGTTCTTTCTATGCCTCTTATGAACATTAACCCACTAACTTTGTTTATAAAATTGGGAATCAGCCCTTAAACAGAAGAAATGTCATGTTCTCTTACCCCTATTTATTCTCCTACTTTGTTTCTATTTTTAAGTATATTGATGGAAATTGTATGTAACCAAACCCTTGGTTAGAAATATCTGGAAATCAGACATCCATTTGAACTATATGGATAATCCTGTTCCTTTTTTTAAAATTGGATTTAAGAGATTCACTTTGTAACCATTTTCTACTAGTTGTAATTTTGGAAGAGTTCAGTTTTATTTTTATGTGAAATATACTCTCTGAAGTTTTATACATACATCAAAGTATTTATATGTATTCTCCCATAGACCAGAATGGAAACCTAGATTTTAACTCCTAATTAAGCTTGTAGACCAACTTGGAGGTGCTTACGTTCCCAGGCAGGCTTCTTTTTCAGGTCTGATAGGATAAAGTCTGAAACAAAGGCAAGTCTAGCAAATCCCTCCCGAGAATGGAAACTGTATCTTAATCGTAGCTGATAGCTGTTGAAATGGATGCCTGAAAAGTTGGTATTTCTACCTTTTTCTCATTCAGTAGTTTGTTTTGATTCCCTAATTTTAGCCAGGCTCATTGCACAGGAAGACTTGTTTCTTCGATACATATATTTTTTTTTTTTGACAGACTTTCTGTAATAATGGTGCTGAACCTATGCCTCACGCTTCTTCCTCTCTCAACACTTAACTGTGCCTTCTACCTCCTCTCTGGTCCAAATCAAAATAGCTGCCCAGCCCTGCCAGGTAGCTGGGCAGTTTCTCCGTGTTATCAGGCCTTGGCTGTTTGCTAATGAAACTACTTTGCCCTGGAGCTCTCTTAAGTACTCCTGTGAAATGCCTGTCTATATTTTTTCTCTTTCTCTCTTTTGTATTCCTGCATGAATGGATGCAAAGTTTAAACAAGTTGCTTGGAAAGCCAGAACATGCTTCTTTTTACTAAAGCCCCGGAACTTACCCCCCGTCCAAGCACAAGTGCCCTTGCTTTGTTCACAGACCCCCTAAACCCCTGGCTGCCAAATTGTTGTTGTTTATTTTCTTTGGGGGAGGAGGGGAGCGTGCCCGGGGTTTGTGTGGCGGAAATTCTAACCCATGCTGTTTTGACTCCCTAGGTGAGATTTGTGGATTTAAAATTCATGGGCAGAATGTCCCCTTTGATGCGGTAGTGGTGGATAAATCCACTGGCGAGGGAATCATTCGCTCAAAAGAGAAACTGGACTGTGAACTCCAGAAAGACTACACATTCACCATCCAGGCCTACGACTGCGGCAAGGGGCCCGATGGGGCCAACGTGAAAAAGTCTCATAAGTAAGTGAGCTGGACAAAGAGCGTGTGTGTGTAAGGAAAGTGGTGACAGTTGCCGCTGCCCCAAGACTTCTTGTTTTTGAAACATGAGGCAGAGGCTAGTTTCCAGTTGTCCCCAGTGAGATTGTAAGCTCTTTGAGGGCAGGTATCCTGTTTACCCTTGTGTATGGCTCCCAGCAAGTGCCTGGCACATAGTAGGTGTTGAATAAATGAACAAATGAGTAATTTTATCCCACCAGATACTCTAGTAAAGAAACTAGGGCCTTACAGTGAAAATTCAAAAAGCCTACTTTTTCCCAGAGGAAGATATTTTGTTGTTGCGTGTATCTTTTTTTTTCTGTAAATTTAAAGGGCATGAAACGCTTTTGAGCTGGTGGAAGAAAGCTGACTTCTGCACCCCATCCTGGGTGTGTTCACATCGTTCCTGCCAGTTGAGAACTACTGGTGTAACGGAGAAGATTGAACAAGACTTGGATTTAGCCTTTTTCTAGTCTTTTCTCCGCCACTTACTAGCCCTTCGACATGAGGCAAATTTAATTTTGTCGTGTCTCAGTTTCTCCTTAGTGTGTTGGCTAAGGAAGGAGGATACATAGGTGAGGTGAGGTCGCGTAACCCATTGTGAGGGTCAGGACGGATGGGTAGCTTTGGGGTGTGGAGGGCCTTGGTGAACAGTGCGAGGGCTGCGTGCCAGTGAATCATGCCTCATCCTTTTTACAAAATGTGATATTATCATTTTCCTTGAAAAAGACCTCATTTCAGTCAGGGACCTTGTCTGATTCAGAAACGTGCCCTGGTCAGTAGCACATGAGACTGACAGTTTTCTGTTTGTAGCCTGGTCTGATGATGCCCTAGTTTTCTTGTGCCCAGGCTGGGGAGATGGAACATGGAACCAGGAAGGGCAAGTAGAGGTCCTTCATTTGTTGGGTCAGCAGTGGATGCTATCCCAGCAGTGGGTTCCTGATGGTCTCTATTCCTTAGAAGCAGGGCAGAACTTGTTTTAATGCTCATCATTTCCCATCTTCTCTCTGTACTTCTTAACCCTTCTTCCTAATTTTTTTCTGGATTTTGCAACAAAATATTTTTAACTATTTGATTGGAGAGCAAACAGATGTCTGATATAGTTTTATCTCCCTTCTGCCAGCCCTGCCACACATTGTCAAGAAAATCCCAAGTCTCTTATTTCATATTACTGCCTTTTTACCAGCTCTCTTACTCACTAGGACTTGGAAGAATCAACCAGATTCTTATTTTAACTTTAAAAGTTAAAGGAAATTTAAGAATAGGGCGGAATTTTATTCTTGGGGTAAAAAAACAAGCAAAACACACAGCCTTTCCCCTCCCCACTTCTTCCAGAGCAACTGTCCATATTCAGGTGAATGACGTGAACGAATATGCACCTGTGTTCAAGGAGAAGTCCTACAAAGCCACGGTGGTAGAGGGGAAGCAGTATGACAGCGTCCTGAGGGTGGAGGCGGCGGACGCAGACTGCTCGCCCCAGTTCAGCCAGATTTGCAGCTATGAAATCGTCACCCCGGATGTGCCATTCGCTGTCGACAAAGATGGTGAGCACCCGGGAGTGTTCTTTCCTCGCTGCGGGGGAGATGGGGTAGGCAGCCCCTCTGTGCCAGTCGGCTTCAAACCCAAACTTCGTCTGCACTTCGGTGAAACTCACAGTTAGTCCGTTCAGGCTGCTCTAACAAAATACCATAAACTTGGGGAGCCAAACAGCGGACACTTAACTTTTCACAGTTCTGGAGGCTGAGAAGTCCAAGATCAAGGTGCCGAACGTCGATGAGGACCTGCTTCTTGCTGTGTCCTCTCGTGGCAGGGAGAAAGCTCTAGTCTCTTTCTCTTGTAAGGACACTAGGCCCGTCATGAGGGCTCCACCCTCATGACCTCGTCTAAACCTCACCACCTCCCAGAGGCCCCACCTCCTACTACCATCACATTGAGAGTCAAGAGTTCAACATAAGAATCTGGGGGGACACACACATTCAGTCCATAGCAAGACCTAACTTGGTGTGTCTGTCTCACATTTAAGTTTTTTTGTTTTTTAATTAAAGTGTAGTTGATTTACAGTGTTGTGTTAGTTTCAGGTGTACTGCAAAGTGATTCAGTTTTATATATATATATATATTTTTAGATTCTTTTCCCTTATATGTTATTACAAAATATTGACTATAGTTCCCTGTGCTATACAGTAGGTCTTTGTTGGTTATCTATTTTTTTTTAACTTTTTTTTTTGAATTAATTTGTTTATTTTTGGCTACGTTGGGTCTTCGTAGTTGCGCACAGGCTTTCTCTAGTTGCGGTGAGCAGGGGCTACTCTTCGTTGCGGTGCGTGGCCTTCTCGTTGCAGTGGCTTCTCTTGTTGTGGAGCACGGGCTCTAGGCACGTGGGCTTCAGTAGTTGTGGCACGTGGGCTCAGTAGTTGTGGCTCATGGGCTCTAGAGCGCAGGCTCAGTAGTTGTGGCGCACGGGCTTAGTTGCTCCGTGGCACGTGGGATCTTCCTGGACCAGGGCTTGAACCCTTGCCCCCTGCACTGGCAGGCTGATTCTTAACCACTGCGCCACCAGGGAGGCCCTATTTTATATATAGTAGTATGTGTATGTTTATCCCAATCTCCTAATTTATTTCCCCCCCTTCCCCTTTGGTAACCATAAGTTTGTTTTCTATGTCTATGGGTCTATTTCTGTTTTGTATGTAAGTTCATTTGTATAATTTTTTTTAAACATTCCACATTTAAGGGATATCATGATGTTTGTCTTTCTCTGTCTGGCTTACTTCACTTAGTATGATAACTGCTAGGTCCATCCATGTTGCTGCAAATGGCATTATTTCATTCTTTTTTATGGCTGAGTAATATTCCATTGTACACATATACCACATCTTTATCCATTCATCTGTCGATGGACATTTAGGTTGCTTCCATGTCCTGGCTATTGTAAACAGTGTTGCAATGAACATTGGGGTGCACTGTATCTTTTTGAATTGTGGTTTTCTCCAGATATATGCCTAGGAGTGGGATTGCTGGATCATATGGTAGCTCTATTTTTAGTTTTTTAAGGACCCTCCATACTGTTCTCCATAGTGGCTGCACCAATTTACATTCCCAGCAACAGTGTAGGAGGGTTCCCTTTTCTCCACACCCTCTCCAGCATTTATTATTTGTACACTTTTTGATGATGGCCTTTCTGACTGGTGTGAGGTGATACCTCATTGTAGTTTTGATTTGCATTTCTCTAATAATTAGCGATGTTGAGCATCTTTTCATGCATGTACCTTTTGGCCATCTATCTGGAGAAATGTCTATTTAGGTCACGTTTAAGTTTTTACTCTGTCCCCTGAAAGCCTCTTTTCTGGCACCAAATCTTGTGTTCTCTTATAGGGTGATCCTCTTTTTCCTTTCCCACCAAAATCTAATAAAAATCCCCCACCTAAGGTGTTTCTATTTTTTTATCTCCCTACCTTTCTGTCAGCGTGCGTCCGAATGAGACTGCCTCTTGGTCAGTTTCGTTTTCTGTTCTCCATCAGATTTGACTTTTCTGCCTCGTCTTGAAGATGAAGGTTGATACCTCGCTGCCAGACACCCCGCCATCCTTAGTAATTGACTAGAATTAACTTACTCTGGAGCACAGCTTCTTTATTAGGTTATGGCTTCTTGATGATGCCATGGTGTCTCCATTGTTAATGCATAGTCCAGAATCTTTGATGAAATGATGGACATTGCAAACACTTTGCAGACATTTGCGCTCATGTTCAAAAAGCAGGCTTCTGTTCTACTGGCTGAGGGTAGGAAATCTCTCTCTAACAAAGTAAATCTTTTAGCAAGAAGTATTTAATGCAGCTCCATCTTGTATTTTTATAAATTTATTTATTTATTTGTTTTTATTTTTGGCTGTGTTGGGTCTTCGTTGCTGTGCGTGGGCTTTCTCTAGTTGCGGCGAGCAGGGGCTACTCTTCATTGCGGTGCGCGGGTTTCTCATTGTAGTGGCTTCTCTTGTTGCGGAGCATGGGCTCTAGGTGCACAGGCTTCGGTAGTTGTGGCACGTGGGCGTTAGAGCGCAGGCTTAGTAGTTGTGGCGCACGGGCTCAGTAGTTGTGGCTCGTGGACTCTAGAGCACAGGCTCAGTAGTTGTGGCTCACGGGCTTAGTTGCTCCGCGGCATGTGGGATCTTCCCGGACCAGGGCTCGAACCTGTGTCCCCTGCATCGGCAGGCGGATTCTTAACCACTGTGCCACCAGGGAAGCCCTCCATCTTGTATTTAATATTTGAAATACTTGAATTATTTTGTCTCTTTTATTCTCTTACATGTTAACTCTTAAATCTTAAATATAAAACCAAATACAGCTATAAGAATAAATGGAGGCTGAATTCTGTAGACTCATTCCTCTGCTTAAACAATCCTTCAAGGTGGATTTAGTGTGTGTTCAAGCTCAGGAAAGCATGAATGTTAATTATCTCAAGCATCAGTTTATTTCTATGTCAGTGTTTCCAGGGCTGAAAGCACGTGCATTTTGTGTTTCAGCATAGGACGACAGAAGTCAAAAACAGTGGGTTTGAAAATAATCAGGAAAATATATATATATATATATATATATATATATATGAATCACTTTGCTGTACACCTGAAACTGACACAATCAACTATACGTCAATTTTAAAAAAAAAGTCAGAAGAGAGAAGCAGAATGGGTTTGGGTTCTCACTGTTGTTTTTCCTCTTGGCAGGTTATATAAAAAACACAGAGAAGCTGAGCTACAGGAAAGCACAGCAGTACAAGCTGACAGTCACGGCCTACGACTGCGGGAAGAAGAGGGCAACAGAAGATGTTTTGGTGAAGATCAGCATCAAGCCCACCTGCACCCCTGGGTGGCAAGGTGAGCCTCACTGTCTCTCTGCTGCTGTCACACCAGCTCTGAAAACTTGTTCACCACGGAGACCTAACAGGAGTTTTCTTCCCCCCCGCCGCCCGTGTGTGGGCCCACACAGGATGGAACAACAGGGTCGAGTACGAGCCTGGCACCGGTGCTTTGGCGCTCTTCCCAAACGTCCACCTGGAGACATGTGACGAATCGGTGGCCTCAGTACAGGTGATGGTGGAGCTGGAGACCAGCCACATAGGGAAGGGCTGTGACCGCGACACCTACTCCGAGAAGTCCCTTCACCGGCTCTGTGGTAAGGAGGCGAGAGAGGGGCCCTGAACCCCCTAGAAGTCTGTTCAGAAGTGTGTGTGTGTGGTGTGTGTGTGTGTGGTGTGTGTGTGTGTCTGTGCATTTTAAGAACCACTGATTTGAAGCAAGTATTTCTCTAACGTGCATTGAGAATCATCAAAATAGGCATTCTGTAAGTGGAGTGAGCTTTAAATGAAATGAGACGTTTATGTAAGGACTGAAGGAAAAAAAAAGCTATAGGTAATGCAATAGCTTTTGGCAAACGTGAAGTAGAAAATGAAAACTAAGGAAACCTGCATCGAATTTATAGTCTTTATGTCCCACAAACAAGGTGTGGAGCAGCTGAGAGACAGAATGATCGCAAATCTGACCCAAGGCTAGTTCTCCATCTTCACCGTCAGTTTGGATATTTTTCTGGTTTGTCTGGATGAGGTAAAGGTGAGGTATGGATGTCTCTCGGGGAAAATGCTGAGGAGGAATGTTCCACTTGGCCGGTGGTAAAACACCAGTAACTTCAGTGGCCTCTTGATGCTTGGAAGGGCCTTTTGTAGGGAGCATTTTCCAGTACTCATCTGTCTTTTCACTAAGTGATAACGACAGTTAGATTTAGGCAACCAGTTTTCTTTCATAATTGGAAATTGTCATATGAAGAATAAGCAAAAGGGGAAAAGTATATTCTCTGCTGGCTCATCCTGATTCTGAATCCAAATATTCATAATCATGTACCTAAATGTATGTAAGTAAAGAGATCTGGAATATTTTCTATTTTATACTATGTAAGTATAGTGTAAAAAACGTACTTTCTCATAATGCCATTATTTTTTATGGTATTAAATGAACATTCTCTCAGCAGAACAGTTTGAAGGTAGAAAGAATTTTCTATTTGAGTGCTTACTGTACGCTAGGTCCTTCCACATGTGTTATTTCATTTAATCTTCCCATCAGGCCTACAAAGGTGGTAGCATTGGCCTCGTCTTTACAGAAGAATTAGTGGAGACCGAGGGAGGCTGAGTCGCTTGCCCAAGGTCACACTTTTAGGAAGTGGCCGAGCTGGGATTTGGACCAAGATCATATGATACTCAAAAGACCAGGCTGTCCCAGCCAAGTCATGCTGCCGCTAGGAATAGAGAAGTCAAGGGCCCAGTGGCTGTGAAAGGTTGCAGAATCCTCTGTGGATGAATTTAAAAGAAAATCGAGCCTGGCAATGTGTAACAAAAGTTGTGAAAATGTTTCATGTTCTTTGGCTTAGTATCCCATTTCTAGGAATTTATCCTAAGGGAATAATCATGGAGACACACTGAAGTCCTCATCAAGGCAAGGTTTGTCACAGAGAAAAAATAGGGACAACTCCGTGTGCATAGGACAGATCAGTTAAATATATCACAGCACAAATTCTATACAATGAAATGCTATTCAGACATTTTAAATTATGCTGTAAAGAATATTACTGGGAATATATGTAGGTATGTACATAGCAGGACTCCATTTTTTTTTTTATAAATGGAAGTGTGCCCTCTAGTAGACTGGGATTTGGGCTTTTTTTTTTTTTTTTTTTTTTAAACCTATGGGTTTCTGCTTACTTTTTTTTTTTTTTTGATTTATTTATTGATTGACTGATTGATTGCTATGTTGGGTCTTCGTTTCTGTGATAGGGCTTTCTCTAGTTGCGGCAAGCGGGGGCCACTCTTCATCGCGGTGCGCGGGCCTCTCACTATCGTGGCCTCTCTTGTTGCGGAGCACAGGCTCCAGACGCGCAGGCTCAGTAGTTGTGGCTCACGGGCCTAGTTGCTCCGCGGCATGTGGGATCTTCCCAGACCAGGGCTCGAACCCGTGTCCCCTGCATTAGCAGGCAGATTCTCAACCACTGCACCACCAGGGAAGCCCAGGACTCCATTTTTATAATATATTCATATTATACATATTTTATAACATATATTCATACATATTATACATATTTTAGTAATATGTGTACATTCATAAAGAAAGGACTGGAAGTGTTTATACCCAGATGTTAATAGTGGATATATTGCGGTGGGATCACAAGTAATGCTTCTTTTTTTTTCCTCTTTTCTTTATTTTTTTATTGAAGTATAGTTGCTGTACAACATAGTGATTCACAGTTTTTAAAGGTTATACTCCTCTTTTTTTCTTCCTTTAAAAAAAAAATCCATAGTTATTATTTATGAATCTTTTTAATAATAAAAACCCTTATTTTTGAGGAGAAGTAAACTGGAACTAGCAAACTGTATAAGCATTAAGATAAAAGCGGTGCCTTAATACATGCACCCCAGTGTTCATAGCAGCTCTGTTTACAATAACCAAGACATGGAAGTCACCTAAGTGTCCATTGACAGATGAATGGGTAAAGAAGATATGTATATATATGTGTGTGTATATATGTATACACACGCACACACGCACACACACACACACACACACACACACACACAGTGGAATATTACTCAGCCATAAAAAAGAATGAGATATTGCCATTTGCAGCAACATGGGTGGACCTAGAGATTGTCATATTAAGTGAAGTAAGTCAGACAAAGACACATATCATATGCTGTCACTTATATGTGGAATCTAAAAAAAATTATACAAATCAACTTATTTATAAAACAGAAATAGACTCACAGACATAGAAAACAAACTTATGGTTACCAAAGGGGGGGAGGGAGAGATAAATTAGGACTTTGGGATAAATATATACACACTACCCTATATAAAATAGATAAACAAGGACCTACTGTATAGCACAGGGAACTATACTCAATATCTTGTACTAACCTGTAACAGAAGAGAATGTAAAAAAAAGAATACATGTATTTATATATGTATGTATAACTGAATCACTTTGCTGTACACCTGAAACTAACACAACATTGTAAATCAACTCTAGTTCAATTAAAAAAACAAACAAAGACAGTACCTTAGTGTGGCTTTGAAATGCTTATCCCTTTTGAGTTCGTCGCATGATGCCTAGTGAGCGTCTCCATGTTGCTTAGGCGCTGCGTCTGGCACAGCTGAGCTGCTCCCTTCCCCGGGCGGCTCCTTGAACTGGACCATCGGCCTCCCCACTGACAATGGCCACGACAGCGACCAGGTCTTCGAGTTCAATGGCACTCAAGGGGTGAGGGTCCCAGATGGCATCGTTTCCGTCAACCCCAAGGAGCCTTTTACGATCTCTGTGTGGATGAGGCACGGGCCGTTTGGCAGGAAGAAGGAGACAGTCCTTTGCAGCTCAGACAAAACAGGTGGGTGAGCTTCGCTGTAAGGGGCGCCCGCTGCAGTGGTGCCTGGAGGTGGGCACCTTATTCTAACCCTAAAGGCTCCCACACGCTCTTGGTGACACACGTTGTTCTGTGCTCAAGACACTGCGCTGGTCTCTGGGCGTTTGTTAGCTTCACTCAGTGGATTGGGCCCCTCTTCTCAGTAAAGGCCAAGCGTATTTTTTCCTAAACCCTGCCTTGGCCCACCATGGAGAGTTCATCCATGCTGATAAAAACTGTGTCTTCAAGATCCATTAAAGAAATAGCTTTTATTTCTCCTTTGGGTCTTAAGTCGGCAGTTTACTAGTAGAATTACTCTTCACAGATATGAACCGACACCATTATTCACTCTATGTCCACGGCTGCCGGCTTATTTTCCTCCTCCGTCAGGATCCTTCAGAAGAGAAGAAATACAAACCTGCAGAATTCCACTGGAAGTTGAATCAGGTGAGCGCATGGAAAACTCACTGCTATGGATGTTTTTCAGAGAGATTAAATGGGCATTGCGACCGTGAACAGGACCGGCTGTTTATGGGCAGGGTTTATTTAAGATTTTATGATTTCTGTGTCTGTGGGTAATAGGACAGCAAATTAAATCCACTGAACTCCCTTTTACTGAAAGCCTAAGTTTGTTTTTTTACATGTACGTGTTTTATACATAAAATACTAATACAGGCGTACCTCATTTTATTGCACTTCACAGATATTGCAGTTTTTATAAATTGAAGGCTTGTGGCAACCCTGCATTGTCAGATAATGTTAGCATTTTTTAGCAGTATTTTTTTTTCTTTTTTTTTTTTTTCACACACACACACTGTATTTTATTTTTACAAGAGAGCAGTATTTTTTAATTAAGGTATGCACACTTATTTTTTAGACATAATGCAGTTGCACACTTAATAGACCACAGTATACTGTAAACATAAATTTATATGCACTGGGAAACCAAAATAAATTCGTAAGACTCGCTTTATTGTGATACTCGATTTATTGGTGTGGTCTGGAACCAAACCTGTGATATCTCCAAGGTGTGCCTGTATAAAGAAATGATATGATTTAAATCCCAAATATCGTGTTATAACTTATTGAGATAAGCAGTACTTGCTTAAAAATTGGGATTGAGGTCCTTGTATTTGTTTATTATTTAAGGCCTTGGCTCCCCAGTTGTGCCAAGGACCCTGGGTGCCTCAGCAAATTCGGGGGTGTGATGGGATATTTTAAATATTCAAGGAACCAGCAATCTTGACATCTTTCAGACATCACATGAACTATTAGCTCGTGGGAATTTATAGTTTCAACATTAGAGCACATTATACTTCTTGTGATGATGTCATATCTTTGCAAAGCTGATTTCCTAACAGTTGCTGTGATAAAAATCAAGTGTCATGTGCAAAGATTCAGTGTGTTACAGGAAATGAGGAGATGCTGTAAACTGAGAAAGCCTTTTCATTAAAATCACAGCAGGTCGTTTCCTCTTGTGATTTAGAGTTGGAACAAGAAGGAAACCTGAGCTTAATTTATTTGCCTCATGGAGTTTGTGGATAAGAGCTGACATAGTGTTATATGTGCCTGTAGTTGGTAAAATATAACATTGTCTGAAACAGTTGCAAGATAGATAGATACATAAGAGCACATATGAGAAAGGAAAAAAGTATGTGATGGTGGAAAGATGAAGTGACTGTCCAGTTGGCAGTGTTCATCTCTTACTGTTGTAATTTTTATTTACATAGATCATTTCTTTCTCGGAAACTTTTGTCATCAGTTTTTTCAAGAAACTAAGAAAGGTATCATCCAGAAAAAAATTTTGCAATGTAGGTAGACATTTTAGGTATAGTTCTGTTTTAGTAACCACAGTCTACATTCATATATTCAGTTTCTTCTGATTACATGTTTTAGAAACTTTATCGTGGAAAATTTCACACGTAGGTAAAAGTGGACAGATGAGTGTAAGGAACAACTCCACACACTCTGGCTTCAGTAATTAATTATCAGCTCTTGGTCAACCTTGTTTCATTGTTACCTCCACTATTAATAATTTTTTGTTCAAATTGTCTCATAGATGTTTTCGTGTTTACAAATTTGTTTGTTTGAATCAGGATCCAAATAAGGGGCCATACGCTGGGATTGGCTGATAGACCTTTTGAGTTTATTTTAATCTGTAGATTTTCCTCTTCTCTCTTGGAATTTCTTTGGTGACAAAACACGCTCCTGTCTCTTCCTTATACCCTGTAAATTGGGACAGGGCTCTAAAGGCTTGATCAGAATGGGGTTTGTATATTTCTGATCTGTTTAAGCTCCGTCAGGTTGTTTCTCTTTGTGATTTAAGCAGCCGTTAGTGGTCAGTGTCACCACCCTTGTGGCACTTGATTTCTGGTCACTTGGGTCGTAGGAAGTGTGTTCTCAGGAAGGGCTCATGGGAACAGTTAATTCCTGAGTTCTTACATGTTGTTTTAATAGTTTGTCTGTGGCCTTTAAACTGAAGGTCACTTTGGCTGGATATAACATCTTTGGCTCCGATGTAAGATTTCCAAGAACAGAAAATCTGTTTCTCCATTGAGTTCTGATGTAAAATGTTGCTGTTAAAACCTGACAACAACCTGACTTTCTTTCCTTTATAAAACACTCAGTCTTTTTGTTTGGATGACCATGGGATGTGTTTTTTTTTCTTTTTCCTTCTTTTTTTTAAGGTCATTTAATTTTACGAATATGTCTTGGTTGTTTTAGGTCTGTTTTCCCAAATATGTGGTATGCCTTTTAGTATCTAGTTTCAGACATTTTGGTATTTCAGGAAAGTTTTTGTTATAGTTTTTAGTATTCTCTTCTATTGCTTTGGTTTTCCTCTCTGGGGCTCCTCTTATCTTTTGTTGATATTCTTTACCCATTTTCTGTATCTTTCCCTTTTGTTTAAATCATTCCTGTGCTTTGTCACCTCATTTCTGAGTTGCTCTAATTACAAACTATGTTCTTCTGTTTTGTCATTTTCCTCATGTCTTTTAGCGTGTTTTGAAATAACAGATTATCATTTTCATCTCTTTGGTTAGGTATGTCTTTCAGGTATGGTTTCATTCTCTGAAGGGAGGTTATTCCCTTTGGTTGTCTTTTTTTTTTTCTTTTAAAAACTTTTTGGGATTGAGTCGTGATCATTTTTCCCTCCTCAGTTTTACATGAAATTAGCTTTCCTACACTTTGAAAAGCATGACTTTTTTTTTTTTTCCCCCTAGCTTTAGGGTTTGATCTGTCCCTTCTGTTGTTTTCAATAAAGTATTTTTTTTTAAATGTGGCTTCACACGCTCTGGTATCACCTGGATCAGAAGCCCTGTTGCTTCCCTCCACCCGCCTTGTTTCAGCATTCGTGTAGTCACTTAGTCACCAGTATTGTCGTGGGTGTTGTCTGTGGTTTGGGGTTTTGCTACCCTAATCACCGTGTTTTCAAGGAAATTAAAAAATTATACTAATTCTCCTACTCTCTTCTCAGAATATGCTCATGGTATTTCCCAAGAAACCTGTACTATTTTAAAAACTGGGGGTGTAATATAAATTACTTTCTGAAGCAGCATATATTACAGAACTTGTTTTAAATAAAGAAACTAAAATTAAGATCTTATCTGTCTCAAAAGTGAGTTACTGTGCAATTTCTTTATTTAGAAATCTGTGATTATACACACATACATTATGCATATATAATAAACATATATACAATATGAGAGATTTTAATTGTTTCCTCAGACTTATCAAGAGCAGCTGCTTTTCTTTTGGAGGTAATCTTTGGTAATTTCTTCATTTATTTTTATGTTTCTGGTCTGTTTTAGCTCTTGATTTCTCCTTGGTTCAGTTTCTTAGAATTTAAAGGTAAATTGGGCAAGCTTTTTATTTATTTATTTATTATTTCTAAATATTTATTTTTGGCTGCATCGGGTCTTAGTTGTGGCACGCGGGCTATTCATTGCGGCACATGGGCTTCTCTCTAGTTGTGACGCAGGGGCTTCTTTCTAGTTGCGGTGTGCGGGCTCAGTAGTTGTGGTGTGCGGGCTTAGTTGCCCTGCTGCATGTGGGATCTTAGTTCCCCAACCAGGGATCAAACTCATGTCCCCTGCATTGGAAGGCAGATTTCTTAACCACTGGACCACACAGGGAAGTCCCTGGGCAGGCTTTTTAAAAATACAGTTTTAGAAATTTCATCCCATAGCGTCTCCTTCTCTGCTTGTCCCTGTTCTTGCATGTATGCCTCTTCCTCTAAAGCCAGAAATCAGGGAATGCCAGACCAGCCAGGCCTTGGAGACCGCAGACCAGCACCCCACGTGACAACAGGGGAGATATTGGGGAGCTGCTCCTTCATGATAGGAGAGGAGCTCAGTTGAATTTGGCCATCTGAGCTGTATGTTCGTATTTATTTAGACCAGCACCTTTGAACCGAAAAAGAAAACACATGTGCTGTAGTGGGCCTCGTTCAGAAACTGGAGGCATTTTTCATTTTTTAAAAAAAATTTATTTATTTATTTATTTATTTATTTATTTATTTTTGACTCTGTTGGGTCTTCGTTGCTGCACACGGGCTTTCTCTAGTTGCGGCGAGCAGGGGCTACTCTTCGTTGTGGTGCGTGGGCTTCTCATTGCAATGGCTTCTCTTGTTGCGGAGCACGGGCTCTAGGTGCGCTGGCTTCAGTAGTTGCAGCATGTGGGCTCAGTAGTTGTGGCTCATGGGCTCTAGAGCTCAGGCTCAGTAGTTGTGGCACACGGGCTTAGTTGCTCCGTGGCATGTGGGATCTTTCTGGACCAGGGCTCGAACCCGTGGCCCCTGCATTGGCAGGCGGATTCTTAACCACTGCGCCACCAGGGAAGTGCCACATTTTTCATTTTGATCCAGAAAAGGAATGGCCAGCCCCCTGGGTGGTGTCCATACTGCCGATACTAGAATTTCCTGGTGTCATGCTCTTGGCAGAAGGGAATCGGGCAGCTCCCTGCCTGGGGTCCTGTCACATGACGAATGAGTAGCGCCCCCAAGTCTGAAGTGTCCTAGAGATGGTAGTGTCACCTTGACCTTTTGGGGTGAGATGCGGTGGGATGAGACGTATTTTGTTGTTGTCATTTTAAGTCTTTTCCTTTTTAGGAAGACAGAGGTTCATTCTGGGTGACTTGTTCTCGTGTCAAGTTGTATCCCTCTCATGGCTGCGTCTTTGGGTAAGCGGGAAGGTGGACGTTTCACACTTAACCACCCACCCCCTTGGCCTCGTAGGTCTGTGACGAGGAATGGCATCACTATGTCCTCAACGTGGAAATCCCCAACGTGACTCTTTATGTGGACGGCGTCTCTCACGAGCCCTTCTCTGTGACCGAAGACTATCCGCTTCATGCATCCAAGATCGAAACCCAGCTCATGGTTGGAGCTTGCTGGCAAGGTAACGGTCATCGGCACCCCGTTCCCTCCAGGCTTTGAGAATTCAGTGCTTCTTCTCTGCTCTGTTGGTGGAAACAGGCTGCTCTCAGCGTCTCACATCCCTTACTGTCCTCTCCTTTCTCTTTTCGTTTCTTTGCCCGGTGTAGCCTTTCTGGGGGGCACGGCTGCTGCCAGGCTCCAGGAGGGCTCTATTTACGATGCTTGATGAAGGCGTTAAAGGATGGGAACTCCTTTCCTGGGGGTCCAGGAGGAGGTATGCAGAGGGAGAGTGTCATTGAGGGCCTTGTTTATAAATTATTTATAAATTAACCTGTTCGTTGGAAAGTTTACAAAAACAGAGAGGCAACCATCAGGCACAGACATGTGAGTTGCTTCGGCCAGGAGGGCTCGTCAGAGTGATTAGCACTTGATAACCTGGCGGGAGCACCTTCAGTGAGGATTGGGGGAGAGTCCGTGGGCGTCTCTGCTGGAAGACCAGCACGGGATGTGATGACAGCCACCAGCAAGACGATACCTTTTATTCTTGTTTTCTGAGTGGCAGGCTGTGTGCCAGTGGCTTCACATGCATTATCTCATTAATCCTAATAATATATTTGCAGGGCAGAAGCTCTTTTTATCCCTATTTCAAAGCTGAAAAACCGGGGCTCAGAGAAGTAGTGAGCTGTGTCACCAGCTGGTTACGTGGTGCTAGGATTTGAACCGCTGGAGCCAGTGCACCCAGGCCCAGCGTTCTGACCCACCAAACCAGGGGTGCTAACCTTTTCTGTGCCACGGAGTCCTTTGGTGGTCTGTGAAGCCTATGGACCTTTCTCAGGATAATTTTTTATTAGTCTGTAAAGCAAAATAAAATACATAGGATTTCAAAGGCGACCAATTAAACTGAAATACAGTTATCAAAGTACTAAAAGGATAAATTTGTAAAGTAGTAACACCTGTGCCGCTTTATTAACTCATGAAGATCAGGCACCTCCATTAACTGCCAGGAGTCAGAGCAGGAGGGGCTTTGTAACCATGCTGTGTATCTACAACAGAGCAGCTGGTAGGACATGATATCTCTCGGCACAGTCATAGTTTCTTCTAATATTCCTGTGATTTGTAGCTGACGTTTATAACCAAGGGGAAAACTAAATTTTAGAAGTTAGTAAAAATTAAGCATGTGATTTTTCCCAGACCCATTGGTCTGCCGTCAAGGTTCATGGGCCCCCCCCTCCAACTTTGCCCCTGGCTCTGTGTTGTCACTTCAGGGTGTCATCATCACTACATGTACCTGCTAAATAGGCCTTCTTTTTCCTTCCCTTTGGAAACATTGTACCTTGAGTTAGGTTAGAAATTTATGAAAGAGCCTAACTGCCAAGACAGTTTTGCTGCTTTTAGGAGAATTTGAATTTCGTAATTTTCCTGCAGATCCTTTCAGGTGAAAAAGAATAAGACAGTATTTCACGGTGAACTTCTTCAGCAAATTCCCAGATTTATTACTGGTGACAATCCATCTGTGAGAAAGTAGAACGTGAGACCAAGGAATGAGGAATAAATTATTAGAAAGTTTTTAGTTGTTACCCTTAAAATTTCAGGAAGTTTTTAGTTGTTACTCTTAAAAATTTAGTTCAAACTTCCTTCCCAAATTAAACAATAATTTCTGAGTAATGATTTTAAAAATAAGAATAAGAATACAAGGGATTTCCCTGGATGTCCAGTGGTTAAGACTCCGCACTTCCACTGCAGGGGGCGCGGGTTTGACCACTGGTCAGGGAACTAAGTAAGATCCCACATGCTGCACGGCGCGGCCAAAAAAAAACAAAGAATAAGAACACAAGTGTGGGGACTTCCCTGGTGGCGCAGTGGTTAAGAATCTGCCTGCCAGTGCAGGGGACACGGGTTCAAGCCCTGGTCCAGGAAGATCCCACATGCTGCAGAGCAACTAAGCCCGTGCGCCACAACTACTGAGCCCACGCTCTAGGGCCTGCGAGCCATAACTACTGAGCCTGTGCTCTAGAGCCCGCGAGCCACAATTAATGAAGTCTGCACGCCTAGAGCCTGTGCTCCGCAACAAGAGAAGCCACCGCAATGAGAAGCCCGCGCACCGCAAGGAAGAGTAGCCCCCGCTCGCCCCAACTAAAGAAAGCCCACGCTCAGCAACGATAAATAAATAAATAAATAAATAAATAGGCATGATATTTACATATTAAAAAAAAAAAAAGAAAGAATACAAGTGTGAACCTAAATGTTATTTTGTATTCTGGGAACTTTGTTACATGGGTTAAAATACCACCCGCCCCCCCACCCCATCCCACCCTGCCTTCCTCTTCATGTCATGGTGTCTCTGCCATCAGATGGCAATCACTTTTCATCCTTTCTCATCTCTTTCTACCTCAGCCCTCAGCATCCTCAGCTAGAAGAATCTGCCTAAATTTCCAAACCAAACACAAGTTTTAAAAATTTTAGTTAATGGGGGAAGAAGATCTCCTTTCTTCCCTTCAGGGGATTTGAAGTCCCTTTCCCTTCAAGTTCATTGTGCGGAGCCTGGGCTGGAGGCCCGCCTCGTGGGATTAACGGAAACGTCAGTTGTAACTGTGTGCTAGGGGGACGTAGGAGCTGTGTGCGCTCCGGGGCTCACCTGTGCACACCTGGCCTCGTCCCCATGTGGCCACAGCAGGAAAGGCGGTGAGGCCTGCACCGTGGGGTGGGGCGGGGAGAGGGAAGCCGTGCACCCACCGCGTGGTCTGGAGAGTGGAAATTCTGTCCTCCGTCGCTGGGCGGGTGCCTCGACCCAGAATGCTGGTCGGGAACCACAGCCGCCGTCCCCAGGCCCGGCACCGATTATGTTTCTCTGGGTGAGTTCCTTAACCTCTGACTCTCCCTTTCTGTTCAGAGAAACCGGTTAAAAATGCCTTCTTTCCTCTGTCACTTGGAAGTCAAAGTCCAAACCGATGTGAGCTCCTTTTGAGCTTTCAAAAAAGACATACATGTTCACTACATACCAGGCTTTGGACGCTGACACGTGTCTTCCCCGTTAAAAAGGCCGGCGCTGTGGTCCAGGGTGGGTGCCTTTCACACCAGGTACGTCTCTGCCGTCAGCGCCAGCTGCCACCTCGCAGTGTCCTGCCTGGACAGGTTGAGGAGATCAGTGAATTCAGCGCACAGCTTTTACTCATCTCATTGTGAATCCAACCTGTGTTTTGGCAAGGAGGCTGCGGGAAGGTGGAATAAAAGAATGGAAAGAGATAAACAACAAGGTCCTACTGTATAGCACAGGGAACTACAATGTATTCAATATCATGTGATAAACCATAATGGAAAAGAATATGAAAAAGAATATATATGTATAATTGAATCGCTTTGCTGTAAAATTAACACAATATTGTAAATCAACTATACTTAAATAAAATAAATTAAAAAAAAAAAAAAAGAATGGAAAGAAGCACGGGGGTGGTAAATATCCCTGTGGGAAAAGGTGACCAAGTACAGGTTTCATCCAGGTGTGGAGTGTGTCCCCAAGAGGGATGGGAGGGGAATTTTTCTCTTTGTGTTTGTGTTTGGTAGCTTTTCAAAACTAATTTTCAAGGTCCAGTTTGAAGAGCCTAACCTCTTGGTCCTTTTCTATTGTCTGTCTTGCTTTTCTACAGAGTATTCAGGAGTTGAAAATGACAATGAAACTGAGCCTGTGCCTATGGCCTCTGCAGGTTGCTGGACTTTCTTGCCTACGGTTCACTATTGTGTTTCATTTAAAGTCGAGACATCAATTCATTGTGCATTTCGCATGAGACGCCCAAGTTGCATTTTGGTCCCAGACACTATTTGAGCTGCTGCTTTGCCTTATGCTACCCCACTGCATCATGGGATTTCCCTTTTCTGCCCATTCTGATCCCAGTTGAAGTGAGAGCAAACGACTCATTAATGCAGTGTACTAATGGGAATTTTTTTTTTCCTCATCAAATTTTACCCCATCCCACTGCGTGAGGCGCCCCGCTGAAATCTCACAGGCTAAGTTTGCTTGGGAGGCCACCTCCTGCTTCTCGTGTGTCTGAAACAGGAGACAGGAAAAGGCTCGTGTCTAGATATTCTGTCCTGACTGATAATAAGTTTTAAATAATGTTTCTTAGAAATCTCGATATCCCTAGTGACGATTTAGTGTCTAACGTCCCTTATCCGGAGTGAGGCATGCTACTGACAATTGGTCTCTCCTCCTTCTTCAGTGTAAGAACAGGGTTTAGTACCTCCTGGTTTTGGCTCTTTGTTACAGTCTGTCAAGGGCCACCTTCTGGCTTTTTCTTGTAACATCTTCACTCTTCCCAGTTGTCCTCAGTAGTAGGAGACAGGCACACTGGGACTCAACAAAATAGCCGTGTAGGCGGCCTTGATACTAGGCTTTGTGCAGGGTGGGATTTTAGCATTCCTTTTATCTTTCTACTCCTGCCTGTGTACGTTCATCCCCGAGTTTGTATGTATTCCCTGAGTATGCTCAGTTAGAAAAAGCAACCCAGGGGAATTACCTGGCAGTCCAGTGGTTAGGACTTGGCGCTTTCAGTGCAGGGACCGGGGTTTGATCCCTGGTCGCGGTGCGGCCAAAAAAAAAAAAAAGAAAAGAAAAAAAAAAAACCCAGCGCCTGATCCAGCTGATTGAGAAGGCAGTGGTTGAAGAGGCTGGCGCTGGTAGGACATCACTTGTGAACCATGATGACGGGTGCAGCGAGGGCCACCCTTACCAGGAAGTGGCCGCATGTGTGGGGGCACACACGGGACCTCTTGGCTTCTGGGCTTCGGGGGAGGGACCCCCAGCTCCTCTCTTTTCCGGGCCACATGCATGATCATAAACCATTTAATTTCCTCATTGTGCTTCCATGTCGATTGCAAGGCTAACAGGATCTGGTAGGAACTAACCCGCATGTCCATCCGTCAGGCTGCCACCACTGATAACATCGCATTGAAAAGTGAAGCAGGAGGCCCTGGGCTGCACTCACAACTTCTGCTTTTCCACCCCCGTGTTCTGCAGGTGGTGACCTGCACATGACTCAGTTTTTCCGAGGTAATCTGGCTGGCCTGACGATCCGTTCCGGGAAACTCGCAGATAAGAAAGTGATTGACTGTCTGTATACCTGCAAAGAGGGGCTAGACCTGCACGTCCCCGAAGACAGCGGCAGCGGTGTCAAGGTAATACCAGCACCCACCTGCACGGCACCCACGACTTCCTCCAGCACAAGTGCGGAGGCTGTTGGCATAAGGGTTGATCGGTGATTGGTCCTGAGCTGCTTTTACTCACAGCATCTCCGACACCACACGCATCGGGTGTCTTTCTCACACCAATTCTCCAGCTCCTGGACCCCAACTCCCCAGGCGTCCTGTAATCCAGTTCAGTCCTGACACTAACTGGGCACCAGGCCCCAGTGCCCCCCACATGCCTGCTCCTCTGGTGCCAGCTGCAAGGATCTGGGCCTCCGGTACCCACACTTGGCTGAAAAAAGTCGAGGGTTCCTAACAATCCCTCGCCCTTTTCAGGTTCAATAATTTGCTAGAACTGCTCAGAAAACAGTTCACGTACTATTACTGGTTTATTATGAAGGATACAACTCAGGAACAAGCAGGTGGAAGAGAGGCACAGGACCAGGAGTGGAGGAGGGTGCACGGGCCTTCCACGCCCCCTCCAGGTGCACCACCCTCCCGGCACCTCGCTGTGTCCACCAGCCCAGAAGCTCTCCAGACCCTGTTGTTTAGAAGTTTTTGTGGAGGGTCTGTTATGTAGGTATGATTGATCAAATCGTTGACGACTGTTGATTAATTAACTCAATCTCCAGTCTCTCTCCCCTCCTCCAGAGTTTAGAGGTGAGGCTGAAGGTCCCATGTAATCACGTGGTTGGTTTCTTTGGCAACCAGTCTGCATCCAAGAGTCACCTCATTAAGGTAAATTCTGGGGTGGCTGAAAGGGGCTTATTAGGAATAAAAAAAGATGCCGCCATCCCTCAGGAAATTCCAAAAGTTTTAGGAGCTCTATGCCAGAAACCAGGGACAAAGACCAAATATATATGTCCTATTATATCACAGATCTGTCTGTGCCTTAGATATTTACCATCATATAATAGGGTCACGGTCACTGGAATTACGTGAGCTTTTCTTCTCCAAGTCACCAATCCAAATCAATCCCAAGCTAATCCTGTTTGTCGAAGTGTTCGTGGTTTCAGCTTCTTGCAGTTAGAACCTTATTCTGTTCCTGTCTCTCTGTTTTGGTGCCATTTCAGATCCAAGCCAACCCCAGTCAGTCAGTGTTGACCTTGGAGGGAGAGGATGTAGGGGAGTTGGATAAGGCCATGCAGCACATTTCCTACCTGAATTCACGACAGTTCCCCACACCCGGGATCCGAAGACTCAAAATCACCAGCATGGTCAAGTATGTGCTGACTTTTAACAATAAACCTGTCTGCTCAGTGACCCTTGAGAAGAAAATGTGTGTATTTAGGTTTTTAAGTCAACCCAGCCTCCCTTCTGTAAGGAAAGGTGATCCGTCCCTCGTTACCAGAAAGTTTGAGTGATGTGTGGAAGCACATTCTGGGAGTGGCCGGCGTCTTGTCCCCTAGGTGGTTGTGGAATCCTGTGGTCCACCTCCGAGCGCCTTTGTCTGTGTGGCTTGAGAAGCCGCCTCTTAAAGCCCTGACCCTTCCGTCCCCTTCCTTGTTGGCAGGTGTTTTAACGAGGCCACCTGCCTCTCAGTCCCCCCGTTGGACGGCTACGTGATGGTTTTGCAGCCGGAAGAGCCCAAGATCAGTCTGAGTGGCATCCACCATTTTGCTCGGGCAGCTTCCGAATTTGAAAGTTCGGAGGGGGTCTTCCTTTTCCCCGAGCTTCGGATCATCAGCACCATCACGAGAGAGGTGGAGCCCGAAGGAGAAGGGGACGAGGACCCCACAGGTAACAGCCTAGACCAGTTGCCCAAAAGTGGGCGGCTGAAACCCCACTGCCGCTACTTATTTCTTGGCCCTTTTCCTCTGTGATTTTGTAGACTTGAATGTTTTAATGCTGTTCTTGGGTCTGCTTCTGGAATCTGACCCGTGGGCTAGAGCGCATTATGATCTTTGGAAACCCACCTGGAGGGTCCTTTCATCTTTTTTCCAGCTTGACGTCAGAATCTGGGATGGCTCTTGTGGGTTGGGAGGATGGAGACCAGGGCAAGGGTTGCTGCTGTAGGGGTGCTCCTGCTGGCTGGCCCCCCACTCTCGGGCCTTCCTGGTGGCCAGTCCTCCTAGACACATAAAGCATCCCCCATTCTTGAAAATGACTGTCCCGTACCGCCGTCCGTGGTCCCTGAAAGGCCTCTGTGAGTTGGAGGAGGAGCAGACGGGCCGTTGCTGTGAGCACCTCCCTGGGCCCCACAGCCTCTGCTATTTCCGGTTGGGCCGTTTTTGCAGTTCAAGAGTCACTGGTGTCGGAGGAGATTGTCCACGACCTAGACACCTGCGAGGTCACGGTGGAGGGAGAGGAACTGAACCGAGAGCAGGAGAGCCTAGAAGTGGACGCGGCCCACCTGCAGCAGAAGGGCATCGAAGTGAGCAGCTCTGACCTGGGCGTGGTCTTCACAGGTGAGAGGCCAGACCCCAGACCGGGAGAGTGAAGGCTCAGAGCTCAGCGCCCACCTCCTCCCAGCTCAGCAGCTGGAGAGAGTCCTGGAGGAGGTGGGAAAGGATGAGCGGTGGCCACACACCTTCTCCCAGACGGGAGGGAAGCTCAGCTCTGCCTGGTGTCCCGTCCTCATGACGGGTAGAAGCTTGGGCGCGTGTGGCGCCTGCCCCTCAGCAGCGGACGACGCCCCCGCAGTTGGCAAGCCAGACGCGCGGCCGGGTGGCTCTGGGGCCCGCCTGCAGCCTGCCTTTGCCCCCGGCCTGTGTCCCTAAGCTCAGCCGCCGCCGTCTTCCCCGCAGGTGTCGACACCATGGCCAGCTACGAGGAGGTCTTGCACCTCCTGCGCTACCGGAACTGGCACGCCAGGTCCTTGCTTGACCGGAAGTTCAAGCTCGTGTGCTCCGAGCTGAATGGTCGCTACGTCAGCAACGAGTTCCAGGTGGAGGTGGGTGCCGGGCTGTGCCGAGCAGGGCCAGCAGCGTGGTCACCGGGCGCCTCGCTCACGGCCCTGATGTTGGCAGATGCCGATTTTTAGAGCACTCGTGGTGGCAGCTGTTTGGGTTCATCCTGGGGTGGGTCGCCTTTCCCAGCCGGGGGGCTGCTCCCCGTTAGACCTGCAGAGGTTTGGGGGGACAGGTTATACACGGGCTGGGCTGGGGCACAGCACGGTGCCCCACTTCACAGGCTGCCTTAGCCCGAGAGTCGGAGGGGCCTCTGGAGGGAGGTGGTCAGGACCGAGTGGCGGTCCGTGCCTCGGGCTGAGGGGCAAGGTTGTTTCTCGAGATTTGACACTGCTTTCGCCGGGGGAGCCGGGGCTTCTTTGCAGATGGCTGGCCCTGCCATGAATAGATCCTTGGCCCAGGGCGAGGGTTGCCGCCAGCGCCGGCAGGGCTGCTCTCCGCTGAACGTGGTCGTGGGGACTCAGGCCGCAGTGGCCAGAGGGCACTCGTCCTGCTCGGACACCTTTCGTGTCACTCAGAGCTTCTGTGCCCTGGAGAAATGGACCCAAAGTTACTCTCAGCAATTGAACGCTTCCATTGTGACCTCGTAGCAGCAGAAGTAAACTCACAGGGCTGAAGAGCCCATGAGTGTTTTCTCTGAGCCAAAGGGTAGCAGATTGGAAAGGAAATAAAGGCTCTGATTTGTGCTCTCTGTCACGTGGCTGTAGTTTTGGGGAAAGAGGGGCAGTGTCGTGTGCCCGGGCTTCTCGAACCACCCGTGGTGAAGGGCCGGCGGTGGTGCTGTGTCTTCTCCTCCAGTCTGTGGTGGATGAATTATTTTATTAGATACAATAAAAGTGAGTTATTCCAACAGCAGGATGTTCTTGGCTGTGTGACAGCATCACATGGTTACGGCAGCCTCCTTGGCTGCCTCTGTTCTTCTCTCCACCCACCAGCACCGGTCCAGGGCCCACTTCGGTGGTGCTGGTCAAGTGCATGTCCATTCCACGCGCGGACACGTCCGGGCTGCCTTGTGTCTCCGCTGCAGGTGAACGTCATCCACACGGCCAACCCCGTGGAGCACGCCAGCCACATGGCCGCGCAGCCGCAGTTCGTCCACCCCGAGCACCGCTCCTTCATTGACCTCTCAGGTCACAACCTGGCCAACCCCCACCCGTTCGCAGGTAGGCCTGGGACGCCCCTCCCCGCCTCCTGCTGTGAGCTCAGCCCCCCCCTCCCCCACCGCCGCTCAGAACAGCCACCGGCCGGCCTGGCTGTTACTCCACGTCACACGAGGAAACCAGAGCACGGACGGGGCAGCGAGGGGCCGAACCCAGACTTGAACCCGTGCTGAGCCTTTTCTCGGAGCGAGCAGTGGAGGCCGAGGGCACACGGCGGGCCGGGCCGGGTCTCGTCATCACAGCCGTCCTGTCTCCTCTTCCCCGCAGTCGTCCCCAGCACCGCAACCGTCGTCATCGTGGTGTGTGTCAGCTTCCTGGTTTTCATGATCGTCCTGGGAGTGTTCCGGATCCGGGCTGCTCACCAGAGAACCATGCGGGACCAGGACGGTGGCAAAGAGAACGAGATGGATTGGGACGACTCTGCCCTGACCATCACCGTGAACCCCATGGAGGTAGGTGAGGGCGGTGGCGCCCCGACTGAGAACCCCGCAGGCCAGGGCCCCAGGGAGGCTCAACTCACCCTCACGCTCACGTGCTTTGCGTGGTGCGCACCATGACCCTGCGTGGGTAAACTGAGGCCTGGGGGGGCCTGCTTTAGGGTCGTGGTCCCGCTGTGGGTGGCGACCGGAGCTCTGTTTCCCTTCATCTTTGGTGAGGAGCCTAGTCAGCCCCTCTTGCTGGGTCGTGGGATGTGGCCTCCGGCGGGTGGACGAAGCCTGGGTCACAGGCTGGGGCGGGGGGGGGGGGGCGGGGAGGGGGCTAGCCGCTTCAGCGCCTGGTCGGGCCGTCTGTTTGTCAGACGTATGAGGACCAGCACAGCAGTGAGGAGGAGGAGGAGGAGGAGGAGGAGGAGGAGAGCGAGGACGGAGACGAGGAGGATGACATCACCAGCGCCGAGTCGGAGAGCAGCGAGGAGGAGGAGGGGGAGCACGGGGACCAGCAGACTGCGAACAGGCAGCAGCAGCTCGAGTGGGACGACTCCACCCTCAGCTACTGAGCCGCGGCCGCGCCCTCCGCCGCCTTCTTTCTGCTTCAGGAGACTCTGCTGTCATCTCTGTGCCCGCCCCGAGGGTCCACGATGTACAAAGTCATTCTGGCCAGTAGGTCTGCAGACCCTCCCGGTCGCCGATCTCTGCCCGCGCTTGGTGTATAGGACCATAGGCTCCCCCTTGCTCCCTTCCGTCGTCTGCCCTGCTCGCTCTTAAGTTATGTGTGCGCTGACGCTCGCTCTGCGGCTGATGTCGACTCCAGAAAAGCCGCAGTGACTGGACTCCTTGACAGAGGGTTAGAGTTGCTCACTCCTACCTGGTAATCCTTTTTTTTTTTTTTTTTTTTTAAAGTTTTTATTTTTTCCAAACTAGTGCATGTATAAAATGGCAGAATGGGGTTAATATGTAGATGATGAACTGACTTTTTAATATTTTGTAAATAAATTGGGATTCCTCGTGTCTTTTGTGCTAGCATAATCCGGGGCTGGATGCAAAGTGGAGTGGAGACACTGAGCGTGGGAGGGGAGGGACCGAAGACCCATTCCCCCCCCTCCCCAAGATGAGGAGAAAGGAGCACAGACATCGCTCTGCTGCCCGGCAGGAGGGGACCGGATCAGGGACCCCTCCTTGGAGGCTGGAAACGGCCAGGTCTTTTCTTTGGGATTCTACCCATTGAGGGCTGCGGGGAGCTGGGGTCCCTGGCCATGTTTGCTCCCTTCTCCAAGGACCAGCAGCTCCTCATGCAGGAACCTGGACTCAGGTGCAGCCGTGGGGTCCATACTGAATAGATGCAGGTTTCCTTGCTGGTGAGAGCATGTTTCCGATCATGTGGATGGTGCACACCCTCTGACCACTTGGTCTGGAGACAGCAACAGGCCTGGGGGCTCTGTACTCAGAACCTGGCTGAAATGACGCCCAGTGGCCTGAAGGCAAGTGCTCGATTCCCCGAGCACCTGCGCCCCTCCTCCCCAGAGCCCCCGGGGGTGAAACCCATGTCCAGTAGGTGGTGAAGGGAGAGAACCGCAGTCAGGAGCGAAAACCCCTACAGCACGTGGTTTTTAATTTACATGTAAATTTTTAGATTTCTAAAACTGGGGGAAAATAATTTTGAACACTGTTGTGTGATCATAAGTGCTAGTCTCGAGGACACTGCCAGCTGTCCTGTGTCGTGTGTGGCCACCCCTCCGTGTACTGCCACTGTCGCTGCTCTGTTTAGACCGTGGATAGACGCTAACGCGTGGACGGGACGCTCTGCGCTGTCTGTAGCCGCCGTGGTATCACTTTTCAGATGTGTATATTGATGATAGGTCAGAAAGTGTATACATACAATAAAGTCTGTTCTAACTCCAGTGGGAGAGTGGGTTGTTTCTGGTCTCGTTTTCATCTTAATCCTGCATTCTCTTGTTTCTTTCTGAGCCAAGAACATAACATACCAAGGCTTTTATTTCTTTTAATCTGTTTTTACCTCTCATTTCAAGGTTTCAGACTGTTGAACCTACATCAGTTACGCTGAACTCACCTTCCCCATACAGAAACATCAAATGATTTAAAAAAAATAGAAAATACTCTTCTTGTCAGGCACACAGGCCGTGCACCCAACCAGCTATTGCTGTGTATATGCAGTGTGCTGCCCACACCAGGAAGCACAGACTCGTTCAAATAAATAACAAGTAGACATACACTCGGCTTTTCCTATTTCCAAACAGGTGGGTGGGTCTGATGTATTCAGCACTTAGTTGGGAACCAGAGTCTGGTCAGTGGGGCTCTGTGGGTGGCACGGATTGCTATGGGCAGTGCCTCTCGGCCACCTCTCGTGAACCAAGAAACAGAGTTGGCACCTGGGCTCTTCTGGAAGCCGTGCACCTGGGCTGCTGAGAGGGCAGCTACTTCTGGCTCTGCTGAGCCGTGCAAAGCCTTTGAGAGGTAAGTGGTGTCGCCCCTGTGAGTCCCGAGTCGGCTGCTAATACATGAAGCTCGCCTGTGGGCTTCCAGAAGCCCAGATTCTTAGCCCCACCTCCAGAGTTGGCTCCAGAAGGCTGAGGGAGGCCCGGGAACCTGCATTTCTTGAACTCCTCAGATGCACCTAAGGCCGAGCCCGAATCATTTCAAGCTAAGTACCGTCGGAGGAAAAGATGCCACCACACCCTTAACTCTCACGCTTCTGCTGCCTGGGTACCGGGAGCAGGTTCTCAAAGGTGAGCGTTCTGGAGAGGAGATCAGGTCCTTCACGACCTAAAACCTGCTTTAGGAGGAGGGAGGTTACATATAATTGCACAAAGTACTCGCACCTGCTTGCGTCTTGAACCATGACCAGGATGAGCTAAATCAAGCTCAGACCTTTTTAAAGTGTCTCAAGGACCAGCGTGCGCTATACGTGATGGGCGCTGGGGCCTTTCTCCCAAGCCATAGAGGTTCAGTAAAGTAGTTGGGCTATTTTTTTTCTCACCCGCAAACAAAATCGCTTTACAGCAGAGATGAGAGAATTCCCGTACCCAGGAGTCGCTTTAAAAGTGGAAAGCAATCATCCCTGAATCTAGAGGGTACCCAGGCCTCCTCTGCGGGCTGCCCAGAACTCAGCCAATGGAGGGCACACAGGTGGAGGGGGTGAACAGGCGTGGGTGTCCTGTCTGGACAGCAGGCACCGGGTCACTGCCAGGCACCAAGGCCGGTGCAGCATGGCGGGAGCCTGGGGAGAAGGCAGCTCCCGCACGGGAGAATCGTCTCTGCCGGCTCCAGACCCCCCAGCTGGAAGACTTGAGGTCACAGATCCTCGGCGAGATGCGGCCTCGAGGTGCCGGGCTCACAGTGTCTTCCCATCAAAGCCCAGGGCTCGGATGGGGAAGCGGGAGGACGGTGCCCCTCCCCACATTAGGGTGCATTTCCATGTATGGCTGTTTAGTTCCCGAAACATTTCAAGTCATAAATAAATAACCAGTGTAAACAAAAGGCAGTTGTGTAGGTTCTTTCCCAAGGATGCCGTCCAGCCTTTCAGGCCCTGGAGGGTGGCCGAGGGTGCCCGGCTCCCAAGACTGACAGCTCGGTTGTCTCCAGGCCCGGGGCTTGCACGGGCTGCTATTGCCTGTTGTCTTTGGACACGTTGTGGGCCAGCCAGTTGACTTTGGTTTTCCAGCTCTCCCGGAGGGCTTCGTTAAACTTCACCCGGAAGTGCTTCAGGGCCTCCTCCTCCGTCTTCCCCAACGCCAGAGAATCCTGAGGCAAGATCGAAGCAATGGGCGTCCCACGGAGGGGCCTGGGCCCTGCTCAGCAGGGAGCCCCGTCTCCCTGCACCTCCGCCCTCTCTGGGCAGGTAACGCTCCCTCCTCAGAGAACTGCACCAAGGGAGCCAGGAGGGCGCCACCCACACCTCCCCTGGGAAGAGCTCTTCGTTCCCACCCCAACCAAGGCGGCCCCCGCCCCGCCCCATCCTCAAAATAAGATGCCAACTCAAGCCGGGAGGTCTTGGCCCTGAAGGCAGGTGGCCTGGCCTTCTCCACTGGAAGCTGGCAGGAGGAAGAAGGGAGGGAGCAGCTTCTTCCCAGGAACTCGGGGGCCATGGCCCACCCCCCTCACTCCCCGCCCCAGCATCTTATAAACTGAAAAGACGCAGGAAGGAAAGACAGTTTTTAACCATGGAGGGAACCCTCTTGTACAAGTGGAAACACCCGCAGCCTGCGGAGGACGGGAGGGTGGGCCAGAGCCGGTGGCTTCCCGCCAGACCCGGGTCCCAGGCCGGTGTGAGCACACGCGAGTCAGGATGGCCCTGTGGGTCCACCACGCTCGGGGGTTGGGGGGGGGCTGCCTCGAGGAGTCTGGGGCTCCCTGGTCTCCTGCCTGGCGGGGCCCTGCCCTGGCGTTTACCTTGAGGTACTGGATGTCTTTGGAGCAGCTGAGCTCAGGCAGGCCTGCCGCCCGCATCAGGGCAAAGAGGTGGAGAAAGAGCAGCCCGTGGCGCCGCAGGATGGTGTAGGCCCTTTCACAGTAGCCCCGGAACCTGCAGTGGGAGGTCAGGGAGGGGGCCCTGGGTCCTCCCGTCCGCCCGCACCCCAGCCAGCCGGCCAGCCCGCCCTCACCCTGGAAGGAGCTGTGCCCACAAAGCCCCAGCGTCCTCTGACTGACCGCCCCCAGTGCACCCTGCCTGGGGCCCCCAGCACCAAGGGGCATCTCGGGGGTCTGAGGCACCCTCACCTTTCAAATTTCTCACTATTATTCGTCTTCCCCTGCTGAATCACGTGGACAAAGTCATAGGTGAGGATGAACGGGACTCGCTCACGGTTGATTCCAAACTTGGTCTTGAAATTCCCCAGAAAGTGGCCGAAATCAATGTGGAACAGCTGAGGGGAGGGAAGAGCAAAGACCCAAAAGGAGTCAAAAAGGAGGGTGCCTCACCCAGAGGAGCCTGGGGAGGGAGAGGGAGCTGGAAGGGCTTGGATAGGGGGCTCCGCCAGCAGCCGTGTGCAGAGCAGAACGGCCAGCGGGCCAGCACCGGGCGGCAGGCACCATGCTCATGGCAGCCCCACACCACCCCTACCTGCCCGTTCTCTCGGATCATGATGTTGTCGCTGTGCCGATCGCCGATGCCCAGCACGTATGTGGCCACACAGTAGCCAGCGCAGGAGAGGGTGAACTCCTCAATGGCTCGATCCAGGGCCTCCCTGGGGGGTAGGGATGGAAACCACAGCCACACCATTTAGCAGCTCCTTCTACCAAGGGGCGGGGTCTATGTCCCCTGCCCTTGACTCTGGCCTTGTGACTTGCTTGGACCAACAGAACATGGAGGAAGTGATGCTGGGCTCCTTCCAGAGCCTGGGCCTTAAGACACCTTGCAGTTCCTGAACCTTCCCTACTGCCATGGAAGGAAGCTGAGGCTAGAATGAGAGGCCACATGGAGAGAAGCCCCAGACGTGCAACCCTCCAGGCCCAGTCAAACTACCAGATGAGAGCAGTTGCATGAGTGATTAAAGCAGAAGAACCACTCAGCTGAGCCAGCTCAAGTTGCAGATTTGTGATTTAGGCCCCTAAGTTCGGGGTGGTTGTTATGCGGCAATAACTAACTGATACATGTGGGAACAGAGACCTGACCCACTCCCCCACCACCCCACCCCACAGCATCTATGGGATGGTCCTCGGCTGAGCCAAGAAGCCACAGAGACTGTCAAAGACCCTCCTCCTTGCCTTTGATTCCCAAGGTCTGCCTCTTGGGAAGGAGAGGGCGTCTGTCCCTTGGGCCCAAAACCTACCCAGGGTTCTTGGACTTGAGCCAGTTGAGCAGAGCATCCTTGTTGAAGGCAGCCGTGGCCACCATGTTGCTCTTGTTCAGCTGGATGTTGGCGATGGTGTCTGAGTGAAGCACCACCTCGATGAGGCCTGTGTGGTCCCCGGTGGAGAGGCAGCCATAAGGGGTCATCCTAGCCAGGTGGGAGGAGGGGCAGGTGGACACAGTGGTCAAGGGCTATCCCAGGGGCTTCTTGACCCCGAGGAGCTTAACCCAAAAAGGCTGCAGGAGATGCTACTCAAGTTGCTGAAAAGAGGAGGCAGGTACTGGGGGCGAGCCCTTGACTCCCAGGGCTCCAGGGAAGGTTCCTTGGAGAGGTCACACCAGCACCCAAGATGCAGAGAGGAAGAGTCGGCACCTTGGCTGAACTCATGTTTGCTCAGAGAGAAAAATCCAGGTGGCTCGGAAGAAGATGGGGCAGGAAGCCAGGGATGCTTGAGGCAAAGGGACCAATGGAGGGAGACAGTGCAAAGGGCCAGGGCTGGCCTTCTCCATCCTCATCCTGCGGCCCTATCGCCTCCCTGACCCCGAGTTTCAAACTGGTCCCTGCTCTTCTTAGAAGAGACTGTCTTTTTTCCAGCTGAGGTGGTAATGTCAGCTTTGACAGGGGACCCCCTCCAACGGGGTACAGTCCTAGGCCTGGTGCAGGCACAAGTGGATGATGGGAGGGCCTCTCACCTCAGGTCCAAGCCCTCCTGCTTCCACAGAACGTCCATCAGCTGGATCATCTGCAGGGTCAGCATGTCCTGGCGGAGGTCTGCGCAACCGCCCCCGGGGAGGAAAGGCATGAGTTTCTGGTGGGTTCTCCAATCCCAGCCATGCCCAGGCCCCAGAGTCCCAAGATTCTGTCTTTTCATCAGCTCACCCTCCAGGAGATCCGCCCCCGACCCCCACCGCAAGGTGTGCCCGCCGAGGGTAGTATGGCAGGGCGAGGGGAAGCCAAGGCCTCAGCGGGTCCCTCTCCAGGGCCCGGCCTGCTCACCGTCCCCGTTCTTAAAGATGATGCCCACGGTGCCATCGCTGCCCGCCTCCTCATTGCTGTACATGACCCACAGGGGCTTCATCTTGGAGTCCATGAAGGTGCACTGCTCCACGCTGCCGGACCAGAGAGCGGTCAGCAGCGGGCCCTCCTCAGGGCCTGGGGGGAGGGGAGGAGGTGGGGAGGCCCCGCCTGGGGCCTGGGGCTCACCAGACTTCAGCCAGCAGGGTGCTGGGGTCGAGCGGGGACTGCAGGTGGGAGAGGGCCTCCAGGTAGGTCTCCTGGCGCATGCACAGGTGCATCAGCTCCTTGGTCTGCGGCTTGGTGGTCTTCTGGGAGCTCACTTTGACGACGTCGTTCAGGGCCTTCAGTTTGCTCAGTGCTTCCCCCTGGCCAGGAGGATGGGAGGGCAGCGTGGGCAGGCCGGGAGGGGCAGGCTCCGAGCCTCGGCCTGGCCCCCGCGGTTACAGGGGCCCGGGCAACTCTGCCCCAAAGCAGAGCCCAGGCAGGGGTGCGGGGGCCCCGCGCCTCACCTGCTTCATCAGCACCTTCATGTGATGGGTGCTGCCCCTGCAGTAGGCCTCCATGATGAGGCCGAAGCGCAGGGCCACCGAGGGCACGTGCATCTCGGAGCTGGGGGAGGAAGAAGGGGCTGAGCCTCACCTCGCCTCGCCAGGCGGGGCCACACAGCCCCTCCCAGCCCGGCAGGACCCAGCCACCGAGGACACCCGGGCTGGCCGGCGGGAAACGCGAGGCCCGCAGGCAAGAGGCCCCTCCTCCCCGTGGCCTTCCAGGTGAGTCCAGCTACCGCAGGTGCCAGAAGAGGAAGTGGCCGATCTTGCGATTGGCCAGGGCCCGGTCCAGCAGGAATTTGGTCAGCTCGCAGTCGAGGTAGGACTCGTACTTGAGCACCTGCACCAGCTGCAGCAGGTACTGGAAAAGCTCGTCGTCCCTGCAGAGAAGGGAGGCTGGCTGGGGCCCGGAGCTTCACGGCTCGGGAGAGGGTCTGCAGCTGGCGAGGGGGCAGGGTAGGTGCGGGAGGCCAGCCTCACCTGAGCAGGCCCCCAGGAGAGGTCCCCAGCCAGCGCCTAGACCCGGGCCACTGGGGCAAAGCCGCCCTCTGAAGATGAGGAAGCCCGCGGGACTCACGTCAGTTTCCGCAGGGACTTGATGGCAAAGGAGCCCACGTGGCGGTCAGGGAAGCTGAAGTCCAGCAGCTCCAGGGCGCTCAGGACAGGCAGCTCGGGCCAGGAGCACAGCAGGTAGAGCATCTGGGGGGTGCTGGTGGTCAGGGCAGGGGGCGCAGGCTGCGGTCTGGCTCCAGACTCTGCCCCCTCCCCCGGCCCCGGCCCCGCCACCCACCTGGGCCACGTCCTCGTGCTTGTTCCACTTGGTGACCAGCAGCAACCGGGCCAGCGCCTCGGGGAAGTGCTCCTGGATCTCGTGCCGCATCTTCCACACCAGGTCCTTCTCGTGCTCGTATAGCTCCCCGGACCCCCGGCGCTCCAGGATCTCCCGCAGCTGCAGCTGCTGAGGGGCACAGGTGGAGGTGGGGGGGCGGTGAGGGCTGCAGCCAGGTCCACGCCCCACCGCCCACGGCCCCCAGCTCACCTCCTCCTCCGTGAAGCGCCCGTGCTCCCCATGCCGCCCCAGCTCTAGGATCTGCAAGAGCGACCCTGCTGTCAGCGGCAACCCCGGGGCCTGGGCCAGCCTGGCGGGGGGGGCCCCGGGGCGGGTGTCAACACCTCGGCACTGCCGACCTTGTGCGCCAGTGACCCTCAGTGCTGGGGACTCTCCCGCGTGCTGTAGGGCATTTAGCAGCACCCCTGACCTCCACCCATGAGATGCCAGGCGCATCTCTCCCACTAGTCGTGACAACCAAAAATGTCTTTGGACATTGCCCAACGTCCCCTGGGGGGCAAAGCGGCCCCTGGTTGAGAATCACTGCTCTAGGACACACGAGGATTCCAGAGAGTCCAGAAAGCCCCCAAGCGTGTGTGGGCACCCAGCCCCCAGCCCTGGGCAACTCACGGGGTGCAGGGACCATGTCCTGGGGAGCCCCAGAGGCAGGGCCAGGACAGTTAACCTTTAGCTTCGAGGTTTCTGGGCAGGGTGGGTCCTGGACCCCAAATGGCGAGGGCCCCCTCACTGACCTTGTCCAGGGCAGGGTAGTATACAGGGTGGGGGGCCACCTCAGGGAGAAAGATGACCAGGGCGGCCGCGCTCTCAGTGTTGGGGTTACTCCGCACGGTCCCACAGGGGTTCAGTAGCTCCCCTTTCTCGTCTGGATACAAGGACAGACGGAGTTGCAAGGGGAATGTCGTCACGTGTGGGACCCACCTCCCCAGCCCCCCGGCCTCTGCCTCGCCCTCTTGGCCTGGGCCAACCTGGGACGGAGGGCCACATGTAGAGGCAGCGCTCGCCGGTCTTGAGCTGGTCCTTGTAATCAAACAGCATGAGGTTGGCCCAGGCGATGGGGCAGTCCTGGGAGAGAAACCGGGCAGGTCACAGCCAGCCGCCAGAAAGCCTCCGTTTGCTCTTCTGCAGGATGGGCCCAGCCAGACCACGCTTCCCACCCTCGCCCAGACTCCCTTTGAAGCAGCTGGCAGAGTCAGTCACCCCTCGGCTCCCTTCTGCTCCTGGATGCATCCCCCTCTCGGCTTCTTGAGAAAGCCTCAAACAAACCACATAGGCCCCAGGGAGCTGGCCCAGCTCAGCTACGAGTGAGTCAGGGTGGCTCGGTGGTCAGTCACATCCTGGGCCCAGTGACTCAGTGCTCGACCACCACTCTGTCTCCAACTGGCTGCTGACTCAGGCCACCCTGCTCCCTGCAAGGACACTGCATTTGTCCTTCCAGAGCAGGGAGCTCCCTCCGGGTTCCTGCAAGGACCAAAGGCCCAGGCCCAGATATTCCGAGTCACTGTGCTCATAAGCCCAGGAACCCAGCACCATCACGTGGCAGGCAGGGGTGGTGGCCAGCGTGTGTGTGTGTGTGTGTGTGTGTGTGTGTGTTGTGTGTGTGCGTGCACGCGGTGTGGAGAGGCTGGGGTTCACAGGCCCTCCTGGACCCCATCCCCAGGCTGTGTGCCAGCTGGGATGCTGGGAACGGGATGAGCAGTGGCCCCGGGGCTGCGGGACGGGACTGGGCCCATCACAGAGTGCCTCCCGACCGGCCCCACCCACCGCCTTCTTGGACTTCTTCTTGGTGGAGCGAGCCTTCTTGGCCTTCTCGATCACGGCGTAGAGCGCAAAGCAGAGGCGGGCCATGCGCGGCAGGTCGCAGACGTTGATGTCGAACTCCAGCCGCTGCTTCCACACAGGCTCCGAGCACACGCTCACCTCCGAGCTGGACACCGTCTTGCACAGCGTCTCGTTGCCGTGGAAGAGGCCGGCCTGCACCACCAGCTGGGGAAGGCGCGATGCGGGTGGCAGGTGGCAGAGGCCCAGCCTCCCTCTCCCGCCTGGGTGTCCCTCCCACCTAAGGCTCGAATCTCCTCCCGAAAGGTCCTCATTTCACGCGGGTCTGAACCCTCCCCCACCAGGTGCTTGAAGGTGGTCTGGAAAAGGGAGGGCTGGCTGCCTGAGGGGGAGGAGTGGCCCTGGGGGGAAGGGGAGGGCGGCGTGGGCTGTGCTCCCCACTGACTGCGGGACCCCAGGGCGTGTCGGTTTCCTGCTCTGGGCCTCAGCTTCCCCATCGGGGCTCGGGAACTCCAGGGGTCCTTCTAGCTCAAGCACCCAAGGGTGCCCCCACCGCTCAGAATGGTGTGAGCCCCTGTCGGCAGGGAAGGACTTACTGCCGCCTGCACATCTCGCCCTGCCTCTTCATCGCCCGGCCAGAAAGCTGCCCCATCCACCCCTCCAGGATTCATCCACGGGAGCCCACGCCTGCCCTGCTTGTGAAATTACCCCAACCAAAAAGTGCTCCCCAAAGAGCCCCAACCTCCTTGGACCCGGGTTTCCTGTCCTGCAAATGGGACGAGAAAACCTGCACCTCACAGGGCTGTCCTGAGGCCAGAGGAGGTGGGCATGTGAACGACCCAGAGGTGGGCTTGGCCCCGGCCCAGCTGGAGCGGCTTCCCTTCTGCGCCTGTCACCTCCCGGGCTCTGCGGTTCCTCTATCCCTGGGCTGGGCCTGGCGCCACTACCTCCACCAAAGTCAATACCCAGAACTCACTGGGCCCGGTTTCTCCGAATTGTCCTCTCTGGCCGGCCGGCCCGCTCCCCTCCCCCCTTCCTGTTTTGAAGCAGCTCACAACCACCCCCGGCAGGGATGCTGGGTAATGTGGTCGGGTCGGGTGGCTTTCGTGTGACCCCCCCCCCCTTCTTCCTCCGCCACCCCTCCAGGCCACAGCCACCGTGTTTGTGCAAAAAACACACACTCCCCGGGCCCTTCCCGGCCCAGGAGCCCCTACCTTCATCCGCTCATCGGCATTCACTTTGCTGCCCTGGATCAGCTCGATGCAGAAAGGCTGCTCTAGGGACCACAGGGACACCGAGGCGGGCTGGGCGGGGCGGAGGGGAGAAGCGGGGGCATTAAAGCAGAGGAATTCAGGGGAGGCTCGCGCTCCCAGGCGCTGTCAGGGCGCGTGGCCACCGCGGCGACAAGGGTGTTGCAGGTTTCTGGCAGGGCTCAGGTTCCTGCCCGCAACGCCATCCTTTACCAGAAAACCTGCCGCGCGGGCGCCCCAGGGGGCGCAAGACCCCCGAGCGCTGCAGGGCATGGAGTTCTGCCTACAGCACGGGAGACAGGAGGGGCAGGCGGCCCGAGCGCCAGGCCTGGAGGCTGCCCCGGGAGTACAGACAGGAGTCCACCCCAGCCCAGAGGCCCAACTCTCAACCCCGAGCAACCAAAAGGCATGAGACAAGGGGCCCCTGGACCTATGGCTGGTCCAGGGCGATGCCCAATAGGCTCCAGGGCTGGACCACAGGTGGGAAGGAGGGCTGCAGGGCAGGGTAAGGGCAAGGCGCCGGCTCACCTTCTTCAGAGGAATGGGGGGCGGTTTGGCGCGCGGCTTTTGGACTTGGGGGGCGGGGTTGCTCTGCTCGTCCCGCATGGCGAGGATGGAAGAGGAGTGCACCATGGTCAGGTGGGGGGTCAGCCCGCTGTGCAGGCAGCTGCAGATGTACTGAGATGGGGGGCGGGGTGAGCGGCTCCACGGTTCCCTGGACGACCGGCTGCCCCATGTTGACCCCTGCCCACGCCAGGCTTTCTGGGCCTCTCCTGCTGGCCCTTCCTGCCCTCGCCCACCTCCCTGTGCTCACGGGGAGAGCCAGCCCAGCAAGGGGGCACTCTCACCGTGACCCCCAAGGTCTGGCTTGTCGGGGTCGAGAGGGGCCGAGGACCAGCTCCCCCCACCCCGCCAGGCCCCAGGCCAGGACTGCAGGGAACCCAGGAACCCCTCCCGGACCCCAGCCCTCACCTGGAACTGGCAGAGGGGGTAGCTGCCGTACAGGTACTCGTGCTTCCCGTTCACCTGCAGCGCGTAGTCCTCGGGCTGCTCCACCAGCGGCTGCCGGAACACCGTGGCCTTCTTCCGGAGCGCGCAGGCCATCAGTGCCAGGGGCACATCCTTGGTGGACACCTGGAAGGTGAAGCTCTCCTAGGGGGAGGAGGGAGGGTCAGCCCTCCACGCCTGCGAAGAGCCCACGGGGTTCTGGGGCACAGCGGGTGGGCTGGCCCATCTGCAAGTATTAGGCGGCCCCTGGCCCCCCGAACATGGGCTCCACGACGGCAGGCTCTGATGACGGCACGTGGCCGACACCAGGAAATACCTGTTGGATGCATGAGCGGACCAAGGACCAAAGCCTCTTGGTCACTCTGCCTTGTGGAACTCGCCTGGTGGGACGTTCGGCCAAGCCCCTCGTATGCAATGGACACCCTACAAATACCACCCGATGTTGCTGGGAGGAGGATGAACTGGGGAGGCCGGTGGGTGACCGGGAGTCTCACAGGGGAAGTGTCCCCCGTGGACACGGCAGCCTGCATGCAGCACACGGGCCGGCGTGAGCCACCGCTCACCTCGCTGCCCTCGAACTTGACGTTGACGAGCAGGGCCCGGTTGGGGACGCGCAGGGTGCCCGGCCCCCAGCTCCGCGCCGACGGCTCCAGCTGCAGGGGGAAGCTGTACTGCAGCCAGGCCTCCCAGCCCAGCTGCTGCCGGCGCGCGGCCACCTCCTCGCAGAACTGGCGCATCTTGGCTCGGAAGTCATTCACCTCCGGGTCTTGCAAGGAGTCGAACTCGTGGAGGCCTGAGGGGCAGGGCAGCCTGGTGAGCGTGGGGTTCGGGGGCGGGGGCAGGGGCGGGGCGGGGGGCAGGCCCAGCGGAGGTAGGACGGCCTGGCCCCGGCAGGGCACCTTTGCCGATGAGCAGGCTGATCTGCGAGTTGATGAGCTTCTTCACGCGGTCACCCTCGCGGGCCACCAGGCGCAGGACGGGCAGGAAGGGCTGGATGTCGCACAGCCGCCTCTGCTCGTCCTCCAGCTCCTGCTGCTCCGCGGTCTGGTTGACGCAGGTGAACACGTAGGCCTCGGGGTCGCTGAGCATGTGGAAGAGCGGCTCATACTGGGCTCGGTGCCACAACACCTGGGAGGGAAAGTGGCCGCTCAGCGCCTCCCCTAAGGTGGGCGGGGCCACAGGGAGCCGGGAGGCGGGTGGAGGCTGGTCTCGCGACCCTGACAAGGGGGCAAAGGCAAGATCCCAGGACCACTACGCTCTCCATCCCTTGAGCCTTGACCACAGGGTCACCGGGAGTCTCCGTCCCTGCCCTTCTATGAAGGGGGCCAGGTAGGTGCTAAATCTGGAGCGGAGCGGTGGGTCCTACGGTCTCCCCTGTAGGCTACCCTGAGAGATGGCCAGCCAGACTTGACCTCCAGGCACCCAGCTAATCGTTCCTGGTTCATCACCCTGATCTTTAAATGGTGGCAAGTAACTCAGAAAAGTTTCACACACCGAGGGGGCCGTAAACGCCTCTGCGGGCTGTGTCCAGTGTGTGGCCTCGGGGTGAGGAGTCCCCAGGGATCATAGGAGCGCCACTGGGGCGCCAAGTTTTAGTGCAAAGGTGCTCACCGCTGAGTCACAGAGAAGATGGAAAAGGAGAGAACAGCTCTATTTTTCTTCCACGGGGGATGGATAATTACGGTCCATCAATGCAAAGGGATAGCACAGGCATGTGACCCAGAATCTAAGGATACCTGTACCAACGCACACAGGGCTCCCAGATACAGCATTAAGTGGGAAAAGACCCCAAGCTGTAGAACAGCAGTTGTAATTCAAGCCCATTCCCATAAAAACGATGATAAACGTATTAACTACTGCAAGCTACAGTCTGCCAAGTTACTGGAAGACAGACACACCCATTCACTTACACACCGTCTATGGCTGCTTCAGCCCTACAATGGCAGAGTTGAGTAGTTGTGACAAACACCATACGACCAGCAAAGCCTAGCATATTAACTGTCTGGTCCCTGGTATAAATTAAAATATTAAGAAATTGAAACTGGGGACTTCCCTGACGGTCCAGTGGTTAACACTTTGCCTTCCGATGCAGGGGGTGGGTTCAATCCCTGGTCGGGGAACTAAGATCCCACATGCCTCTCGGCCAAAAAACCAAAAACATAAAAACAGAAGCAATACTGTAACAAATTCAACAAAGACTTTAAAAATGGTCCACATCAAAAAAAAAAAATCTTAAAAAAAATAAAAGAAATTGAAATTGAACTGGGATATGAGGTGAGACTGCTGAGACCGATGTGTTTTATATTTCTGTGGTATTTGGAATTTTAATAATGTGCATGTAGAGTCCTGTAAGCAAAAAAATAAAAAGATTAAAATGATATTTACACAAGGTTAATAACATGAAAAGGATGTTATAATGTTAACTCAGAAAAAAGATTTAAAAATTCATAATCAGAACTATCACAAAAAAACACTACATAGAAAAGAAAATAGGAAAACAGCCAAAGTGTTAACTGTGGTTGTCTCATATGGCTGGATCATGGGTGATTTTTTCCTTCTACTTTTTCTTATTCTCCTAAATTTCAATGTGTCCATAGTACTTTTGAAATGGAAAAAAAAAGAAATTTCATTTTTAAAGAAACACCCAGGAAGGGAAGATTAAAAAACAAAACAAAACAAAACAAAACAAAACTCAAGGATGGTCCATTGCTTCTCTCCTTTTTTTTCTGCTCCCTAGTATAGCTTTTCAAATTCCAGGCTAAGGCCTTGTCCTCTGCCATGACCCATTAAATCCCACACTTTGCAAGTGGGATAAGCCCTTTGAAAGGTCACAAGATAAGATCTACCAAATACCATCCAGATATTTCATCCTTTGACTCAGTAATCCATGCTGAAAATTATTCAACAAAGTCAAAAACCATTTCCAAAGATGATGTTGACTATGACGACAGCTCTGAAGACAAAAGACCGGTAGAACTCTTAAGCGGCCGTGGATGGGGTGTGGTTTCAAACATGATGGCACGGTCACGGAGAGGATGAAAGGCCACCATGGGAACCAGCACCCTGACGCCTTCACAGGAATCTAGGGAGGGTAAACGTGCCATGATAAAGGCAGGAGCTGAATTTGGAAAGCTAGGTGGATTTCAACTGTGAGTTTTTAAACAATTCTTGGACATTATTTTTATCTTTTAATTTTTTTCTTTGGCCGCACCATGCTGCTTGTGGGATCTTAGTTCCCTGACCAGGGCTTGAACCTGGGCCCCGGGCAGTGAAAGCGTGGAGTCCTAACCACTGAACCGCCAGGGAATTCCCATATCTTTTTTTTTTTTAATTTACTTGTTTTATTATTTATTTTATTTTTTAAGATTCTTGGCTGTGTTGGGTCTTCGTTGCTACACGCGGGCTTTCTCTAGTTGCCATGAGTAGGGGCTACTCTTCATTGCGGTGCACGGGCTTCTCATTGCGGTGGCTTCTCGTGTTGCGGAGCATGGGCTCTAGGCGTGCAGGCTTCAGTAGCTGTGGCTCGCGGGCTCTAGAGCACAGGCTCAGTAGTTGTGGCGCACGGGCTTAGTTGCTCCGCGGCACGTGGGATCTTCCTGGACCAGGGCTTGAACCCATGTCCCCTGCATTGGCAGGTGGATTCTTAACCACTGTGCCACCAGGGAAGCCCCCCCATATCTTTTAAAATTCATAGCTAAGGATCTCAAATCTGAGAGTTGCAAGAGTCCATCTGTCTGTTTCTCTGAGTTCCAAGTTCTGAGGATTAAGTTTTAAGGTCAAGATCGTACCTTCTTGATGGTGCTGAGGTTGGCATTTCGGGACACAGGGAAGTTCAGATAGACCCCCGTGGGCAGCAAGAAATCAACGGCCACGCTCTGATTCTCCTCCTTGGTCCAGAATTCCATGGGGCAGTCAACCCCGGGGGGCATCCTGCTCTTTTAATTCTCGGATACCAATCGTCCTGCAAAGGAAGCAAAGGCAAAGTGAGGCCCTAAGGTGTGCTGGGTGAGTCTTTTAATAGGACCCTTTGGAAAACAGGATGTCAGGACTTTTGTCAGCAGGAAGCTTGGGATGGAGTCCCAGCCGGGAGGTGGCTTGTGGCTCCTGCTGCCCCAGGTCACTGTCTAGGCTGAGCTGCAGGCACTCTGTCTGCATCCTTCACGGCAGTGCCCCCAGTTTAAATCACCAACAAACCCGTGCCAAATCATTTTTTCTCAGGAACACACACACGTGGGAGACCTCACCATGGCCACCAGCCGGCAAAGATGGAAAATGGCAGGATCACTGGGCAGACAACCCCAGACTTGAGAGGGATCGAAGGCTGAAGTTCTTTGAAACTTTTTGACCAGAAACCAAATGGCTTTAAAATGGCTTTAGCCATCAAACAAGCTGTTGAAATATCTCAGCCATGCCAAACCCACTGCCTGGTAAGTAACAAAATGTTACAGACACAGTAAGAGGTCTTTGAGTCTCTCTCCCACTCCGGGTTACCACCACCTGGATTCTGGTTGTTTATAGTTTCCATGCATGTTTTTATCCTTTTATTATACTAAAATGTATCCACAAACAATTCCTAATATTTTTCTATGCTTTAAAGCATTGTATGATTAGTGAGTCTTCTGCGACTTGTTTTTGTCACTCAACGCTGCAATCTAGATTTATCCATGCTGATACGTGTAGCTCTACTTCATTCATTTTAACTCTTGGGAGATATTTCACTGTGTAAATAAACCACAAATTATTTACCCCCTTTTCTTGTTAAGGAACCTCAAGGTTTGTGTCTACTCATTTTGGTTATTACAAATGATGCTACAACGTATATTCTTGCACACATCTCCTTGTGTACAAGTGAGAGTCTTGGTGAACACTGTCTAAGAGAAATATAATGTGAGCCACATGTGTAATGTCAAAGTTACCAGTAGCCACATTTTTAAAAAGTAAAAAGACACAGATAAAATTAAGTTAGTAATCTATTTTATTTAACTCAATATATCCGAACTGTGGTCATTTCAATGTTATCAGTACAGAAAAATTACTAACAAGATATTTTACATTTTTTTGGTGTTAAGTCTTGGAAATCTGGTGTGTACTTTACACTTACAGGACAATTCGGACGCTAGGTTTTCATCAGAAGTATTGCATCTTATGTAGATTTCATACAATTAACAGGCTAAAAAAGTAGGTTCACAGACTCAAGTTGTTCCAAATATACTTAAAAGTTTCCCAATAACCAAATCGAGTGTGAATTCTTACGTTTAAATGAATTAAAATTAAATAAAATGTTTAAAAATCCCATTCCTCAATCATACTGTCCACATTTCAAGTGCTCAAGAAATACATGTGGCTGGTGGCTGCCATACTGGCAGTGCAGGTAGAGGGTACATGCCTAAGAGTGGAATTGTCAGATCATAAGTATAACCTACGACAGGTATAACCACATCCTTAACTTTTTTTTAAAATAAATTTATTTATTTATTTATTTTTGGCTGTGTTGGGTCGTCATTTCTGTGCGAGGGCTTTCTCCAGTTGCGGCGAGTGGGGGCCACTCTTCATCGTGGTGCGCAGGCCTCTCACTGTCGCGGCCTCTCCCGTTGCGGAGCACAGGCTCCAGACGCGCAGGCTCAGTAGTTGTGGCTCACGGGCTTAGTTGCTCCGCGGCATGTGGGATCTTCCCAGACCAGGGCTCGAACCTGTGTCCCCTGCATTGGCAGGCAGATTCTTAGCCACTGCGCCACCAGGGAAGCCCCATCCTTAACTTTTTAATCTCCGTATCTTTGCCAGCAGTTGGTACTGTCAAATTTACTCATTTCTGCCTATCTGGTGGGCGCGAAATGCTCTCGTTTTAATTTGCATTTCTCTGATTATCCATAAAATGTTTACCTTCTGCAAATATCCAGCTTATAAATTTTGCCCATTTTTTCTGTGCGGTTGTCTTTTCCTTACTGCCTTTGCAGGGTTTCTTACTTTCTCTAGATTCAGTTCTTTTGTTGCTTGAGTGAGTTGGCAATATCTGATTCGAGTCATCTTTTCGCTTTGTTTATGTGTCTTTTTAAGGAGCAGAAGTTTTGAATGTTGATGTAGTCAAATCTTTTTCCTTCATGTTTTATCATTTTTATTCTTTAGACAAATACTTCCTTACCCTAGGGTCACATCCTCCGAGATTTAGATGACTTTTAAAAATAGTTGAAAGGAAGTGTTTAGTTTGAGAGAGATGTTCTTCTGGTGGCTCTGCCAGCTGGCCCCAGGCCTCACCCTTGGTTAGATGCAGAAGCTGCTCTGAGCAGCAGGACAGCATGTCACCCTGTGCTACCATGTTACCACTGTTGGGATCCACTTCCTCTGATTGTAAAAGCACATCATACTTTGGGTTCCTCTTTCTGAGAACAGCCAGGCCAAAGGCTTTTTTTTTGACTCAAAATGTGGAGGACAGTCAGGAATTCTGGAAAATCCATTCACAATGCTTTGGCCAAGCTCAGGAAGGCATCTTTGGCCACTTGGTCCTGAGGCTAAGATGAGCTCATGCAGCAGGAACTCCCCAGGACTCTAGCCAAAGGGATGGATGGGGCTACCTCGGCGCTGTGGAAATGAAGCCTTCCACTACACTCATCCATCTGGGATGCAGGGAAACACTTTGATATTAAAAACTCATTCCTAAAAGAGGAAGACTCAGGATAGTGTGGGCAGGACAGAATCAAATGCCAGAGAGGGGACAGGAGAAAGATGGGAACTCTTTCCCTCTTTGTGGGCCCAGCACCCAGGATGCAGCTGCTAACAAGCCCCAACTCTCCATGAAGCCCAGACCTGTCGCTCTCAGTAGGTATGGGACACAGATGTCAGCTAATCCCGAGGCTTTAGAACTGCTCCAAGAATGTGGATTGGTACAACCACTTTGGAAAACCGTTTAGCAGTATCTACTAAAGGTGAACACATATGCCCTACGACCCAGCAATTAATTCCACTTCTAGGGATACACTCACCAGAAATGCCAGCACATGTGCGCCAGAAGCATACAAGAGTATAGCATCGCTATTCATAATAGTCCCCAGACGGAAACTTCCTAAGTGCTCATCAGCAGGAGAATGGAAAAATAAACTGTGGTTTCCTCTCCCGATGGAATGTTATATTAGCAGTGAGAGTGGATGATCTATCAATTCAACAATATAAATGAATCTCACACATATAAAGCTGAGCGAAAGACGTCAGGCACAAAAGAGTATGTCCTCGGGCTTCCCTGGTGGCACAGTGGTTGAGAATCTGCCTGCCAATGCAGGGAACACGGGTTCGAGTCCTGGTCTGGGAAGATCCCACATGCCTCGGAGCAACTAGGCCCGTGGGCCACAACTACTGAGCCTGCGCGTCCGGAGCTTGTGCTCCGCAACAAGAGAGGCCGCGATAGTGAGAGGCCCGCGCACCGCGATGAAGAGTGGCCCCCGCTCGCCGCAACTAGAGAAAGCCCACGCACAGAAACGAAAACCCAACACAGCCAAAAATAAATAAATAAATAAAATTTAAAAAAAGAAACAATTCTTAAAAAAAAAAAAAAAAAAAGAGTATGTACTCAAGATCCCATTTATATCGAGAACACGCACCGGTGGAACCAGTCTGTGTTGGCAGAAGGAGAGATGGGGGTTACCTCGGGTGGAAGGCAGTTTACCCTGGGGGAAAGCGGCACCCGGGCGCTGGTAACTTTCGGTTTCTTGATCTGGGAACTGGGGACCTTCCACAAACTCATTCCACCCTCAGTCCAAGTGGCTCAGATGGGTTGACTTCTCTCCTGGCTCCCGGAGTGGCCTGAGACCCAGGCCCAACCTATCAGAGCCCTGCATTTCCCCTGGCCACGGGGACTGGGTTGGAAGCAGGAACGGGACGTAGCCCCAGCCAATTGTCGTACCTCTCTGGCTACAGTGATTCTAGGATGGGCATGTGACTATCAAGTCAATCCCATGGGTTTTGACATCTGGACTTCTTTGGGGACTTTTTCCTGGGAGAACAGAAAAGATAGAAAATCTACCAAGAGCTGCTGGTGACCACCCGCTGCTCTGAGGGGTGGAACCTGAGAAAGGACCAACGTGGAGGAAAGCAGAGCTCAGTGTGGAAAGTGAAGCAGGGTCCTGAGGACAGCCTTTGATTCCCTGGATCCAGCCATGCCTGAAGCTACACTTTACCCCTAGAATGTTCAGTTCTATCAGCCAAAAAATCCGCCCCACCCCCGCCTTTTTGCTGTTAACTTAGAGCAGTTTGAGTTGGATTTTCTGTCACTTGCAGCTGAAAGTATTTATTTCCATTAATAGAGCAGCACATTCCATTTTTGGAAGCTTCTAGTGTTTAGAAATTTCTTCCCTTGGACACTGGCCCACCTCTAAGAGCCAGCCCCGTCCTTTGTGCTGCCACCTAGAGGCACATGGAGTTGTTATCTGATGGTTCTTCTGCTGGATGGTGGCCCCAGCACCTCTGTTCTCCCTACAGAGTAGATTTAGACTCTTTTGCCAAAGTTTGGCACTCCAAGAAAACAAGATGCTCCAGATGGGGCCTGGCAGGCCAATTGTAGAAGAATGTTCTAGTCACCAAACTCCCATTTGTTTGGCCTAAAAGTGTATCAGGCTCCCCTCCCCCGCCTCCCCTTCCCACCGAAAGTTCTTTGGTGGCCACGTCACCAAGTTTGCTGGCTGCCAACCCTCCAGATATTTCTCACAGTAAGCCAGGATCTCCCAGTCTGTACAGGAACACTAACTTCCTGAATCTAAACGCAGGGACTCACAATTATTCTTGGTAATTTCATCTCACGGAAATAATCAGCACTCATGTATTATTGGATTTGACATTTTGTATATATCACTCAGTCTGAGATATTTTAGTTTATTCGACTAGTATTTATTAAGTGCCAGGAATCGTGCGAGGCGCTGGGAACACAGTGGTGAATGAGACAAAGGGTCCCTCCCCAGAAGGCGCTTACACACCAGTAGGGGAGACACAGTAGACAAGAAGGATGTTCCCGCGTTATATCAATGCGGTGAAGGACAGAGTGTCTAGTGATGATGTGATGGAGGACAGCAGGAGGGGCTACTGCATACAGCGAGGCCGAGAAAGGCCCCTCTGAGGGGAGGACACTGGGGCAGAGGGCCAGCGTGAGCCATCACGTCCTGAGCCAAGGGAAGGCGGGCCCTCGCCGCTGGAGCGTAGGGGAGGGTGGGGGATGAGATGGGCTGAGGAGGTCAGCAGGGACCAGTCCTGCAGAGCCTTTGCAGGGGAAGCACCTGGCTTTCACTCTAGGAGCGATGCAATGAGTGCACAGCCCTAGAGCGTTTTAGCAAAGGGAGCCACCGGATCCTATTTGCATCTGAAATGATGCTGGAGGGCTGCAAGCATGCCGGCGAGAATGTAGGGCAGCTCGTGCCACAGATGACTGTGGCTTGATCCTGGAGGAGGAGATGGAACTGGAGAGGGAGGGAATCAAGGTGTATCTACGAGCTGGTGGCGGGGTGGGCGGTGCGGGGGTGGGGAGGTCAGATGGGGGACAGTGAGGGAAGGAACAAGGATGACAGGCAGGTTTGGGCTTGGGAGACTGCACGGCTGGTGGATATTTACTGAGATGGGAAAGTATAAGGGAGAAAGATTTGCGGGGAATCGAAACAGCAAGCGCTCCATTTCAGACATACTGAATCTGAGCTGCTTACTGAACATCCCAGTGGAGAGAGCCAAGGGGCAACGTCCCAGTTTGGAGCCCAGGGGAGAGGTCTTTGGGGTCACAGAGATATCATTTGGGATCAGTAGATTGCACACAGATGTGGAGCCATGGGGCCAGGAAGGTAAGTAAGGGTCACGACCACCCTCAAGGCACTAAAGTGGGATGGACCAAAGAAGAACCATGAACAATCCTTCTCACTCTGTCATCCAGAATCTTGAGAGAGGCTTTCTCTGTCCGTCCACATCTGAATCGTTAATAAAATAGTAAAGAAGACTGGGCAAGAAGGAGCTCGCTTCCTTTCACCTTCCCACTTCCGGCCCCCACAATCCACAGAACAGCGGCGCGGCAGCAGTCATCCTGGCTGAGGGGGGGTGGGTCTCTGTCACCAGCCCTCTTGCGAGCTGTTCCTAGACATTCCCAGGTAGATGCACCTTCTCTGGCCTGAGGTTGAAGAACAGTTTATCAGCTGTGAAGGTCTGAGGGGTCTGACCTCCTGAGTCCTGAGCGGCCGGCAGAGGAGTTTCTCTAAAGATTTCGATAAAAGGACATCTGCCACCACCATCCTTCCCCACTGGCAGCAGGGAACGCCTCAGGGGGCCCTAAGTTATTTCTAAGGGAAAAGGGCAAGCAAGGGATGTAGAATCCCAGATGCAGAATCCTGCAAATGCTTCTTCGGGACTAGGAGTGACCTTGCAGCCTATATAGTCCCCCTGGGCTGGCAGACCAGCTGGCTGATGGCTTGTCCCAAGCTCAGGACTGCCGAAGGATCCCTTTCATTCCTGTTGAAACTCCACCACTTTGGGGCTCTGGGCTGGCGTCTCCCGAGTCTGTTAGACTTCTGCCTCTTCCCAGTGGCCGTCACAAATGTGGCTGACGCACTGACCGGGAGATACTGCCCAGCCTTTGTCAATGTAAAGACAGGCTTTTTGGCGCCTAGGGAGCAATCACATGCCCTGGGGAACAGCCTCCCAAGGGAACACATGAGTCGCTCTCAGCAGGGGACAGGCAGTGGGAAAAGAAGGGAAGTTGTGTCTTGCTTGTCTGAGCGATAAACCTCCTCTTCCCTGAGGGGTGCCCTGGGCGAAACGTGCCCTGTACCTTCGGATGTTATTCTAAATCAAGAGTCTAGAGGTCCCCCTGGACGGCTCCTATGAACCTGTATAGAGAGAGATGTTCATGTCCTTAACCTGAGGACAAAACGTCTGTCCAACGCCTGGATTTCAGAGCCCAAAGTTACAACCTAGTTAGCCCAAGGGAAGGAGCCTCAGTCACAGAAAGTTGTAGAAGGTAGTTACGCACACCGTCTAAGTATCTACCATCCACCCAGGCTGGGAGGATGCGAGACCAGCAGCCATGTGACAAGGAGCAGGGGGCCCCAGGGGCCGGCCTTCCACATCACGCTGAACAGAGCAGAGTTCACGCTGGGCCTCTTGACCCGGGTTTATTTTCAGGACTTCTCAGCCTCAAAAAGGCCTTCTAATCAACTGTTGTTTCCAGCCAGTCTCCCACGGAGAATGAAATGGACTTTTCCTGTTGCCCAACTTAGGTGGAAAGTGAGAGCAAGTGAGCGCTTTAGAAGCAGAGTGGAAGATGCTTTACCTGGAGGGCCCACCACCTGGTGAATCTCCTGGATGTTTACCCCGGAGGAGCTTTCCAGAAACCACCACCCTGCTCTGGCTGCCAGGAGATCCTTCAACCACCACATCCTCCTAGAGACCCTCAGGAAAAAGAATGAGGGGCCCCTCCTTGACCCAGAAGGCTGAAGGTCCCAAGTCCTATTCATTCATTCACTCGCTCATTCACTCATTCAGCAAATATTTATTTGATCGCCTTCTAAGTGTCCATCAGGGAATGGGACAGGCACCATCCCTGCTCTTACGGAGTTTTTATTCTAACAGGAAAAGACAAAAAAAAAAAAAAAAAAAGAGAAAAGAAACAACTGAATAAACAAGATGATTTCAGAGAGTATAGGATTAGAATGTGATAAAACGGGTTTGCAGGGAGCATCTCCTTTGGATGGCAGGTCAGATAAGGGTCCTCAGGTGAGATACTGCAAATGAGGCCCAAATGACGAGAAGGATCCAGCAAAGATCTATGAAATAGGATTCCAGGCAGCTGGAACGGGAAGTGCAAAGGCCCTGAGGCAGAAGACCAGGTAATGGGAGCCACAGCAGAAGGGAGACTGGGGCAACTAAGTCCCAGTGGCTGATCCTGCATGGCCTTGGAGCCTCGGTGAGGAGCCAGGCTTTGTCACCACTGCAGTGGGAAGTCACTGGGGGGTTTTAAGCAGGGGACGGAGACGGCCTGATTTTACGCTTTATGAAGAAGACTGCTTTGCTTTGGCTGCTGTGAGGAAAATGGAAGGAAGGGAGGCAAGAATGGAGCGGGAAAGCAATGAGGCCAGGGCCCCAGGTCAGAGCTGGCAGAGCAGATGAATGAGGGAAGGCGTTGGGCCCTACAGGCCACAAAACACCCCAATCCTCTGCTCTTAAGGAGCTGAGGAGCAGGCATCCCAGCAGCCCAACCTTGAAGCCTGCGTCCTTCACCTCTTGAAAAGAATGAGGCCATAGGCCAGAGGGAACTGCATGGCCCAGGGCCCTCAACAGGTACAGTTTTAGGATAGATGTGCTATTCTTCCAAGATACAAATGCTTTCTTTTTTTTTGTTGTTTTTGTTTTAGTCCAGGCAAGTAGGACATCCTGAAGACCATCCCAGGAAGAGGAAGGATGGGCTTGTCTGGAGGGCTGTCTGACACCCCAGCTCCTGCCACCTGGAGAAAAAGAGGTCAGAGGGGTGAAGGATGGGACTGGACAAAATAACAAAGTCATGTGACACCGTGCAGAAGAAGGCATCCCAATGTCTGCCTGGAAGGTAAGCTGAGGACATGAACTACCTTTCTCCCTGGTTTCCTAGTCTACCCACTTCTGCCTCCTTCACTTCTTTTTTTTTTTTTTCCTTCTCCTTCTTCTTTTATTTTTTCACTCTCTCCCATTTTAAATGTGTCTCCTTTGAGTCCATATTATTCAATAGAACAGTAACTTCTAATTTGAATATTTTAAAAAGGAAATATTCAGTGGGGGAAAACCAAGACAGACATCAGAGAAACAGAGGTGTAGGTCTTTGGAAATTCTGTTCTATATGGGAAAAAAAAAAAAGAGAGACTGACTCCTGCTACTGCCATCAGAAAAAAAAATAAGCCAACTACCCTACAAAAAGTTCTATCCCAATGATCTCCTATGATGCTCAGTTCATGGTGTACCCAGGGGGGCCTTGGGCCTGCAACCATGCAGGGTGCCCCAATACTACACAGCAAAATCAAGAGAAAGATCCATGGTCTCATATCTGGTAGTTTGGGGAATTTGGAAACTGTCTTAAGGAAGCAATTCAAAAGTGAAAAAGAAAAAGCTATATGCACAAAGATATTGATTGTGGTATTGTCTGTGAAACTCATAAATCAAAAATAATAAAGAAATGTCTAAGTAAATGATAACACAAACAACAAGAGTGAATGTAGTCATTAGAATGACACGGCACTGCAAATAGTCCCCACGTTAAATGAAACCAATAATGCACATATATTTATCATGGCAACATGTGTTTGTGGACAAAACATTTCAGAAAGCATAGAGAAAATGAAAACAGCTATATTATGGGTGGATGTGGCCATCATACTAATGACTTTTAAATTTTAATATCTGTGAAAGTTATGCAAGCACATAATTTTAAAAATTAATTAAAACTAAAAGGCTTGCAGCAAAAAATTAGCAGTCCCTTGACCTCCATATCCAAACAAACCACCCCCAATTTCATGACCTCCATATCCAAACAAACCACCCCCAATTTCAGTTGTATGTTTTGGTATTTAACTCTGCATTTCTAAATAATAGGTTTATACTGATATTTCTTGATCTTCAACTTTTAACTTCTTACCTGAGAAGATGAGTTTGTGCTTTCCTGCACATACACACATGCATGGATCCTCTCCCCCATTTCCTGGATATAGTTATGTGATCACTTTTTGTTAATCAAACTTTAGTGCTTCCATTATTATAACTATGTAAATATTGTTCAAAGCTAGGCCACATACTATACTATGGTTTCCTTTCTTGTTCAACTTTTTGTTACTCCTACAGTTGCCTTGGTTTTAATTTTCTTTGTTTTCTATGTGTGAATATGTAATTCTTCCTCAAACTCTCTAACAGAACTATAAAATCCTCATAATACAGCAAATATGTCAGATAATCCATCAGCTCCATTTTTTTCTTAGAGATTCCTCCTGGGGCCCTCAGCCATCTTGCTCCAAACTGGGCTAGTTGCTCTCTAGACCAGCTGCACAACTGTGATATTGGAACTTCTCTTCACTATCATTATGGGAATTCCCTTCACCTTCTCTCCACCAGTCAGGGTTCTTGGTTGCAAGTAAAGAAGCTGACTCTCACCGATTAAGCAGGGAAGGAGCTGACAGGTTGTCTGACATATTTGCTGCATTGTGAGGGGTTTAGTAGTTCTGTTGGAGAGTTTGAGGAAGAAAGAATTAGTGATTAATGTATTGAAAACAAAGCAAATAAAAATATGAGGCAACTATCAACTCCAGGAAAAGCAAAAAGTTGAACAAGAAAGGAAATATAACTGTAGTACACTATGTGGACTCCATGATACAGAATCATGTCTGATGGCAAAATTGCTGGTATTGCCACTGAGTACTGGGTGCTGCTTTGTACCCCTGCCACTTCTGTGCCAAGAACTCAACCTTGCAGCCCATCCCCGCTATCACCACCATAACCATGGAAACAACACACGTTTCATCCCTCTCTTCTCTGTCAAAATATAACATAGGTACATTTCATCAGTGGAGCCCACATCACAGGTGCTGGCTGCAGGGGAGGCTTGGAAGAGAGTATTTTTCAGTCCCCATGGTGGGGTAGGTGTTCTTCTCCCTCCCCACTCCCAAGGCTCAAAGTAAGACAACAGCTGAAATACAGAAAGTCATTGGGTGGCTGAGCCAAATGAGAAACAAGAGACAACTGCATATTGTACCACTTGTTCCTCTTTCTTGGTTTACTCTCTCATTTTAGTAGAGCACATCCTCTAGAAGCTTCCTTGAAAAGGGATACAAAGGGTGGGGGTGTGTGTGTGAAGTTTTTGAAAAATGACATGTCTGAAAAATGTCTTCATCCTATTATTTTGCTTGAATGATGATTACAGAATTCTGAGTTGGGAATTAATTTCCCTCAGAAATTTGAAAGAGTTGCTCCACTGTCTTGTAGCTTCTGGTGTTGATTTTGTAAAGTCCAATGCCATTCTGTTCTCTGATCTTCTGTATGTGGCCCCTTTTCCCTGTGCTGGCTTTTAGTAACTTCTATCTCTGGACTTTTGGAAGTTCATGTTGATGTCCCATAGAACATATTTTACTTTGATGTAGTGTATCTTTTAAAAAATATATATTTATTTATTTTTATTTTTGGCTGCATTGGGTCTTCATTGAGGCACGCAGAATCTTTTTGTTGCGGTGCGCGGGCTCTTCGTTGTAGTGCATGGGCTTCTCTCTAGTTGTAGCGTGTGGGTCTTCTCTCTCTAGTTGTGGTGCATGGGCTCCAGAGCGTGTGGGCTCTGTAGTTGCGGCACGCGGGCACTCTAGTTGAAGCGCACGGGCTCAGTAGTTGTGGTGCATGTGCTTAGTTGCCCCGCGGCATGTGGGACCTTAGTTCCCTGACCAGGGATTGAACCCACGTCCCCCGCATTGGAAGGCAGATTCCTTACCACTGGACCAGCGGGGAAGTCCCTGATGTAGTGTATCTTATTATTCATTGGGCTGAGTGCTACACAGAGATTCTTAATGCAAACTCTTGAGTTCTAGATTTTTTTTTTTCCTGGAGTTTAATAACTTTTCCTTCTTCATTTCTCTCCCTTGAGCTCCTATGAGATGGATACTGGGCCTCCCAAACTGCTCTAATTTTCTTATCTTCTCTTTCTTATTTTCCGTCCCTCAAGTCTTTCTGTCTTACTTTCTAGAAATTCACTGTTCAATCTTCTAACTCTATTCTACTGAAATTTCTACTTCCACTATCCTAGTTTTGATATCCAAGAGCTTATTATTGTTTTATAAATATGCCTTTTTTTAAAACAACCATGTTTATGACTTCTGGGTCTCTGTCTTTCATGTTAGGGGACTCATTCGGCGTGTGACGATCCAGGCTGCCCATTCAAATTTAAGAGAGAGGCACTGAAAGGTGCTTGCGCAGGGCTGGTTGCTTGGTAGGTGTCGCTGAGAAGCAGCGTATTTTCATATGAGGTTGGGTTCCTTAGAGAGAAGTTCAAGGCCCCTGCCTGGAAGATGGGTAGAAGCCAGGCTGCCATGTTCTGGGAACCAGCTAGGAGAGGGTCTGTCTATTCAGCATGCAAACTTTCACTGAATCTTCCTGTTCTCAATACAGAGCCTCCCCTGCCCTCTGCTGCTCTGGTTCAATACTGCCTGCAGGAAACCAGCCATCTTCTGCGGGTGGAGGAGGGAGCTGCCCGGCTGTGTGGCCTGAGAGAGGGGTCTGTGGCTCTAACACACACTTTAAACCAATATTCCTGCTCCAGCCCCGCTCCCCGCCCCCATCGTTGGGAACACTCTGTGGCCCCCATTCTTTAGCCTTTGGTGGGTCGTGTGTACAAGCCAGCTTGCTTCCCTCACAGCCAGGACATTCAACATTCTAAGCTTTGCTTTTCTTTCACCCACCTGCTTCCCATCTTTCAAAAGTTTTGCTCATATCCCTCCCCCTCTATCATCATTTTCTGTTTTCTTAAGGATTTATACCTTTTTATTCCTCTACTCTCATTTTAGTGGGCTTCTGAAACAGAGCAGAGATAAACACATGCATTCAGTTATGTTTTTGTGGAAGTTCATGATAGTATTTACCTAGAAATAAAAATCAAGTTTCCAAAGATACACACACAGAAGACTCTCCGGGGAGGATACTCCAACAAGGAAACAATGGTTCTTTCGGGAGGGGGGGGGGTAGGATTATAGAAGAGTGATGCTTGTAATTTTTTTGTATTTTGTAAACTTTCGACAGTAAATAGGTATTCTTTACAAATCAAAAAGTAGGAGGGTTAAAAATCATTATTTAAAGGCATCTTCTGAAACACAAATCAAGATAGTGTAAACAGGTGTGTAGCAGAAAAAGAAACTCTAATTCCTCTACACAGGTCTACATAATCCATGGTTTTTGCCTATGTGCCAGGGAGTCCTGGGGTTCCACAGAAGCACCCCAAGGCCTTCAGAGGGTGGCAGGAGTAGGACAGGTGCTCAGTGGGAAGAGTTCTGGGCCAGTCTCTACTTGTACCACAGTGGCACTCTTTTAATCTGCTTTATAGGTTAAAATTCTGCTTAATACTTTGATCTTTTTAAAAAGGTCCACACTAACAAAGAAGTTTGGAAAGTACCGATGAAGACCTAGAAAAAATGAGGTGGGTTTGGGGGAAAGCCTCCAAGGATGACATCATGTAACCTCGTGCCCTACCTGAACCATCAGAAATGACAGTAGCTGCTCGAGCATCCGTATAAGGAAGATGGTGCTGTGCACCCACAGGATACATATGTATGTACCCACACGGCTTGCAAATGGGACCAATCTGCACACTTGCTAATCATACCCAGCTACCCCCAGATACCAAAGGCAGGTGTTCAGCCAAGGCTCGGTCAGTGTCAGTCTCTGACCTCAATTTCTTTGCACAATGAAGGGACTACATTCAGCTTCCAAGCTAATGTCCCAGAAGTTCCAAGGAGCATACTCTTACTGATACAGTGACTGCCAGCTCTCTAGAGAAACAGAATGTCCCCACTTAAGGACTCCTTGAGAAGCAATATCAAGTTATGAAAATCCAATCCACTTCCTTCGGAAGAAGGTTTTGATTTTTCTCTCACCAAATAGGTCAGCCCAGCTCCATCATGAACACAGCAAGTCAAATACCAAATGCTGCAGTTTAATAATGGGCTCCAGGGCTCCTCGGAGCACAGCCACCCCTTCCTTCCCAGGTAGCAGCAACCCTCTCTTGGGAAACTGGCTGGGGTCTAGTTCACATCCCCCTTCATCGGCTCTAAGCACAAATTTGGGTCACTCTCTTCCTTTTAGCATTCTAGTCCTAAAGAGAAGTTCTCCTTTGGCTAGATAGTCAGAGAGGGTGGATTCCATTCAAATTCTTAACCTATCTACAAAATAACATCTCTTCTTCCCCCACAGGCTTGTTGCCTTTGCCCAACCTACCTCTCTGGAATGGTCCAAGAAAGACCAACAGCAAAGGCCCCTCTGCCTGGCAGATTAAAGATGCTTTGGCATCAATGAGCGTCATTCCGCCCTTGCCTGACTCTGAGCTCCTTATGTGTCTGAAAAAAAAAGAAAAAAAAAGAGAAAGAAAGAAATCTTTAAAAAGAGAAAGTCTCAGAAAACTTCTGTGCATTCTCTTAGAGGACTTTAGCTCAAAAGCAACTGTTTCACCAAGGTTTCCTTTTTGCAAACCAGTCACATTGTGCTTGATGGGCCTTTTTCACCATCTATGTCAATGCCACCCCCAGCTCCCTTTGGTGGTACTGAAGCAAACCACAGGAACATTTCCAGTGCCCGAAGCAGGAATTCATATACATACAGATGACTCAGATCATTTTTAGAGTTGTTTGTTGTTTTGTTTGGTTTTTGAAAGCAAAGTAAGTGATCTGAGACAAGCCTGGGTTCAAGTTCCATTCAATGGCTGCAAAAAGCGGGTCTGTGAACTTGAGGTCCCCATTCAAGACCCAAATTGCATCATAAAGGAAGATTCATCCCTGCTTGCTGGAGATGAAAAGGAAGGGTGTGTGGGGAGGGGTCGCCCCACTCACTGCATCTGTGGTGCTTCTTTCCCTACTGTGGGCGGCTCCTGGAAATAATCTGACCCCAGAGACAGAAAGACACCTGAGTTCCGGGAGCCCAGGCGGCTGGGTTCCAGCAGCAGGACCTGGCCCCCCACACTTCCCCCCAGCTACCTGCACAGCAGGATTCTCCTGCCTGGAACCCACTGGGCTCCGGAAGAGCAGGAAACCTAAACCACTGGTTTCTCCATGAGACAAAAAGCCCAGTCCTAGGAAGCCGTTGGAAAAGGTGCCATTCCAAGAAGACATTTCCCAAGGTCCAAGCTGGAATTCTCCCGGCTGCCAGCCTAATCCCTGGAAGGATACCCCACGGACCCTGCTGCAGGAGCCCAGGAACATGGGCTTGGATGGTCCCTCCATTTAGCATCCAGGTGAGGATGGCAAGGCACTTCCCAAGGCACTGTCACCAGAGAAACGGGAGGTCAGCGACAAGAGCTAAGAAAGAAATAACTTCCACTCTGACCAAGGGAGTTAATTAACAAGAGGACAAAAAACAACAGCTCAGTCACAGGGAAATGAGACAGGATCGTAGAGAAAGCACTTTCGAAACGAGGAGAGACGAAGCAAAAAGAGTGATGGAGCCGAGAGAATGAAAGGTTAGAGAAAAATTAGTCCTTAGGAATTCAGGTCAGGAAATAGGGAGCCGGGACAGAATTCACAAGAGGGGGCCAGGGAGGACGTCTTTTGCTCTGGCCCTCACGCTGGCCGGGACCTCAGGAGCTGGGTCTACCGCCCTCTAGCCCTCTGGGTTCAAGGGCAAAGCTTTGGGAGGCAACGCTAGGAATGGCCAGGGCGCAGGATGCTCGGTCCCGAATCGGGGGCAGGGGGAGGGGAGGGCGCGCGCGGCAACTGCTCGGTCCCTGACAAGTAAACAGCTTGCCCCGAACAGGCGCGCGTCCTCGTCCGGAGCCCGGCTGAGGGCCCTGCTCATTCCCATCTAGGGCGGTAGCGGGACACCCCGGATTCCCCCCCGGAGGCATAAAAGGGATGCAACGAGATCAGAAAAGGAGAGCATGAACCAGCCCACACCAGAGAATCACATCGCGAGAGCGGCCCGCTGCCTCGGCCTCCCCAACGGGGTCCGGGCCGCCCCGGGAACGCGCCTCCTCCCCCAGACCCACACGCGCCCCCGGGCCCCGGATCGCCCCAGGCGGACAAAGCCCGGCGCTGGGCGGGGCGGGGCGGGGCGGGGCGTGCGCGGTGTGGGGGGTGCACTGGGACCCCGCAGACGCCCGCACAGGTGGGCTCCGTACCGGGTGTCGGTGCCGGGGGCGGGGCCCGGTCTCCCTGGAGACGGTTGCCCAGGGGACGCGGCGGGCGGGTCCCGGAGCGACGGGAGGGCGCGAGCCTCTGGGCGGCGGCGCGGAGCCCGCAGGGGCCTGAGGGCAGGCCCGCGGCGCGGAGCGGGTGAGCGGGGCATCCGCTGAGGGGCGCGGTCCTGGGCGGGGCCCGGACAACGGGCCGACGCGGGCAGGGCCAGGGGGCGGGGCGTCCCCGGGGCTGGGGCGGGGCCAGCGGCGGCGCGGGCACCGTCGGCAAATTCTCACAGCCCCAGCCAGGCGAAGCTCTGGAGAGCAGGCGTCCGCTGCGCGCCTCGTGGACGCCGCTGCAAATCCTCCCGGACCCCCGCTGCTCCCTGCTGGCGGGTGGGGTTGCGCCTGGAGTCGGGAACCTCAGTCGCCGCTGGACCCCGGACGGCTTGCGCACGCTGGCCCTGGCCCCCCTTCTGCCTTGTAACCAGAGGATAGAAAATGCCACCTGCCAAGTGAGCCAGGGCCGGTCGTCCGCCAAACTGCTTTCCGCTCCCGGGTTCCCAGGGAATCACCAGAAAGGGCGGGGCAAGGGGCCAGTGTTACTTGTCGGGAGCCGGGGTCACCCGAGTAATTGGCCAGCCCTGGCTCTGTGCTCAAATCCAGTGTGCGGGCCGTTCCCCAGCCGCTGGGCCTCCCTCTCCATCGGAGTTCCCCTCACATGTCGGATTTAGAAAATAAATGGGTTAACCCGGGACTTTCACGATACACCTATTCATTACAATGAACTATGCGTGCTGGCATAGCGTGCGTGCAATAGCGCGGTCATCCCCCTGCACTTTGCTCCAGTTTTTATCCAGGCATCACACTGTAAAGTGGGTATTGTTCTCCCTTGGGTTGTAAATGAAGCCGAAGCTCAGAGGGCAAGGAACTCACACACACACACACAGACACACACACACGTCCGCACCCGATCCCACAGCCTCTTAGCAGCAGAGCTAGCTTGGAAGCACTTTGGACTGGTACCGGGCCCACACGCTTCTTGCCCTGCAACGTCCCAGGTCCCATCGAATGTTCTTTCGGGTCCACAGCCGTACTTCAATCTGTCACAGTGGAGCGCAAGAGGAGGAAGGGAGTGCGAGGTTCAGAGTGACCCCAGGGGGTCCCACCCGGGCGGGGCAGACGCGGGGCAGAACAAAGTGGCCTGAGGCACAGCCCTCGGTGGTCCCAACTGCTCCGCCCGTCTCCGCCTCCAGCGAGGGTTCCAGGTGAGGCGCCCAAGGCAGGGCCCGCCCATCCGAGCCCAAAGAGCCTCCCTCCGCCCCAGCGTCGCCTAGAGCCTGCGAAGAGGGCAGGAGAAAAACTCGGCCAGGAGCTCCCGGGAATGTGGAAGAAGCCTGGGATGCGCAGACCAGGCGGCCCGGCCGTGGGAGGTCCCGGGACCCTCGATGAGCTCTGCGTCGCCAACCCCAGCACCCCTGTCAGGGCCGGGGTTCCGGGCGCCCCGGCCACCTCGAGGAGAAGAGAGAGGTGGTTCAGGATGGGAGGATCCCCCTCCGTATCCCGTCCCCGGATGTCACACACAGACACACTCACAAAAACATACACTAGCATGCACGTTCACACACACACACGCACTCGGGCAGTTACGTAAATTGACACAATGACGCACAAAGTCACACACTCCCGCACAAGTACTCAGACACAGAGACCGAAGACACACACACACACTCTATGTAAACACACAATGACACAGACGCCGAGACCACAGACACAGACGCACTCTTGCGCATTCACACTCAACCTCACTCTCTACCCGCACAGCGCAGCGGGCTGTGCACTTTGCCGATCATCTCTGGAGAAGGCGGAGCCTGGCCACTGGGTGGGAACCGCCCCGCACCCAACCCAGGGCTCCACCGGCTGGCTTCCTCCACCCCCACCTTCACTCCTGGGGACGCTGGCGGCTCGAACCCGGACTCAGCCCGGGTAGGGAGGGGAACCTCGGGGTCGGGGGTGGGCAGGAACGCCCTTGACCCACAGGAAGGGGGTTTCCCAGGATGAAAAATAAGCCTCAGGGTCACAGCTGGACCTTGGATGGGCAGACAGAGGCTGGGAGGGGTTCTCTGACTGCCATCCTGACTGGGGAGGGGTTGTATCCCTAACAACCCCCAACCAGGAAGGGATAATGACCCCTCAGGGCCAGGCCACCAAAGAGATTTTCCAAGGGGCAGACAGGCTTTGGCTGTTCCCATCTCCGTAGGTGGGTGCCCTTCTCCCCAGGCCCCCTATCCTGCAGACTTCCTTTCTCTTCAGCTTGGGTCTGGTTGAAAGTCAAGCTCAAAGACAAGGTCCCCATTAGCAATGTTCAAATTGGGGTATTATTTTCCTCTGGAGCCAAGAGAAAAACCCAAGATTCTTTGAAATGGCAAAAGCCACAGAAGTCATCCTGCGTGTATTCACAGATGTAGTGGAACTGCACTGACAAATTCCCAAAAGATACATAATGTAATGAGTTGTTTGGGAGAGAATTAAGTGAATTAATACAGACACATGGAAAGTCTCTAGAACAGTGCCGGGTGTGTATACTAACCACTGAGAAGTGTTTGCTCTCACAGATGGGAAAGACACAAAGAGATGCAGCAACCTGGCAGAGAGGGAAGAAAAATCAAAGTCTCCTGATCTCCTCGTTCCAAGCTAAGGGATCTTAAGTCCTTTCTGAAATACTAGTGAGGGTATAAAGAAATTAGTTTAGTGGATAAATAAATTAGTTTCACCATTGTTAGAAAGAATAGGGAAATTAGATCCCCAGTCCTCTACGAGCGACTGCCAGAAGGAGTGGATCCTCTTTATAAGCTCCCGAGCTTGAGGCAAGAAATCCGAAGAGCCTCTGCTCGCACCCATGAGAACCCTTGGTACATTCAGCAGACCTGTAAGAGGGAAGTTGATCTGCTCCATGAGGCACTCCTTCTTCTCCCCATCCCGACACTTCCGCGTGAGCTCGCTGTGATGAAATGTCAGCTTCTCTCTGCTGCCCACCGATATCCCAGCCTCCAACCTTCCTGGAATTCTGCTTGGCTCTTCGTATTCAAACCTGGCACTCAGCATTGCAGGGGGTCAGAATATGTCAACCCTAAATACGCCACTTTGGCATATTGATTATTTTGAATGAAAAGGAGCTGATAAACAGCCAGTGCACAAAGGACACTCTGAACCTTCTTTATCCCCTAAAAGCAGGAAGTAAATCTCCCATGTGAAAGGGATCTTCCCTGTTCCGGGAGGAAGAAGGCATCCCTAACCACCAGAGACAGGGAGTTTAGGGCCAAGGAGGCTGTGTAAACAAGCCTGGTTAACTTCCTTTTTTTTTTTTTTTTTAAAGAAATTTATTTATTTTTGGCTGCGTTGGGTCTTCGTTGCTGCTCTCAGGGCTTTCTCTAGTTGCGGCGAGCGGGGGCTACTCTTCCTTGCGGTGCGCGGGCTTCTCATTGTGGTGGCTTCTCTTGTTGCGGAGCACGGGCTCTAGGCACATGGGCTTCAGTAGTTGTGGCTCACGGGTTCTAGAGCGCAGGCTCAGTAGTTGTGGCACACGGGCTCAGTTGCTCCGCGGCGTGTGGGATCTTCCTGGACCAGGGATCGAACCCGTGTCCCCTGCATTGGCAGGCGGATTCTTAACCATTGCGCCACCAGGGAAGTCCCAAACCTTGTTAACTTCTTCACCATCTTACTACCCCTAGCCCAAACCCCTTGTCTTTTCAATTCTTCACAAATTGTTTGTCTAAAAGATACAAAAGCTTTCTGCTCTGGTGACTTCTTTGAGTCTCATATCTTTGGGGGGCTTCCATACATATGTATGTGTTTAAATTTGTTATTCTTCTGTTACTCTGTCTTTTTATTATGGGGCAGGTGTGGGAAGGTCTCAGGGGAGAACTTAGAAGGGTAGAAGGAAAATCATTTTTCTTTCTCTACAGCATTTTTAGGTGTGGTCAGGTAAGAAAGCTGAGTAGGGACAAGACTAAAAAGGCTACAGTTGAAAAAAAAAAAAAGATGAAACTAACAACAACCAAAAAAACAAAAAACAAACAGTTAAATGTTTGTTTTAAGTTCTATTGGGAAAAACAGGAAGACTCTGAAAAATAATCCTCCTCAAAGGCGGAAGACAGTTACCACAGTTATTCACATAATTCCCCTGTCCTTTTGTTCCCTTGATCTTTTTACTCTCAAGGCACAAGGATGAGGGAACCTAATTACAGGAGTGTCTGGCTCCTGCTTGCCTGCCATCTTTACATATTTTCATTAATCTTTGAGACTCTCACCCCCAGGTAACTCAAAAAGTGGCTCATCTGTAGTTAAAAAGCAAAGTTAATTAGAATCTGGAGCTTCCTTCTTTCTTTTGCCAATTCCCCAAGCTTAGACCAAAAAAGTCTGTCTGAACTGAGACTTCCAGAGTTTGTGATCTGGGGGTGGGGGAGGGGAGGCACAGATTTAAAAAGTGATGCTCAAGTCTGCAATGCAACATGTCAACCCAAAAGCACGCGTGGTTGCAGGGAATCTCCTCAGGAAAGGAAGGAGCACCAGCCCTGGAGTTAGATCTGCCTTCGGATGACTGTCCTGATCTCTCCAGAGCCCTATCCTCCCCTGTAAAAGAAGAGCCACCAGACATCGCCGACTTGGCCAGTAGAGGTACGGAGCAATGGGACAGCACAGGTAGGGGACTTCCAGCTGGACCTCGCGGTGGGGCACCTGGTTATATCCTGCATTCCACCACGGTTTCCTGTGAGTCTTAGGTTTTCAATTCTAGCATGTGATCCTTGTGGGAGGACATGATGTCTTAGACTTTTTAATACATTTTAGAGAAGAAAAGCTATTCCTCTGTTTCTGGAAAAGGTCAATTGTGAATTTTTATTCTGAGAAAATTAGAGTAAGGGGATAAAAAGGGTGCCTGGAACATCAGGGGACTGTGTGAATCACACATCAAAGCTCACGAAAGATACCCCGGGGGACTCGGGAAACTGACCTTCTTCTCCTTGTGAAAACCTCTAGATGTGTTTGAGAAGCCGTTGAGGGTAAGGAAATTCAACTAAGGGCTAGGAAATTTTTAAAAGTTGGGTCCAAACTTGAAGAAGGTAAAAAGAATGAATCTGGCAATATTAGACTAAACATATTTACTGAGCTGCAGCTTAAAGATCATTTAGTTAAGACGGGGGCAGGGGGCTTGTGTAAGTCACACAATCAGATCCACAGCAGTCAGTACCTGGGAGATACCAAAGTGCACAGCATCTAGTGGCAGGGCAGGAATAAAGATGCAGACGTAGAGAATGGACTTGAGGACACGGGGTGGGGGGGGGGGGAAGGGGAAGCTGGGATGAAGTGAGAGAGTAGCATGGACATATATACACTACCAAATGTAAAATAGATAGCTAGTGGGCAGCTGCTGCATAGCACAGGGAGATCAACTCGATGCTTTGTGATGACCTAGAGGGGTGGGATAGGGAGGGTGGGAGGGAGGCTCAAGACGGAGGGGATATGGGGATATATGAATACATATAGCTGATTCACTTTGTTGTACAGCAGAAATTAACACAACATTGTAAAGCATTTATACTCCAATAAAGATGTGAAAAAAAAAAAAGTGGGCAGCAGCAGAGGGAATGGCAGCTAACATGTTCTGCCCCATACAACATGGCAGTCATCATGCTAAATGTTTTTACATTTATCATGAAGGCTTTAAAACATGGTGGCCAATTCTCATAGAAAAGGCATCTATGTCTCCTCCCCTTAAATCTGGGTGGGCTTTTGACCTCCTTGACTAAGAGAGTATAGCAGGAGTGGTGCTAAGTGACTTGAGAGTTTAGGTCATAAAAGGTCATACAGCTTCCACTTTGGTTTGGAACCAAGCACCAATGCTTGTTGTTGGAGTTCTGGCATCAAGAAAGTGTGACCCAGAGCCGCCATGCTGTGAGGAAGCCCAAGCCAGAAAAAGAAGCCAGTGCAGGCACTCAGGTTGACAGTCCCATCTGAGCCCAGCCTTTGAGTCATCCCTGCCCAGGCAACTAGACAAGTGAAGAAACTTCCAGGTGATTCCAGCACCCCCCTCCCCAACCCGATGTTCAAGTAATCCGCAGCCCTTTGAGAGTCTTCCCTGCTGACCCCAGACACCACAGAACACAGCCAAGCTGTCCTGTCCAGCCCTGTCTGAGTTCCTGGCCCACGGAATCCATGCCCATAATAAAAACACTTGTTACTTGGTATCTCTAAGTTTGGTGTGGTTTGTGCAGCAGTACATACCTGGGACTTTATCTTATCAAATCATCAAAACAACCCCACAAGGTAGGTATTATCATCATCTCCTTAAGGAAACTGAGGCCCAAGACTTACCCAAAGTTACACAATAAGTGGCTGAGCAGGGATCAGAGCCCACATCTACCAACAACTAAAACTGCTTCTAACAATGAATCATCCACCTCCTGTAGGGCACAAGAGTCGATTTTTTTGTGCATGATATATGCTCATTTTATCATGACCCAGTCCTGCCCCTCAAGACAATCTTACGGACCACTTGGAAAAGGAGGGGTCTCCGGAGACTCTGTTAGATGATGTGACCAGGTGCCCTGGTGGGAAATGGTCAAAACCACCGGGATGAGTCCTGGGCCTGTTCTAGTCAATACCCTTCTTGACGACGGGAATGAAAGGAAATTCAAAAACTGGCTCACCCATTCGATAGAAATGCAAACAGAATTTACAAATACCTGGAGAAAGAATCTGTAAAAATTATTCTAACAGAAGTGGGTAAATCTGGTAGAACCAAGTTCAAGGCTATAGATAATTACATGTCAAGCTCCCTAATTACAAATACAGAGTAGGGGGAGAGGGAAGAGGCCTCAATAGAGCATGGAGCCCAGAGAACTCAGAGCTGGCCCAAAGCTCATTCAGAGGCAGCACCGTAAGCCCTTCATGAACGAGCCCGCTGGGTCCTGGATCTCATAAGGACCATTCTCTATAGGAAACTATATCCAGGTACTTGCCTTCCCTGGTAGTCACACCTTTGTGCACCTCCCCCACCCACATTATAGCAGGGTTGTGACCAAAAGAATATGGCAGAGTGATGCCAGGTCACCTTCTAGATTAGGTTATAAAAGACCGTGGGGCTTCGGTCTTGGGCAATCTTTGTCTCTTTCTCTCATCTATTTTTCTCTTTCTCTCATCTATTTTTCTCTTTCATCTATTTTTCTCTTTCTCTCATCTATTTTGTTTTCTCTTTTCTCTTTCTCTCATCTTTAACTCTGGGCTAAGCCAGCAGCCATGTTGTAAGGACACTCAAGCTGCCCTATGAAGAAGCCCGCATGGCAAGGAACTGACACATCAAAACCTTGGCAGGTACCTCCAGCCACATACACCTGCAGCCCCAGCTGCTCCCAGATTCTGACCCAAAGAAACCGAGATGGTAAGTGTTTGTTGTTTAAGCTAAGTTTTGGGATAACTTGTTACCTAGCAATAGATAACTAATACACTAATGGCTGCCGTGTTCCTTGCTGTGTGGCCCAGCACCTGCTCCAGGCTTAGTATAGCAGAGGCTCTGTCCAATGCCTGCGACTGAATAAACAGTCAGTACAAACAACTCCTCCACTGTAATTATGAGTCAGACACGTTCCTAAAGAATCAGCAACAGGCCGAGTGAAAGAAGCCAGCCACAGAAGACCACATCCTGTATGATTCCATGAGTATGAAATGCCCAGAACAGGCAAGTCCATAGAAACAGAAAGTAGACCAGTGGTTGCCTAGGGCAGGGGGGGTTGGGGAGAACTGGGGAGTGACTGCTAGTGAGTACAAGGTTTCTTTTTTGAGTGATGAACACGTTCTAAAATAGATTATGGTGATGGTTGCACAATTCTGTGAGTATATTAAGAAACCACTGAATTGTGAATTTTATGGCATGTGAATTATATCTCAATAAAGCTTGTTGTCTTAGAAAAGGGGGAGAGGAGGGCTTCCTTGGTGGTGCAGTGGTTACGAATCCACCTGCCCACGCAGGGGACATGGGTTCGAGCCCTGGTCCGGGAAGATCCCACATGCCGCGGAGCAACTAAGCCCGTGCGCCACAACTACTGAGCCTGCGCTCCAGAGCCCGCGAGCCACAACTACTGAGCCCGTGCGCTATAACTACTGAAGCCCCCGCACCTAGAGCCCGTGCTCCGCAACAAGAGAAGCCACCGCAATGAGAAGCCCGCGCACCGCACGGAAGAGTAGCCCCCGCTCACCGCAACCAGAGAAAGCCCACGCGCAGCAACGAAGACCCAACTCAGCCAAAAATAAATAAATACATACATAAATAATAAATAATTAAAAAAAGAAAAAGAAAAAGGGGAGAGGAAACCAGGCGAGGTCACTGTCCAAAATGGGAAGTGGCACCAAGGGAGGCTGGTTCCCCACAGGACTAGGAAAAGCCTTGGGCTTCTCAAAAGTGGAGGGCCCCCTCCCCCATGCCTGGAGCAGAGCACATGCTAAGGTCTCAGGGAGGCGAACCAACGCCTCGGGCACCATGGGGTGGGGTGGTCTGCGCCAGCCCACCCACTCGGTGAAAGGGGGTCTGTGTGCTCATCATACAGGGTCTCAAGCCGCCTGGAGCCCAACATGCAAGGCCTGGACATGTCCCTGACTTCCCATCCCCCAGAGACCATTCCACCCACCCATGGTCGACACCCAGCTCTCCTGGGCTGGCTTTTCCACCTGCCCAAACCAAGGCCCCTCATGCAGAAGGAGGGGGGGCCACAAACCCACAGGCTGCAACTGTCCCAAAGGACAGGCGGGCTCCGCAAATGAGCCGATCCTACAGGGGAGTCACCCAGTGATGCAGGAAAGCCGGTCCTGGCTGAAAGCCCCCAGAAGGAGCAGTGAATTTAGGGCAAAGAAAAGGACTTGAACGACACAGAGCACACTTGTACATCGTATCTAAGAGGTGGTCAAGACTGGAAACAGAAACAGCTTCAAAGCGGACTTTGAACAAGTGTGTCTCACAGAGGCCTTGGGGTGGTCAGAATCTTCCGTCTCTCTCTAGCCTCTGAGGTTGGTTTCGGAGTCAAGAGTCTCACAATGTGAAGAAGCCAGCGGTCGGACCCAAAGAGCTCTTCACTGCACCCTCCCAGAGTCTAGGGTGAGCCTGGGGGCCCAGGGAACCTAATGAAAGTATACACACAAATGCTCTCCTAAGAACATTTTCTGGGGAGAAGGTCTGAGATTTTTCAGCGGATTTTCCTTTCTTTTCTTTTCTTTTTTTAAGTTGCGGCATGCGGGATCTTTAGTTGCGGCATGTGAACTCTTTAGTTGCAGCATGCGAGATCTAGTTCCCTGACCAGGGATCGAACCCGGGCCCCCTGCATTGGGAGCATGGAGCCTTAGCCACTGGACCACCAGGGAAGCCCCAGCAGATTTTCAAAAGGATTTAAAATCTGAAAAAGGTTAGAAACCATTGAGTGGTGGATTTCTAGGGCAGGTGGATGATAGATTTTTTTTTCTTCCTTTGGCAAATCTGTATTTTTAACAAACTTTTCATAACTAGCTTGTATTGATTCTGTACAATTAAATCTATATAGTATACACACACACACACACACACACACTTATAAAACATATAGCACATATATTAAAAACATGCGCATGCATGATCTAGGAAAATCACAGCCTATGACACCTGGAAGATGTAGACCACCCCAATCTCAAGACCCCCAAGAAATTAATATCTTTTAAAGCTACAAACTCGACTTCCTCTCTTCTCTCCTGATCCCAAACTAGTCACACACACACACACACACACACACACATTCAGGGTGGCAATGGAGATGGGTGCCCCTCATAAGGGTCTCAGCTACTTGGCAGTTTACTCCATTCTCCTCGGTACCCCCTTCCCAGGCTCAGCCCCCAGCCTCCTTCTCCACCCAGCCATGGGCTTACATGTCCTTCTCTCCTGTTGTCATGAAACCCTAGATCTGCAGACAACCTGTAAGCCTTGGGGATGACACAGAACTCTGAACGTCTCATTCCATCAGCCATCACCTGGTCCGTCTCTCCTTGGCAGGTGGCCCCGTGCCTCCTCCTTCCACTCCCAGGTCTCCAGGCTGCTCCTGCCCTGGGAGCGTCTGGGATAAGTTCAGAACAACAGCCTCTTCATCAGTCATCAGGCCCGTCTTTGGGGCTACAGCAAGCAGCTCCCATCACTGAGCGTCTACCACAGTCAGGCACATTTTAGGTGCCTTATGTCCATTTTCGAATTTAATGATCACAAGTAGCCCTGAAGGCAGACCCTCTGTTTCACAAAGGATGAGGGTGGGGCTCAAGGAGGTTACGCTGCACAGCTAGTGATGGGAGAGGCAGGTGTGAACCAGGTTGACCCCAGAGCCCTGCTCTTACCAGTGTACCACACTGCCTTTCCTGGGTCAGTGCAAAGGAACCAGACTGGGGCCACTTGGTCAAGAAGACACCTGAGTCCCGATGCCCTGACTGTGTCACCCATTAGCTTGAGGACCCTTAGGTGGACTTCCCACAAAAGGTTCAAGAGTTGGGGAAAGGAAGCAGTTGAGATTTCAGAGGCCAGGCCCTGCTTCCTCTGTACAGAGGGGGAGAATGGGCGCCACCTGGGCAGGCTGGGGCCAAGCTGGGTACCGGAAGCTGCATCCTCCTGGCACTTCTCTGTAGAGGAACAGATCCCAGGAAGACACTCCACCAGACAAAGGACCAGCAAGAAGAGAAAGGCTGCCTGGACCCCAGCTCCTCCGCACAGCCAATGGACTCCCAGAGGCCTCAGCCCTCCTCCCACCTGGGATCCAGATTCCCCTGCCCCAAATAAATGCTTCCTCCTGGGAAATAGGTGGCCACATTTGGAGACAGTACAGGACAGGGGTTAGGAACAGGCTCTGCCACTTCCTAGGGCAATACCCAGGAAGTGCCTAGGTATTACCTAGGCACTTCCTGGGTCATACCTATGGAAGTTACTAAACCTTTCTGTGCCTCAGTTTCCCCTTCTGTAAAACAGAGATCGCAATAGTGCTTAAAAGAATAAATTAGTATTTTCAAAGTGCCCAGAACACCGCCTAGCAGAGTGGGGGGCTACAGAAGTGTCAGTGTTGTTATTATTATTAGACAAAGACAGAGCAAGTTAGAGCAATGAAGGTGGCAATTCAGAGCTGGCCAATAGCAAGGTTCATTAGTACAAATGCTGCTGATTGGATCTGCAGAAAAAGAAACTGGTGTGAAAGGCCTCCCTTCTAGAGCTTGCTGTGCTCGTCTCAGAGTGAGGGGCTGGTGTCGTTGAGATGGGAGTTCTAAGTCAAACCCCGCCCCTCGCCCAGGCTCTGTGATTCCGACGTCTTACCTAACCTCTCCCTAGCAGAATCAGGGGAACCATGCTCTGCATTTGCTCTTGAAGACATCCTGACCACTCATGCTGACCACTCGGGGTGCCAGGCTGCCAGGTCCTGGTCTCTGCAAGAGCTGGCTGTGATTGTGCCCAGATATACCCATGCCAGCTGTTCACCTTTGTAATGACACAACGTGGTAAGTGGATAAGTGGATGAAATCCGGGTGTGTAAAAAGAAAGAGTTGTTTCCATGAAGACGGAACTGGCTGCTTTAGAAATAATAAAGACAAGTCACTAAAACAAAAGTTTCCGTTGAATGAGACTGAGCAAAGCAACTGTAAAAGATAGCGGAGAGGGACTTCCCTGGTGGTCCAGTGGTTAAGACTCCACACTCCCAATACAGGGGGCCCAGGTTCGATCCCTGGTCAGAGAGCTAGATCCCGTGTGCCGCAACTAAGACCCGGTGCAGACAAATAAATAAATAAATATTAAAAAAAGGAGAGAGAGATAGGGGAGAAGAATAAAAATTGACAAGGTCGATACGCCTTACGTAAGAATGATGAACCGATCAAACAAAAGCTCTTGGCCTTACATCAGTACATCAACGTACATCGATGTTTTAAGTTAAAATAAAATGCTTAGATTCGAGGTGTAGCATGTTAATTAGGTACGTAAACCAAAGTTGCAGTTACTCAACCAATGAATCACGTAGGATAAAAGGGCTCTTATGAAGCTAGACATTTCTTGTCACAGTTGCGTCTAATCTAATCGCTATTTTGCCTTAATCTATGTTTTTCAAGCTATAGTTGAAGGCACTGGGCTGGGAGTAGCGGAAGCCGCAGGAAAAACATAAACATCTTCCCAGAGCATCCATCTGACTCAAGTAAGGGAGAAATAGTCCTCATAGCAAAACAAACATGGATTATCATGGAATAGAATGTAAAATTAATGTTAGTGTTAAAAATAAAACTTGAAGCTTCAAAGCAAGGTCACAGTTGGGGTGGGTTGCTGCAGGCTAGGGTCGGAATCCCATCTCCTCTGGCAGGAAGAGCGGGTGGGAAAGTTGGAGAAGCACAGTCCGTGAGGGTCAAGGTCACTGCCAGCTGCCCAGCCATCTCCCAACCACTTTCCCACAAACCTGCAGCACAAGGGCTTCTGGGACAGCTGCCTCCAGAGCAGCTTGCCCACTTGGGCACCCCTGTCTCGCTGCTGCAGCTTGCAGGTGACAGGGCCAAGCCAGAGCCCACTGCCATGGCCAAGGCCACTTGATGGCAGACCTCACTAGAAGACCTCACCTCCTCCCTCCTCAGCCCCTGTCCTCCAAGCTCCTTCAGACCTTGAAGGGTTAGAAAAAGCTGAAAAAACTAAACCTTCTGGTTTTGGCACATCTGAGAGGAACAGGCTGATAACAAAGGACAAAGCGATTCCAACCTTTATCTGTAAAATGGCGGTATTTATTAATACACAACCTGTGCATTCCAAAAAGATCATTCATGGGAGGGTCAAATAAGATAGTGGTTGAATAAACCTTGGCATGCAAGCAAACCTCAACGACTTATGACAAAGATACCTGTCATTTAAAATCCATTCACTCCTACAGCGTGGGCTGCAAAGATTCATTCATCCACTGGCAAAAACAGCAACTTTTGGATGCCCATTACCAAGTACAGGTTTTTCCTTATTTCTAATCCTCACGACAATCCAGTAAAAGAGCTACTGTTATCCCAATTTTCAGGTGAAAACCTGGCGGCTCAGAGAGGTTAAGCAACTCGTCCAGGTCACTATGTGTTAGGGGTCAAAGCCAAGATCTGAACTTCTGTCCAATTTTAAAGCTCGGCTTTTTTTTTTTTTTTTTTTTAATTGGCTGAGTGGCACTTGGGACCTTAGTTCCCTGACCAGGGATCGAACCCGTGCCCCCTGAGTCTTACACTGGACCGCCAGGGAAGTCCCAAAGTTCTTGCTTCAGACGCGAACATAAGGCTTCCTTTCTACCCATTCTCAAAACACTGTGCCTCCCACTGTGCTTCCCGCTGGAAATATGAAGCCACACACATCTTACGAAGCTGCCACATATTAGATGTGCTGCTGCACTTAATTTAAAAATAGACCACGCTTCATCACTGGTTTCCCAATGACAGTAGATGACCTGTAGTATTCAAATATTCGTCACACCACACAATAGGGAAAAAAGATTCATGACCCAGTGAGCCGGCTTTTGGACCCAAGAGCCATCAGAAACAGGAGGTGTGGTTTTGCTCACCTTTTCATTGGCTCTGAACATGAGAAATGTTTTCTAATGGAGTTTTTTGAGAGGGACAGATAAAGGGGAAAGTTAGGGGTTTTCTTGTGTTTTTTCCCCTTTGAAGAAATTTCTCACGAAGCTGTTTATTTGAGACCAAGACCCTGGTTTTATTAACTTCCTCCTCAGACACAGATCAGCAGCAAAGAGGAAAATGCATGCATTAAAATGGATAAATAATCTGTGTGCTGGACTTACATCCCCCCTCACCTGAGGCTACCTGATGCCCACTTGAGAGGAGCATGGAGGCCTCTTTACTCCAAGGGGCTGCAAAAGCCTGCTTCATGGGCAGCAACCCAAGCTGGTGCCAAAGCCCCCAGAGTCCCACACCTGAAACACCTGCCTCAGTTTCCCAAACTGCATGAAGGGGCATCAGGATGTGGATGCAGAACAGTCACCAAGATGAATTCTGGACTCCACCATTTGTAAGCCTTTACCCCCACTTCCACGCTATGGAGGCAACAGTACCGTAGAGCACAGGGTCCTGCAGCCCCCCACAGCCCCGCCTTTCAGCGAGGTTAAGCATCACCTGGCATCGGTTCATGTATTTGCCCCAGGGAGGCTCACACCCAAATGCAGCCAGCCAGACAGCCATCGAAAGGATCCATTTCGACAGAGAGGGGCTGTCAGCTTCCTCCTAGGATCGGCTACCTTTACAGCAGAAAAATGGATCCCTTTGGCTTAAATGTAAACCGTCTCTCCTTGCAGAAACAAGGTGAATCGTGAGAGTGAATGGGGACTTGTTAAAATAATGATAATAACGAAAACAGCTAGTGTTTACTGAGTATCAGCTATGTGCTAGGTGATGTTCATTATCTAGTTTATCTCACTTAATCCTTAACACAACCCTAAGAATAGATCCCTTTAGCTTCACTTTATAGAAGAGGAAACCGAGGATCAGAGAAGGTAAGTAATCTACTCAAGGTCACACAGCAGGGTTGTGGAGAAACTACAGTTTAAATTCCAGAGTTCCATCCAATTCCAGAGTTCAAGGGTTTAACTACTGTATTACACTGCAGCAAACCTCATGCTGTACATAGAGCTAGCAACCAAAAAGAAAGCTATTTAGTCTCATTGCAAAAACAAACAAACAAAAAAACAGAAAGAAAACAAAGCACATTTAAGATGACTAACTTTTAGGCCTATTAGTAAAACATTTTTTTCCAATATTATTTTAAATGCCAGCAAGAGTGTCATGAAACTATTATATATCACTGGGATAAACTGGTCCTATCTTTCTTGGAAAAACATTTAGCTTCAGGAGCCATAAAAATGGTCAATGCCTTTAATGTGATAATTTGTGAAAATGGTCAATGCCTTTAATGTGATAATTCGTGAAAACTCAGATACCTGAAAATATCCGTTACAGTATTTCAAAAGTGGGGTGTGTGTGTGTGTGTGTGTGTGTGTCTGGAAGCAACATAAATGTCCCACAATGGAGGATGACCAAGAAAATAATGGTGTCCCTGCATTAGGACACTTATACCGTCAATAAAAGGATGGCCAGGTGATGAAGCAATGTGGAAAAATGCTAATGTGCCCATGTTAAGTGTAAAAGCAAGTTACAAAAGCACATGCTTTGCCCCTCAAAAAATTAAGTATAGGATTACCATATGAGCCAGCAATTACACTTCTGGTTATACATGCAAAAGAATTCAAAGCAAGGACCCAAACAGATATCTGTATATCCACGTTCAAAGTGGCATTATTCAAGATAACCCCACAGTGGAAGCAACCCAAGTGTTCATTGATAGATGACTGGATAAGCAAAATGTGGTCCATCCACACAATGGAATATTATTCAGCCCTAAAAAAGAAGGGGATCCTGACACGTGCTGCAACATGGATGAATCTAGAGGCTATTATGCCAAGTGAAATAAGCCAGTCACAAAAGGACAAATACTGTACAATTCCACTTAGATACCAAGAGTAGTCAAATTCAGAGACAGGAGGTTGAATGGTGGTTTCCAGGGGCTGGGTGGAAAGGGGTATAGGGAATTAGGGTTTAAGGGGTAAAGAGTTTCAATTTTGCAAGACAAGAGAATTCTGGAGATGGATGGTAGTGATGGTTCATAACAAGGTGAATGTACGTCAAAATAGTAAATTTTATATATATTTTACCACAACTGAAACATAAAAATTAAGATAAAAGAGCACATGCCTACTAATCACAATTAAAAATGCACATTTTAAAAAAGGAAAAGATACCCAAATTGGCAGTGGCTACGTTGGGATAGTGGGAAAATAATCAATCACTTACAGATCACCTTCTACACACCAGCTCCTTGACAGACGTTATGTGTTTCACTGTGTGCCTGGCACTTTACCCACGAATATATGAAATCTTTAAGACTGGCGGTAACATTGCTATTTCAATGTTAACAACTGGGGATTCTGAGGCTTGCGATTTCCCCCAAAGAGAGTGAAACAGAAGCGAACTGAAATACCACTTTAGAAACAGCCACACCCATCACTCCCAACACTCCCTCTTGGCTCAGAAAGTAGGTGGGCTTGGAAAGCACCCACTTCTAGGAGAAGCTCAGAGAGCCTTCTCTGAACGGGTGAGGTCACCCCTTCTGGGGCGGGAGTGGGGGGTTCTCCTACACACCAAGCTGGTGCAGCGCCGGCCTCAGGCCCCAGGGACCGGGCCGACCCGCAGGGAGGGGAGAGTGGGCCATATTTTGGAATGACCCAAAGAGAGTCAGCGTTTGTCTGCAAGGAGAGAGTGAGGAGGGAGGTTCCCAGGCTTTTAATTTTTTTTTTTTTTCCATCTTGAAATTGGCAGCATTTCTGATATGATTGCAGGGGATTTCCACCAACCAAATAGAAAATTCAGTTTTAGCGTTAACTGTAAGGAGAGAGGAGTTTTGCAACCTTTGTCATTTTTGAAACGCTGGCAGTGGCACCAAGACGAGAATGTTTTCCTCCCTCTCAAATCAGTCAGGCTCCAGCCATCCTTGGCTGGTGGTTAATTACCACACGCGTCTCACTCCCAGACAGCAGGGCACTGACACTCCCTGACCCGCCCAGAGCGCTGCCCTCCCGACCTGCCCCTCCAACAGCTTGGCTGGGAAACGTGTTGGCTCCTTGGAGAGTGGCTGAAAGAGCTCTTCTGAGGCCCCACGGTAAGGAAACATTTGATGGGGCCCCAAGTCCCACGGTCAGATCCACAGAAGCAGCTGGAGGGAGGAAACTGCTCTCTAAACAAAAATGGTTTTGAAAAATAAGCCAGCCAAAGGGGAATTGCTTCATAAGTTGCACATTCACTTCTCCCTTTAACTGTGCAATTGAAGAAAAACAAGGTGAAGCAGGAACTAACCCCTCACATCCCCCCATTCACCCCCACCCCCACCCCCACTATCTCCCTTTACCAAGCACAAAGGCTAACTGGGTCTGAGGCTGGTCTCTATTTGTGGATTGTCTGTGCCGTGTAAGCTCCCCCGGGGGCTGGTACCCGCCCTGCCTGCCTGCCTTGTTGTTAGCACAACCCCTTGGCCCGCCCCCCGCCCCCCCCTCCACCCCGGGGGATCACGGTAAACACTTGCTAAACGTAATAAAGCAAGAGAAGGGATGGAGCCCGCAGCATCATGCAAAGATATGCTTTATGTGCCCTCCCCGGGCATGGACCGAGGCTGTAGAAATGCAGCTTATCCTGCTGGGAAAGGGCATCGGCATGGCCGGGAGGGCCTCTGGGGCAGTTGCCCTAATTCCAGAAACAACTATATTCGTGGAGTGGCCAGCGTTGTTTCCAAACATGGGTGGAGAAGGTGAGGGGAGTGGAGCTCAGAAGGAGGTAAGCTTGGCTGTCTTTAGAGCTGGCAACTGCCGACTAGGTTTTGAGAGCACACCCCATCCTCCCACCCAATCCGCACACTCCAGGGCGTCTTCCATTACTTTGGTGAAAGCACCAAAAGAGAATCAACCTCAACATGTGCTAGGCAGTGCTCTCATGAGCCAGGATGGACAGAACCTCAAAGTCAAGAAATCAAGCCACAGCACGGCATGGAAAGGCTAAAGGGTTGGCAATTTCTGCTCTAGAGAGAGCAGAAGAGAAAGCTCTGTTCCTGTCTCCTTGTGTTTGGTGACAGCCTGCTAAATCAGAAGAATCTTCGTCCCCACTTGTCACATCAATCAAACCGGGTGGACAACGGTAGTAGGGTTTTACAGGAGAGTATCCAGGTGGCTCTGAAAGGACACTCCGAGTCCCCCGTCCCCACAACAAGAGAACTACTAGCAAACATTCTCCTTCATCTGCAAGCAGCTACACCATCAGATGATTAAACGCTTTGGCATCTGAAGGAACCGGAATTCTGGATCAGCTAATTGTAAACGTGTGGGTCGGGAAGTTATTTAACTTTTCTGAGCCTTCGTTTCCTCCGGTGAAAATGGAGACATCATTCAGCTCCTATGGTTAACCGAAAACCATCTGTAAAAACGGTCAGTTCTTTGGAGGGGAAGAGTCCCCTGTGGTACCATTCACTTGACAAGAACACCAAGGCACTGTCAGTCACTCCAGGGGTGCGCACCCCTTCGGGAAGTGCTCGGTGGGATTAGTCCTCGGTTTCAAAGTCCCTTTGGAGCAGTGAACCTTTCGCTCCGAGATTCCTGGGGAAGGAACCCGCTCCCGGCCCCAAGGCACAACCGCCCCGCACACACACGTGACCGTGCAGGACATTTCTCAGGGTGGCGTCCACTGGGGCTCTGCAGGAGCCCGCGGGAAGAAGCCCCACTTGATGGTACGGTGGGGTTCGAGACCCCACAGGTCCCTCCTTCCAGGGGACACCTGAACGAAGTGAAAGCCGCTCAATCATCCGAGGGCGCCAAAGCGCTCCATCTGCAAACTGGGGGGATCCCAAGGGTGCTGCGCGAGAACCTGGTACGTGGGCCGCCCCAGGCCGCCCCCCACTCCGACCCCGGAAATCCCATCCCCACCCGCTTCCCCTCCGGGAGCGCGCTTTTCGGGGCCTCCTATCAGTCCTCTCCTGGCCCCCTGGACCTCCATCTCCCCACCGGAGCAGGGAGCAGACGGCAAAGCAGTGCCCCCCATCCTGGTCCCCAAGAAAGTTCTCCCTGTTCCCCTCTCCTCGATCTCAAAGAAAGGGGTGCAGAAGGCGAAGCCTAAATAAAAACAGGAAACGCGATTTAAAAAAAAAAGAAGAAGCCTCATTCAGGCTGAATTACGGGTAAGAGTATTTAAAAGAAGAAAGAAAAAAAAAGAGTCCGGAAATGCAAAGCTGAAGGCGGTTTTGCCGCCGTAACCCGGGCCCAGCCGCAGATCCGGGGGCTGATCTCCGCCGCGCGGCTCTAGTAAACACGCGGTGAGCGGCGCCCGCGGCTAGGCAACGTCCACGCGCCCGGCAACGTCCTCCCCGGCCGCTCTCCAGCCCAGGGCCCTGCTCACCAGAGCTGGGGAGGGCGCGCCGGGCCAGGGCGCCGGGGACGTGTGCGCACCCCTCTCCCCACCGCTCGACGGGAGCAGGGGGGCGGCACCACCGTTAAGGAGAGTAGCCTGCACCCCGCGGCGCGGCCGGGGCGCCCTGGGGTCCCGCTCGCCAGCGCCCGGGACAGGGCGCACGCGGCTGAGCGCTGTCCGTCTCCCCGCGCCTCGGCGGGTGCATGCGAGGCCGCACCGCCGCTGGGAGCGCAGCCCGCACCCCGCCGCCGGGCCCGGGGAGCTCCCCCATCCCGCTCCGCGGGGCAAGCAGTCCAGGCGCAGGGGAGCTGGGCGCACCCCTCTCGGCGGACGCTCAGGGGGCGGCCCCGACCCCGCGCACAGCCTTGGCCCAGGTCCCGGGCTCGCTGGACGCGGGCGGGCGCACAGAGCCGGGCGCACGGGCTGTACGCGCCGGGAGAAGTCCGCAAGCCGGTCCCGCGGCTCCCCGGGGTCCCCCGATGTCCCCGGCCCTGGTCCTCTCCCCCACCTCGCAGACGCAGCCAGAGGCGAGCGCTTACCGGTCCCGGCGCGGCTGGCAGGGGCTGGGGCGGCTCGGGCCGGCGGCCGCTGGGAGCGACGGCGCTGGGCGCGAGTGAGCCTCGAGGGAGGGAGGCGGGGCGCGGTACGGGCGCCCCGCCTGCTGACAGCCCGCACACTCCACTTCCCACTTTGTTTCCTTTTTACTTGCAACAGGAAAAACAACAGGTCCTCCCGCCGCTTCTCCTGCCGCTGCGCCCTCCCCTCCCGCCCCCCAAGTCCCCACCCCGTCTGCGGGTGGAGGGGCATCATTCCAGGGCCTCTGGAAGCTGCACCTTGACCTTCTTCAAAACAAGTTTATATGTATTTATATATAAAAGAAAACAACCAAATAAAGGTCCTAAGAACCCATAAGAGCCCCACGCCTTCCACATTCACACACTAAAGAATTTAAACAGTGGCGGGAGAAAAGCTGGAGGCAGTCAGGAGCGCCCCCAAAGCCAAGTGCAGGGAACTGGGCTGGAGGGAGGGTAAGTGGGGCGGGGCTTGGAGCTCAAAGTCCCACTCCGCTCAGCCCTAGAGGGAAACGGTGGCCTCCAGGCTTTGATGGGTAAAGAGCATGGGGGTTGGGGGTCAACGCCCCCCCCCACAACCCCGCCCCGCCCCGCCCCAGATTACAGTAGTGGCTTCAGATCCTTCTAGGATGTGATGGGGGATGAGCCAGTCAATAGCTTAATCAAATGACTTAAAGGACCCTCCCCAACCCAGCCTGGGAGGTAAAGCACCTGTTTGGTTCCCTTGGACAGATGAGGACACTGAGGCTTGGGAAGAGGCTCTTTCTATCCAAGAGATTCCCTGGCCTCTCAGGACCATCTTGGGCTCAGTGCTAGCTACAGCAACGGAAGCAGCAGGCGGTTCTGTGTCTAGCCAGGAAAGGGGAGAGAATTTGGGCAACAAGAGTGGGTTACTAAGTGGTCCCAGTTTTCTAAGATCTAGGCTGCAGGCTCTGATCTCTCAACTGGATGATACCTGTGGAGGAACCAGGAGGGACCATGGGTCTCTTTGGCAGAGAATGTTGGGTCTGTCCCCAGGAGTGTACATCCTTCCCAACAGAACATCTGAGGCTCACAGCCTCACTCCTACCCCAGGCCAGGACCACTCCAGGGCGATACTGTCAAAAGCCAGAAGAGAAATGGACATTTCAGAGAGAAAATCTGATGGCAGGTTTGGATGTTTCCGAACATCTGTCCTAGCCCTGCTTTTGCCTGGTTGCAATTTAAACACTGCTTACTGATTTTCAGAGCTGGTCGTAAGAAACAGTCAGATGAGGAACGCTTTTGCATCATCCAAAGGAACTCTTCGTTGAATACGTATTTGCTGACAGCTAGTCAGATCATGCTTTGTAATACGCAAGACGGGAGACCTGCCAAGTGCTCAGATGTGCTTCACACGCTGTTATCTCTGATCTCGACAATAGCCTCCCAAGAGAAATCTTATCATCCCCACTTGAGAGATACGAAAACTGAGGCTCAGGAAGGTTGAATCCTTTTGAGGGGCCACACAGTCAGTGTCTAGCTACTTCCAGATCCTCGATTATTTGCCCATGCCACACTGCTTATGCCCCAGTCCAAGAAGAAGTTTCACTTTCCTGAAACCCCAATGCACTTCCTTTTAGAAACCAAGCCATAGGACTTATCCCCCTCTTTTGCCTGGGGTACCAGGAAAGTCAAGTTAACTGTGGCATCAAGTACAGTCAATATGGCCCCTCAAGTTCCCGGTAGACTTCTGCCTTCCTCTCTACAATTTCTGATCTCTCTTTCTCACTTTATTTTTAACTGTTGTCATGTGTGTTTTGGAGGAAGCTACTTCAAGTTCCTTTTGAATTGTAAGTGAAATGGACCCGCCAAGGTGGAGAATTTATAGCAGTCCTAGAAGAAAAGTGGCACTTGGGCTGTAAGGAAGTCAACACGTGTTACTCCTGTGACCTCCTGACTGGGAAAGACTTTGGTCCCATTTTATGGAAGGGAAAAGAGATCTTGGGTATTAAGGGGGCAGCTGGTCGGTGGAGAACAGCTCGGATGGACAGGAGGCACCCCGCAAGCCGCTCAGAGGAGCACACAGAGCCCTCCAGACCAGTTTCCTTCTGGGCCTGCCACCTTGTCCTGCAGAACTTCCCCCTCCAAAAGCCAAGCCAGCCTCCACAGCTTCTCACGGATGCAGTAAGCATCTTTGCTCTGTTCAACCTCGAGTGCTTTCACCACCGCCACCCACACATGCCCGCAGCAGGCTTAACTCAGTGCAGCCAGAGCCAAGACGAGCACCCGGCTGCAGGGGTACAAGTGAGCAGCCCACTTCCTCAGCCCCTCCACAAAGTGCTCCAGACACCTGCCTCCATGCCCCGTCCTGGCACGAAGCCCTCTTTGCTGAGGGGCCTTTCCTTCCAGGCAGGGCAAAAATTATCCAGCTCAAACCCTTGCCCATTTGCCTTGGCCAAGGAAAGTGTGGTGAAGATTCACAATGAAGAGACCCTTCCCTGCAGCCAAAGTGCCTGGCATTGCCACTGTGGAGCTGTGTGACCTCAGGTGAGTGGCTTAAGCTCTCTGTGCCTCCATTTCCTCATCTGAAAAACACGGATGCTGATACTGGCTTTCAACGTTTAGAACTGTTGTTAGGATTAAATGAGTTAATACATGTAAAGTGCTCCTAAGAGTACCTGACACAGAGTGAACCCCCAGAAAATAACCCCCAGTTATTGAGTTATTCCAGAACAGCATCTTTGTGCTTTGTGGGATTGGATGTTTCTGCTCTAGGACAATATTTTTCAATAGCAGTAACAGCAGGTTGTGACATATTAACACATTAGTGTACTGGAAATCCATTCAGCAGGTCAAGTTTATAAAAATGCAACAGAATAAACAATACTAGATTGTACTCCACATAGCAAGGGTGGTATCCCTCCCTGAGGCTTTTTGTCCCATTTATAGGTATGTGTGGGGGACCATTAAGTCAAGATGTAAAATGCATCCTCACTGCAGGTCCCTGTCAACACCACTAGGAAGCTGCTGCCTTCTGGGGACAACACCATAACGGTGGTGGCAATGCAAGGGCAGTGCAGATGGGTAGAGAACTCGGCCAAGGTCAGGCTTGATTCCCGGGAAGTCTGACTTTTGAGGACACAGGCTCCAGCAAGTGCAGAGAGGTGGCCAGGGGGGAAATACCTGAGGAAGAGAAGCTGGGGCTCCAGGCTGTGCCTGCCATGTGGGGAATGACCCAGGGGTGGATGGTTTGTGCCCTCGCACTTCATTCATCTCAGGTCAGAGCTGGACCGAAGGGCCCAGGAAGACCCAGACAACTCAGAGGTGGCCCAGATGAACCTGGCTCCTGTGGGACCAGGGCTGAACTGACGGGGACTGAGTTTCTGGGCCCACCTGGATGGGAGCTCCAAACAGAAACTGAGTTATCTTTTTTGTAAAACACGCACACTCGGGAATTCCCCGGTGGCGCAGTGGTTAAGAATCCGCCTGCCAATGCAGGGGACACGGGTTCGAGCCCTGGTCTGGGAAGATCCCACATGCCGCGGAGCAACTAAGCCTGTGCGCCACAACTACTGAGCCTGCGCTCTAGAGCGCACGAACCACAGCTATTGAGCCCACGTGCTGCAACTACTGAAGCCCGCGTGCTAGAGCCCGAGTACCACAACTACTGAAGCCCGTGCGCCTAGAGCCTATGCTCTGCAACAAGAGAAGCCATCGCAATGAGAAGCCCGCGCACCACAACGAAGAGTAGCCCACGCTCGCCGCAACTAGAGAAAGCCCGCGCGCAGCAACGAAAACCCAACACAGCCAAAAATAAATAAAAAATTAAATCTTAAAAAAAAAAAAAACACTCACACTCAAAACCCAGGCTTCCTGGGTTCAAATCCCAGCCGTGCAAGCCTGGGGTAGTCACTTCAGCACCTCCTGACCCTGCGCTGGAGAGGGTTCCCTGAGTGAATAATCCTGCCCCTAGCACAGTCAATGTTCCAGAAACAGCAGTTGGCTTTAAACAAATCCTCTAAAGCTCTTCCTAGACCAGGGTGTGGGGGAAATGTGGAAAGGGGAGGAGGGGAGTAGCGGGGTTTGGGGTCATGAGGCTGGATCCAACCCCAGCACCTCCATACACTGGGGGTGACCCAGGTTTTGCAACACTGATTCATTTGACAAGTTCTGGGCTTTGGGATACAGCACCGTACGAGACAAAGACCTGCCCTCCTGGGGCTTACACTCCAGTGAGAAGAGAAACTATGAAGAATGAGAATAAGATACAGTGTCATGAACTACTAAATGCTGCAAAGAAATATGCAGCAGGTTAGGAGGGGAGAGGGGTGGGGGAGGGGACACTGGAGGTCAGGACCTTCCAGCAGAGCGAGGATATGAATGAGGTGAGGGAAGGGCCCTGCTGGTATCGGAGGGAAGAGCATCCCCGGCGGAGGGAACGGCCAGTGCAAATGTGCTGAGCACGTTGGAGGACCAGGAAGGAAGCCAGGGAAGCTGGAGGTGGGGTGGGTGCAAACAGCAAAGGGAAGGATCTGGGGAGGGGCAGCGGGGTATTTGGGATTTGGCTGAAAGAGTGATGAGAAGCAGAGGGAGGGTTCTAAGCTGAGCTGGGGAAGGGCGGGCTGTGATTTACATGTTAAAAAGTCTACAATATACACGTATATACTTCCTTGCTCTGCCAACCCTAAAGTTCTAGAAACAGTAACCCCCAAGAAGCAACGAGCACACAGCCAGCACCCAGATCTGGGTCTCTAATCCCACTCTGCTCAATAAAAAAGACCAGGACTCCTTGGAGAAATGGCTGATTCTTTGATGAGGACAGGAAATAGACAAGATGAGCCTGGAGCATCTCACAGTGGCAGAAAGAGAAGAACTCCGCAAAAACAACAAAACAAAACGCCACAGTGGTGGGGTTAGGGGCACGGCAGTGAACTGAACAGGCTTCTAATGGCCAATGAGGGGACAGTTTGAGCAACAAAATAAGGCATTATTGGCTTAGAACCCAAGGTGTAAAATCTGTACCCAGCTCTTTCCCTATGGACATATTATGGGGTGTTAATAATCAGCCATGAGACTACAGCCCTCAGGAGAGTGTAACTCTCCTGCAGAGCTACAGCCATTTGCCTGGAGTGTTGCCACCTTAAAAGATTAATTCACATCTCCCATATTATTAATACTACAGCTGTAAACATCTAAGAAACAAATGAATACTTCTACAAAATAAATCTGGGAAGAGAAGTTAGGAAATTAAATTTAAAACTAATAGTATTTTAATCATAATAAGCAGGAAAGATTGAGAATTTAAATTCTTTGAAGGCAGAGATCATTTTTTATTTATCTTTACTATCAGAACAGTTGTCATTATATTTAATTCAATAAATTATTTTTAAAGTGAATGACAAAAAAAAAAAAAGAGCCCAAGGTATAAAATAAATATCTGTGAGTCCAGACTGATATAAATAAATGATTGAATAAATAAATAAACAAGGGAGACTAATCTCCTGCACAGTAGAACACCAGATAATTTGGGAAGAGGCTTCACCTGCCCTCACGGAGGAGGAGCTGAACTCATCACCCCTTCAGTGTAGGCTTGTGACTTCTTCCAAAGAGGACACAAGGGAAGGGGGGACAAAGATGGCCTTCCCAGTGGAGACACCTGGCAGCCACCGCCACAGCCAGGTGATCAAGGTTCCCGTCATCAGTGGTAAGTATGTTGACAGCAGGCACCCTTGATGTGATGTGATGAGAATGACACTTTGCTCTGTGGTCTTCCCCCCAAGAGCCCATAAACACCAGTCTAGTCATGAGAAAAAAAAACAAAACAAAAAACCCCAAAACCACCATGCAAACCCAAATGAGGGAACGGTCTACAAAAATACCTGACCAGTCCTCCTCATAACTGTCAAGATTATCAAAGACGAGGAAAATCTGAGAAACTGTCACAGCCAAGAGCAGCCTAAGGTGACATGACAACGAAATGTCATGTGATGTTCTGGGTGGGATCTTGGAACAGAAAAAGGACATTAGGTAAAAACTAAGGTAGTCTGGGGCTTCCATGGTGGCGCAGTGGTTAAGAATCCGCCTGCCCATGCAGGGGACACGGGTTCGAGCCCTGGTTCAGGAAGATCCCACATGCCGCGGAGCAACTAAGCCCGTGAGCCACAACTACTGAGCCCGCGTGCCACAACTACTGAAGCCTGCGCACCTAGAACCCGTGCTCTGCAGCAAGAGTAGCCACCACTCTCCACAACTAGAGAAAGTCTGCGCGCAGCAACAAAGACCCAACGCAGCCAAAAATAAATAAACAAAGAAACAAACAAAAAAAACTAAGGTAGTCTGGATGAAGTATGAACTTTAGCTAATAGTCATGTACTTGTGACAAAAGTACCATCACAATGTAAGATGTTAGCAATGGAGAAACTAGGTGTGGAATATATGAGAACTCCCTATACTATCTTTGCAACTTCTCTGTAAATCTGAAACGATTCTAAAATTTAAAATTTATTTATGGGACTTCCCTGGAGGTCCAGTGGTTGTAAGATTCCACGCTTCCAACGCAGGGGGCGTGGGTTTGATCCCTGGTCAGGGAACTGAGATCCCACATGCCACGTGCCGCGGCCAAAAAATAAATACATTTGAAAATTTTTATTTAAAGAAAAAATATTAGAATGATGCTGGGGGGATGCGGGGAAGGACCAGGCTGAACGCCTTGGGGCCAGGAAGGATGTGCAGAAAGCAGGAGCATCGTGTTAAGCGCCTGGAGTACAACGATTTAGGTGGTTGGCCGGAGTCACAGAATGGGAGGGGGTGCAGCACAGAAGGTTCAGAGGCAAGGCCTTTATTCTCTGGCCCTGGAGACTCAGCCCGTGGAGTCTGATGGGGGTGGGGGATGGGTATTCTGGAACCTTCTCTCCTGGGAGCCCTGAGACCCAGCCCTGCTCCCACATCGTCCAGTCTGTCTCCTGCTCTGTAAAATGATAATAAAAAGTTGTGATGCCAACTTCAGAGAGCTTGCGAGACTAAAAAGACGTGTTTCAGTGAAAGTGGTCTGGAGACAGACGACGCTTTGCAAATAGGGTGCAGAAGAGGCAGTGCTGGATGGAGCTGGGCCTTGCTCTTCCTCGACTACATCCCGGTACACACTTTACCCGCTGCTCTAAAAGCTTCTATCTACCTAGAAAATGCCCCTCTAGATAGCTGTCTTTAAAGGCACCCATTCTGAGGAGCACTGCCACGTGAAACGCTAAAAACCTCAATGAGAAGGCATCCAACTGGGTTCTTTTCCCACAGACAGAAGAAGCATCAGTAAGAGAAGGACAGAGGAAGATTCGAGACAGACAAGAAGAGGACACAGAGACAGGAATGGGAGAGGGCCACGTGAAGACGGAGGCAGAGATTGGAAGGATGTGGCCACCAGCCGAAGACCTCCTGCAGCCACCAGATGCTGGAAGAGGCCAGGAAGGAATCTCTCCTAGAGTCTACAGAGGGGGCGGCCCTGCTGACGCCTTGAGTTTGAACTTCTGGAAGGAAGAAACTGAGGCAGTGCCTTGGGTAACTGGCCAAGGTCACCCAGTTGGCAGGCGGGGTTAGCAGACCCCGTGTGCCTAGGTCAATAGCTTCACCACTAGGTAGCAGCCTTCCTACAACCCTGAAGTCAGATGACCCAGAGGGTGTGGAGTCTATCAGACAAGCAGCAGCAGTGAGCTGGCCCATGAACCAAAAGTGAGAGGAAGAAAATGTGTCACCTCAGCATTGTGGAGGGTCTTCCCCTTGGCCAGAACTGTCCGGAGGAAGGCATGGTCCATCCACTGAATGGAATAGTATGCAGCCATTGAAAATGGTGATTCTGAAGACCTGGGGCATCATGGGAAGTGATCCCATCAAGAAGTGAAAAGGGCTCAATGCAGAATTGCCTCTGTGCTGGGTCACCACAGCATAAGTGCCCCATACATGCACGTGTGTAGCAGGAGGTGACTTAGAACAGTGAAAGCTGTGTGGGAGGAGGGTGACAGATGTTTTTCTTTCTGTTTCATTTTCTAGTCACACTTTGCCAAATGTGTAATAAAAATGCAAAAATGTAAAACTTGATTTCCTCTCCCCAAGTCAGAGCTAATCCCTCTAACCGCTCTTTACATCAGGACATTAGATGAGCCATTGTTCCATCCTGCCTGGGCTCCAATCATGTTGCACTGCAGCTAGATGGTCACGTGTCTGCAAATGAGGAACAGGGATGACCCTGTACAGGGATGAGCACCCAGGAGAAGGACTCCTTTGGGAATACAGGTGGCATCCGGGAACTCTGTCAGTGGATAGCAGGTCCTCAGCCAATGGGAGCTCCAATCCGGGGAGGCGTCAGATGGCAAGGGCACCACGCTCTTGGGGTGTGTGCCCAGCTCCTTTGTCTAGAAGCACCCCCCCCCCCCCCCCCGCTGCATCCCCGTGGCTATATCGCAGTCTTGGTCAGGTGTGCTTGCCTTTGAGCCTGCCCAGGTTGATGGAACCAGGGGTGGTCACCTGGTGCCAGGTTTGCCAAGCAGTGATCTTCACCAGAATGTGGGAGTAGAACTAGGAGAATAGAGTTTCTTCAGGTACATGGATCCTGGGCGCTGTAACGTGTGAGCTGGGGAGCTGTGGGGCCTCTTATGCCCGTCGAAAGGATGCAAGAGGGGAATTCCTTAGTGGTCCCGTGGTTAAGACTCTGCACTTCCAACGCACGGGACGAAGGTTCGATCCCTGGTCGGAGAGCTAAGATCCCACATGCTGCGCGGCACGGCCCAAAAAAAAAAAAAAAAAAAGACTACAGAAATCAGAGTCTGCTGTGCAGAGCAACGGAAGTTGAGAGAAGATTGTGAGGCAGGTGCATGGAGGGCAAGAGAGGATCACAGACAAGAGACAAGATTTGGGGCAACTTTTCAGCTCTCGGTCCGTACATCTTTTTCAGGTCCCGTTGCATTCTTACTCTTGGGTTCTTCTGAAAGCCCCCTGCACCCTTAAGCCTTCTTCCCATATGCTGCTCAAAATCTGGACCCATTTCCTAGAGTTGCTGTAACAAATTACCACAATCTGGGCGGTTTAAAACAACAGAAATTTATGCTTTCACAGTTCCGGAGGCTAGAAGTTCGAAATTGAGGTAGGTGTTGGCAGGGTGGATTCCCTCCAGAGGTTCTGAGGGAGAATCTATTCCAGGCCTCTCTCTTATCCTCTGGGGGCTGCCTGCAATCCTTAGCACCCAACAGCTTGTACATGCATCACTCTAATCTCTATCCCTATCTTCAAAGGGTATTCTCCCTACGCATCTGTGTCTTTGTCCGAATTTCCCTCTTCTTATAAAGACACCCTCATCCAGCATGACCTCATCTTAACTCATTAGATCTGCAAAAACCTATTTCCAATTAAGGTCACATTCTGAGGTTCCAGGTGGGCATGAATTTTAGGAGGACAATAGTCCACCCAGGACAAACTCTCTTGACTTAGGTTCTGTCATTTGAAACAAACAAACAAATCCCAATTAATATAGAAATTGGTATCAGAAGGGGGGTGTTGAAAGAAACAGCTTTTCAAAGAAAGTATTGAAACTAGATATCTTTTTTAAAAATTTTATTGAAGTGTAGTTGATTTACAATGTGTTAATTTCTTCTGTACATCAGAGAGACTCTAATATATTATATATGATATATATATATTATATGTATATATTCTTTTTCATATTCTTTTCCGTTATGGTTTGTCACAGGATTTTTTTAAAATAGATCTTTATTGGAGTATAATTGCTTCACAATACTGTGTTAGTTTCTGCTGCACAGCAAAACGAATCAGCCATATGCATACACGTCCCCATATCCCCTCCCTCTTGAGCCTCCCTCCCATCCTCCCTATCCCACCCCTCTAGGTCGTCGCAAAGCACCGAGCTGATCTCCCTGTGCTATGCTGCCGTTTCCTACTAGCTATCTATTTTACATTTGGTAGTGTATATATGTCAATGCTACTCTCACTTCACCCCAGCTTCCCCTCCCCACCCCATGTCCTCAAGGCCATTCTCTGTGTCTGTGTCTTTATTCCTGCCCTGCCACTAGGTTCATCAGTACCATTTTTTTTTAGATTCCATATATATGCATTAGCATATGGTATTTGTTTTTCTCTTTCTGACTTACTTCACTCTGTATGACAGACTCTAGGTCCAACCACCTCACTACAAATAACTCAGTTTCATTTCTTTTTATGGCTGAGTAATATTCCATTGTATATATGTGCCACATCTTCTTTATCCATTCGTCGGCCGATGGACATTTAGGTTAGTTCCATGTCCTGGCTATTGTAAATAGAGCTGCAATGAACATTGTGGTACATGACTCTTTTTGAATTATGGTTTTCTCAGGGTATATGCCCAGTAGTGGGATTGCTGGGTCATATGGTAGTTCTAGTTTTAGTTTTTTAAGGAACCTCCATACTGTTCTCCATAGTGGTTGTATCAATTTACATTCCCACCAACAGTGCAAGAGGGTTCCCTTTTCTCCACACCCTCTCCAGCATTTATTGTTTCTAGATTTTTTGATAATGGCCATTCTGACCGGTGTGAGGTGATACCTCATTGTAGTTTTGATTTGCATTTCTCTAATAATTAGTGATGTTGAGCATCTTTTCATGTGCCTCTTGGCCATCTGTATGTCTTCCTTGGTGAAATGTCTATTTAGGTCTTCTGCCCATTTCTTAACTGGATTGCTTGTTTTTTTGATATTGAGCTCCATGAGCTGTTTGTATATTTTGGAGATTAATCCTTTGCCTGTTGTTTCATTTGCAAATATTTTCTCCCATTCTGAGATTTGTCTCTTTGTCTTGCTTATGGTTTCCTTTGCTGTGCAAAAGCTTTTAAGTTTAATTAAGTCCCATTTGTTTATTTTTGTTTTTATTTCCGTTACTCTAAGAGGTGGATCAAAAAAGATCTTGCTGTGGTTTATGTCAAAGAGTGTTTTTCCTATGTTTTCCTCTAAGAGCTTTAGAGTGTCTGCTCTTACATTTAAGTCTTTAATCCATTTGGAGTTTGTTTTTGTGTATGGTGTTGGGGAGTGTTCTAATTTCATTTTTTTACGTGTAGCTGTCCAGTTTTCCCAGCACCACTTATTGAAGAGACTGTCTTTTCTGCACTGTATGTTCTTGCCTCCTTTGTTGTAAATTAGGTGCCCATATGTGTGTGGGTTTATCTCTGGGCATTCTATCTTGTACCATTGATCTATATTTCTGTTTTTGTCTTGATTACTGTGGCTTAGTGGTATAGTTTGAAGTCGGGGAGCCTGATTTCTCCAACTCCGTTTTTCTTTCTCAAGATTGCTTTGGCTATTTGGGGTCTTTTGCATTTCCATACGAATTGTAAAATTTTTTGTTCTAATTCTGTGAAGAATGCATTGGTAGTTTGATAGGGATTGCCTTGAATCTGTAGATTGCTTTGGGTAGTATAGTCATTTTCACAATATTGATTCTTCCAATCCAAGAACATGGTATATTTCTCCCTATGTTTATGTCATCTTTGATTTCTTTCATCAGTGTTTTATAGTTTTCTGAGTACACGTCTTTCGCCTCCTTAGGCAGGTTTATTCCTAGGTATTTTATTCTTTTTGTTGCAGTGGTAAATGAGAGTGTTTCCTTAATTTCTCTTTCTGATTTTTCATTGTTGGTGTATAGGAATACCACAGATTTCTGTGCATTAATTTTGTATCCTGCAACTTTACCAAATTCATTGATTAGTTCTCGTAGTTTTCTGGTGGCATCTTTAGGATTTTCTATGTATAGTATCATGTCATCAGCAAACAGTGACAGTTTTACTCTTCTTTTCCAATTTGTATTCCTTTTATTTATTTTTCTTCTCTGATTGCTGTGGCTAGGACTTCCAAAACTATGTTGAATAAGAGTGGTGAGAGTGGACATCCTTGTCTTGTTCCTGATCTTAGTGGAAATGCTTTCAGTTTTTCACCATTGAGTATGATGTTTGCTGTGGATTTGTCATATATGACCTTTATTATGTTGAGGTAGAGTCCCTCTATGCCCATTTTCTGGAGAGTTTTTATCATAAATCGGTGTTGAATTTTGTCAAAAGCTTTTTCTGCATCTATTGAGATGATCATATGGTTTTTATTCCTTAATTTGTTAATGTGGTGTATCACATTGATTGATTTGCGTATATTGAAGAATCCTTGCATCCCTGGGATGAATCCCACTTGATCATGGTGTATGATCCTTTTAATGTGTTGTTGGATTTTGTTTGCTAGTATTTTGTTCAGGATTTTTGCATCTATGTTCATCAGTGATATTGGTCTATAATTTTCTTTTTTTGTGATATCTTTTTCTGGTTTTGGTATCAGGGTGATTGTGGCTTCGTAGAATGAATTTGGGAGTGTTTCTCCCTCTGCAATTTTTTGAAAGAGTTTGAGAAGGAAGGGTGTTAGCTCTTCTCTAAATGTTTGATAGAATTTTTGATAGAACCTGTGAAACCATCTGGTCTTCCGTTTGTTGGAAGATTTTTAAGTACAGTTTCAATTTCATTACTTGTGATAGGTCTGTTTATATTTTCTAATTCTTCCTTGTTCAGTCTTGGAAGTTGTATCGTTCCAAGAATTTGTCCATTTCTTCGTCGTTGTCCATTTTATTGGCACATAGTTGTTTGTTGTAGTCTCTTATAATCCTTTGTATTTCTGCAGTGTCAGTTGTGATTTCTCCTTTTTCATTTCTAATTTTATTGATTTGCGTCCTCTCCCTTTTTTTCTTGATGAGTCTGGCTAAGGGTTTATCAATTTTGTTTAGCTTCTCAAAGAACCAGCTTTTAGTTTTATGATCTTTGCTATTGTTTTCTTCATTTCTATTTCATTTATTTCTGCTCTGATCTTTATGATTTCTTTCCTTCTACTAACTTTAGGTTTTCTTTGTTCTTCTTTCTCTAGTTGTTTTAAGTGTAGGGTTAGATTGTTTATTTGAGATTTTTCTTGTTTCTTGACGTGAGATTGTGTTGCTATAAACTTTCCTCTTAGAACTGCTTTTGCTGTGTCCCATAGGTTTTGGGTCATCATGTTTTTGTTGTCATTTGTTTCTATGTATTTTTTAATTTTTTCTTTGATTTCTTCAGTGATCTCTTGGTTATTTAGTAGTGCACTGTTTAGCTTCCATGTATTTGTGTTTTTTACAGTTTTTTTCCTGTAATTGATTTCCAGTCTCATAGCGTTGTGGTCAGAAAAGATGCTTGATATGATTTCAATTTTCTTAAATTTACTGAGGCTTGATTTGTGACCTAAGATGTGATCTATCCTGGAGAATGTTCCATGTGCACTTGAGAAGAAAGTGTATTCTGCCACTTTTGGGTGGAATGTTCTATAAATATCAATTAGATCTATCTGGTCTATTGTATCATTTAAAGCTTGTGTTTCCTTATTTATTTTCTGTTTGGATGATGTGTCCGTTGGTGTAAGTGGGGTGTTAAAGTCCCCTACTATTATTGTGTTACTGTTGATTTCTCCTTTCATGGTTGTTAGCATTTGCCTTATGTATTGAGGTGCTCCTATGTTGGCTGCATAAACATTTATAATTGTTATAGCTTCTTCTTGGATTGATCCTTTGATCATTATGTAGTGTCCTTCCTTATCTCTTGTAACAGTCTTTATTTTAAAGTCTATTTTATCTGATACGAGTATTGCTACCCCAGCTTTCTTTTGATTTCCATTTGCATGGAATATCTTTCTCCATCCCTTCACTTTCAGTCTGTATGTGTCCCTAGGTCTGAAGTGGGTCTCTTGTAGACAGCATATATATGGGTCTTGTTTTTGTATCCATTCAGCCAGTCTGTGTCTTTTGGTTGGGGCATTTAATCCATTTACATTCAAGGTTATTATTGATATGTATGTTCCTATTACCATTTTCTTAATTGTTTTGGGTTTGTTTTTGTGGGTCTTTTTCTTCTCTTGTGTTTCCTGCTTAGAGAAGTTTCTTTAGCATTTGTTGTAAAGCTGGTTTGGTGGTGCTGAAGTCTCTTAGCTTTTGCTTGTCTGAAAAGCTTTTGACTTCTCCATTGAATCTGAATGAGATCCTTGTTGCTGGGTAGAGTAACCTTGGTTGTAGGTTTCTCTCTTTCATCACTTTAAGTATATCCTGCCACTCCCTTCTGGCCTGCAGAGTTTCTGCTGAAAAATCAGCTGATAACCTTATGGGGATTCCTTTGTATGTTTTTTGTTTTTCTCTTGCTTTTTTTAATATTTTTTCTTTGGATTTAATTTTTGTTAGTTTGATTAGTATGTGTCTTGGTGTGTTTTTCCTAGGGTTTATCCTGTATGGGACTCTCTGTGCTTCCTGGACTTGGGTGACTGTTTCCTTCCCCATGTTAGGGAAGTTTTCAACTATAATCTCTCCAAATATTTTCTCAGACCCTTTCTTTTTCTCTTCTTCTTCTGGGACCCCTATAATTCAAATGTTGGTGCGTTTAGTGTTGTCCCAGATGTCTCTGAGATTGTCTTCAATTCTTTTCATTCTTTTTTCTTTATTCTACTCCTTGGCAGTTATTTCCACCATTTTGTCTTCCAGCTCACTTATTTGTTCTTCTGCCTCAGTTATTATATTATTGATTCCTTCTAATGTATTTTTCATTTCAGTTATTGTGTTGTTCATCTCTGTTTGTTTGTTCTTTAGTTCTTCTAGATCTTTGTTAAACATTTCTTGTATTTTCTCAATCTGTGCCTCCATTCTTCTTCTGAGATTCTGGATCATCTTTACTATCATTACTCTGAATTCTTTTTCAGGTAGATTGCCTATTTCCTCTTCATTTATTTGGTCTTGTAGGTTTTTACCTTGCTTCTTCATCTGTGACATATTTTTTTGCCGTCTCTTTTTTTGATGAATTGGATTGTGTTCCTGTCTTACTGGTTGTTTGGCCTGAGGCTTCCAACACCAGGGTTTGTAGCCTATTGGGTAGAGCTGGATCTTGGTGCTGAGATGAGGAACTCCATGAGACCTCACTCCGATGAATATTCTCTGGAATTTGAGGTTCTCTGTTAGTCCAGTGGTTCGGACTCAGAGCTCCCAATGCAGGAGCTTCGGCCAGACCCGGGGCTCATGAACCAAGATCCCGCAAGCCGCCGGCTCACTTTGGGGCTCCTTCCATCTCCTTGGGCATCCAAGTCCCCCACCAGTGGCCAGCAGGTGCCCTAATTGTAGGGAGACACTAACTCCATGTCTTCCCACACCACCATCTTGGTTCTGCCTCCAGGATATTATTTTAAACATTTTTGGGGGGGCTGTGCCTCACAGTTTGTGGGATCTTAGTTCCCCGACCAGGGATCGAACCCAAGCCCCCAGCAGTGGAAGCGCAGAGTCCTAACCACTGGACCTCCAGGGAAGTTCCCTGTCACAGGATACTGAATATTGAAACTAGGTGACCTGAGGTAGAGTGAGGGGCAGTGAGGATTCCCTATCCTGGGACAGGACACTGGCAGGTCTAGCTACATGGTAACAGATCAGTTAAATTACTTTCAATGGGACTTCCCCGGTGGTGCAGTGGTTAAGAATCCGCCTGCCAATGCAGGGGACACAAGTTTGAGCCCTGGTCTGGGAAGATCCCACATGCCTTGGAGCAACTAAGCCCGTGTGCCACAACTACTGAGCCTGTGCTCTAGAGCCTGAGAGCCACAACTACTGAGCCCACACACTGCAACTACTGAAGCCCGCACGCTGTAGGGCCTGTGCTCCACAACAAGAGAAGCCACCGCAGTGACAAGCCCGCGCACTGCAACAAAGAGTCGCTTCCGCTGACCACAACTAGAGAAAGCCCGCGCACAGCAACAAAGACCTGATGCAGCCAAAAATAAATAAATAAATAAATTTATTTTAAAAAATTACTTTCAATGGTCTCATGAGGCCCAGAACATGTGCCAACCAAGGCTGATACTTCAGGAAACTTGGTAGCAAAATGTCCAGGCTGCCAGTCTGTGCGTTACTTCTAGCTGTCTTCAGAAGGTGCTACAAGATGAGTTCAATTCTGTTCAGTTCTGCTCAAGATCGGGAAAAAGCAGCGCAAATATTTAAGTCTGTCAAGGGAAATTCTTTTTTCCTATAGCTGGTGACTACCCAGGGTCTGCTCATCATGCACCTGCTCTAAGTGGCAGCCGCATTCTCTGCCTCACCCTGTTTCTAACGCTCAGGGAGCACTGAACAGAAAAGTCTGTGAGCTTAGCGGTTGGAATGGGGATATCTGGGAAGAGCCACAGGAGTGAACACCCCTTAACCTCTGGTCCCTCTAAAGCCTCCTATTGTCAAGTGGCCGGAGGGCAGGCAGGGGTAACATCCCAAGAGAATTTAGAGAAAAAGTCTTCCTTCCACCCCAAGTCAGATGATGATTCCTCTTCTCATCTTTAGGCTAAAAGAAGAAACTGGCCACCATGCTTGCTGCTAAGAAACCCCAGTCCTGGGGCACGGCCCAGCCTAAGGCTGAGTATTGAACTGGGCAGGATTTCATGGAATTGGATATTAGTAAATGACGCGACCCAAAATAAAATTGACAGGCAACCAACTAGGGTTTTATGGGGGTTGAAACTCCAGGAAACCCTAAAACCTGGAAGTTGGGGCTTGTGATGTCTTACCCTCTGGGCGATTCCCAGGCCCAAGTACTGGCACCAACAAGAAGCAGGCTGCCGGGGCAGCTGCAGCCTCTTCTAGAAAAAGCCTTCCCAAGAACCTCTGCAGGGCAGGCCTGAAAGACTCTAGACAAGAGGTCTCTTCCCGGTGGGCAGAACCTGGAGCAGCCACATTTGCCAACAAGGGAGCCGAGGTAGGTAGCCAGCAGAGCAAACCCCACGTGATAGCTTATTCCTAAAGTTTCATTTTACTCTGCCCGTCTAGAAGGCCATGCTGTGTGCTCTGTACGGTGCTTCCCTTTTTTGCTCTATAGATCAAGTACGGTAGGGGAGGTTAAATTGATCGTTTAGTCTATCAATCGAGGGGGATCCTGAGGAGCCACCGTAGAGGAGATTCGGCAGAAATAGACGGGGGTGGGGGTCAGCTGGAGATGGCAGCTCTGAGGATGGAGCCCTGGGCGCAATGGTTTCACAGGGCTTGGATTGCCTCGCATTTGGCAGGGGGGCGAGGCATCTGTGGTTGAGTTTGTGGTGTCAAGGTTAAGCAAGGGCAACTAGAACGAAGCTGTCTGGGGAAAGCCGAGGGAGAACAGCAAGGCTGTGGGTACTGGGCAGGGCAGACCATCTATCCAGCCCCCTTTTCTGGTCACCCTCCCTTGTGTGGTCATGAGGACAGGCAACTCGGAACAGAAACCTGGCCACTAGCCATAGCTTTCTGGGCCAGAAGGGAGGCCTTGATGCAAGAGAGGATAGTCAACTCCTTCCCCGGAAATGGGCTTGGGACCTGGAAATGGTTCTCTTTGGGTGAAGGGATCCAGGATCCATCAGCCTGGCAGATGCGATGCAGGTGGGCAAATGGGAACGAGCCAGCAGCGCTGAGAGAGTGTCCAGGGCTGTCTGGTCCCATCACCCCAAAGCTGGGCTGCGTCTCTGGGTCCCACGGGCACATCCTATACAACGGCCATGGAGTCCCCTTTCCTCTTGGAGCTAACAGCGCTGATTTCTGATTCTCGGAACCACACATATGGTGGGACAGCGACCTATCCTGGGGTATCTGGTGAGGCTGAGGTTCAAGAACACAGTAGACATGGATAACCAAGGGAGCCGACACAGCGAGCCCCCCAGGGTTGCGGGCTGCCCTCCATTGCTGTACCATGAGCTGTGACTTGCAGCTCCAGAGCGCCCCGGGCTCTCTCTCTGACTCTGGGCCTTTGCTCGTGCTGTTCCCCTTGCCTGGAGTACCCTTCCCAGCTCCTCCTTTTGCCCCTACCCCGCACTTTATTTGCCTGGCTACTCAGCACAGGTGTTACCCACCCGGCTCCCTTGCCCAGAGGGGGTCCCCATCTTTACTCCAGGCTGTGCCATCCCCACTGCAGACTCGGTCTGCTCGGCTGCTCCCTGGGATCAGGGGCTCTGCACGGATCTGGCCTGGCTCCCTGGCCCCGAGCTCCGTGTCGGGCACCCAGAGACTGTTGCAAGTGAGTCTGTAGAAATGCTGAATGAATCGGATGAATGAATGGCACAGTCACGGCTGGACAAGTCAGGCTTTGCCCAGGAGAAGGGTCAGGGGACTGTAGCCAAGGGAGAGGAAAGTCCTGGTCCCAGCCAGTATGGAAACAGCTCTTTCATTTCCTTCCAGCAGGAACCTGACACCCAGTGACACTGAAACTGGATGCTCAGAGGCCTAACAGCCTCAGGGAGGCAGGGAGGCTGGACTCACCTTTCAGAGTGGCCCCTCCACCCCTCATATCGCCAGAGATGTGGCTTCAGCCTGGATCAGTCCATCCCCAGGTCCTGCCCCAAGCGTAGGAGCAAATGCTCTGTCCCGATTGAGGATGAGGACGTAGGAGCCCCAGCTCCTCCCATCAGGCAGGCTCCTAGCCTCCCCCCACCAGCCTCCCAGGTTCTAGCGTCCTTGTCTACTCTGAGCAGGAGCCCACAGAGTCCAGAGCTTGTAGCTGGGTGTCAGGGTATGCCCCGCGCACCCCTCTCTCTGGCTTCCCCAGGTTGCCTTCCCAGGCAGGCCTCCGCCTTCACCCCACCACCCACCAGCTCGCCCTGATGAAAGAGCAATGGTGCAAAATTCGTTGGGGAGAAAAACAGGAAGTGGAGCTGGAGAGCAAGGCTGCGGAAGCACTACCCCGCGGAGACTGTGGCAGCCCCCTTCCACCCGCAGTCGTACAGGAAAGTGGTGGGCGGGCAGCCCCCACCTGAGCATGGGGGTGTGGTCGGGGAGAATCCAGAAAGGACCCTTTGCCCATGAGGGGCTTTTCTTTAGACCAAACATCACACCTGCGTCCCGCATTTTACATCTTCTCTCACCTTCTGACAACAACTCCTCAAGGATGGTAACTTTATCCCATTTTACAGATAAGCAAATAAACCCAGAGAAGTTAAGTGACTCGGTGGAGGCCACACAGCCTTTCCCACGGCTGGGTCATGGCTCCTTGATTCTTTCTCAGACTTCGATTTCTATTTGTGGTGTGTTTTTGTTCTGGGCCTGTGAGCGCGCAGTGGGTGAGGGGCGGGTGGGAGGGGGAGGGCTGTTTCTGGCTCGTGCATCTCAGCACATCTGAGCTGGTGGGAAGAATGGGAGCGGGGCCGCAGCTGAGGGCCTATCCCTTGAGGTTCTGGTTCCTGGAACGTGTGAGCTGGGAAGACCAGGAGAAGAGAAGAGGGGCGTCAGGGAGGGAAAGGCACCCAAATGACAGCCTCAGAGGGAGGGCACCGCCCCCCCAAATACAAAATCAGGTGTTTGTGACCTCAGCGGGCCCACGGTCCAAAGGACTCAGAACTTCAGGTGAGTTCAGAACTCGCTTTCCCTCTCAGGCCTGGAACTCGGGGGAGCCCCAGTTCTCTCTCTCTATGTGTCTGAGAAGCCTCATCAGAATGGGGCCCCAGGGAAAAGAGGCGGGACTCCAGGTGGCCTGAGCAGCGAGGTGATGGGGTGGGGAGGGTATCCGGCAAAGGCTGCTCCCCAACCGGGCCCAAGGCCTCACCTTGACCCCAGCTCTCTCCGACCCCAGGGTCGTGAAGCCCACCTCACCCTGCTTGCCCCGCCCCGAGACAGACCCCGGCGGGCAAACGGGGGCTTCTGGGGACCCTCCCCACTGAGCCCCCACCCGCAAGCCTCTCCCTGGCCAGGCCCCTCGAGATCTTGACCCATGGGGTCTCCCCTGTGCTTCAGCCCCCTGGGCCGCACCCACCTGCTTCCTGGCCACCCCCCTACCTCCAGCTGCTGCTGGGCAACCCCCCAACATTCCACAGAGCTCTCCCGCCCCTGCGGAAGGCACTGCTGCCCCGCGGTCCCTGAGGTGGGAACCGTGGCGTCGTGCTGAGGCCTTCGCTCGCTGCCACACGCCACCGAGCGACCTCTGCCGCCACAGGGGCCCCTTTCCCAGAAGCGTGTGCGGCTGTGAGACAACACGGAGCCGGGTGCTCTCCCCGTGGGCAAGCAAGACGGGCTCCCGCCCTCAGCATCAAAGGAGGTCCCTCCTCTCCCTGCCCCCTGGGGGTAGCTGCCCCCCTCAGCAGCACCCAGGGGCCTCCTTTCCTCTGTGCAGGAGCCTCGGCCTCTGGTCCCCAGCCACCCCCATGTAAGAGGGTGCTGTGAGAATGGGCTAGTACAGGAGGGTGCTTAGAACAGCGCCTGGCCCTTAGGGAGAGCGCAATAGATGTTTATTATCATCAATCTCTCATTTAATCCTCACAACAACCCCCTGAAGTCTCAGCATTATGCTCCTATTTAACAGGTGAGAAGACCGAGGCAGAGAGAGGGGAAGCCACGTGCAGCACGAAGGGGCTGATCAGGGGTTTGAACCTAAGGCTGTTGGAAGCTGTGCTCTCAGTCACTGTACCTGGGGTTTTCCAGTCTCCCCTGGTTTAGGGGCCAGCTTTGGATGTACACACACTGCACACACACACACACCAGCTTTGGATATACACACACTGCGTGTGCGCACACGCGCACACACACACCCCAGCTTTGGATGTACACACACTGCACACACACACACACACACACCAGCTTTGGATGCACACACACTGCGTGTGCGCACACGCGCACACACACACACCAGCTTTGGATGTACACACACTGCACACACACACACACACCCCAGCTTTGGATGTACACACACTGCACACACACCCCAGCTTTGGATGTGTACACACACTGCACACACACCCCAGCTTTGGATGTGTACACACACTGCACACATACACTGCACCCAAACACACACACTCCTGTGCCGCTCCCACCCCCACAGGAGGGCTGGATGGGATGCGAGGCTGCACCCCGACAAAGAGGCTAAGGTGGAGCCCGGAGCGGAGCCTGCCGGCGGCCCACCGCCTTCTCCCCCGGCTCCCGCCGCCCCAGCCTCTGGCCTCCTGTTTGGGCTCCAGGGGAGCACGGGCGCCACCTGGTGGCGATTTGGGGTAAATGCCACCTCTGTCCCAGCCGCGCCTCGCTGCGCTCAGCCCGCGCTCCCAGCGGCCGGTCGGGTTAAGCGCGTGGTGATTCTGCTAAGCTAATAAATTATAAGACAGGGAATTCACCTTCCTTTCTACCCAGCTCCCTCCAGGGATGGGAAAATGAGCGACCCCTGTGTTGCTGTGCCTGGGCTGCTGGTGGTTTGGGGCAGATATTGTGCGCCACAATACATTGTGTACTTCCCCAAACTTCTTATTCTTTTCTCAATTCCTGTACGCAAGTGGCAGGTTATTCCAGAGGCGCTTTCCCGGCTTAGCTTGGAGCTGGCAGCTCAGCCCAGCTCTTGCCTCTTCCCGCTGCTCTGCTCCTGTGCCTGGGGCGCCCGGCTGCATCTCCTTCCCTGGCTTTCCTCCCAAGCTCCCCGCTGGCGCTGCCGCAGCCTGGTGGCCTCTCCACCTGGGCATGCGGCAGTCACCTCCAAGGAATCTGCCCCCAGCCCAACTTCCCATCAACCTGCCCTCATCCTGCATTTCCTTCCTGCTTTGGTGAAAGTTGTCCCGCCCTCAGCGCCCCGCAGTGGCCTAAGCAGAAACCTGCCTCACCGTCCACTTCTCTCTCTTCTCTGCCACATGCAGGTGTCACCAAGCCTCACCATCCATGTGACCGTCGAGGGCCAGGGGGCTACAGGTTTCACTCACTCATTCGACACGTTGTCAGATGCCACCAAACATGGTCCTATGCCCTGAGGATACAGGGTGATCAACATCCCTACCCTTGAGGACATTCTAAGGGTGGGCGGTTTTGGGGGAGGGGAGGGGCAGATGTTACAGGAAAAAAACAAGAAACAAACAGGCACATTCATAATACCTCGCAAGGCAGTATGCGCTATGCAGAAGAAAGCGGGGTAGTGGGCCACCATCGCCAGACCCCCAGGTGCCCTCCTCACCCTGCTTGGGCTCCACACCCCACATCAGGAGGCTGCTGCCTCCCCCGACACGTTGCCTTCCTCGCTCTCTGGGCTACTGGCCTCATGCAAGGACCCTCCTCCTTCCCCTCCCTCCTCCCCTCGGCTCTGATACCTCCCGCCAGGTCACCTTCCTGTGCGGATTCTCTCCTCACCTGGCTGGGGGTCCAACACCTACACCTGGCCACCCAAGGCAGCTGCTGCATGGCCTGTCCCTCCCCCAGTGCCTTTTGGACAGAATTCTTAAGGAAGGAAAAGGAAGGAGTGGAAGGGGAGGAGGGAGAGAAAGCAGCCCCTCAGCTTGGTATTTTGAAAACTTTCAAATCCTCCAAAAAGCTGAAAGAGTAGTACAGTGAGTACCATACCCCCTAAAGACCTCTAAGATGGGAAGAAAAACAGCGTGGAGGAAAGCGGATGGTGGGAATGCTCCAGAAGAAAGGAAGACAGTAACAAAGCAGAGGGGGGAGGGGCCCGGCTGGATGGGAGCGTAGGGGTGGGGAGAGGGCGGAGTCAGGTGCCGGGTGAGGGCACCTGCCTGGGATGGGAGCGTGGACAGTCCCTGGTGACAGGCAGGCAGGCAGAAGACAGGGGACAGCTGTCCATAGGCTGGTAGAGAGAACATGGGGATGTGTGGGACTATTTGAGGGATTTTTTGGGGTTTTTTTCTGTTAATTAAGAAGCAAGCTCGTCAGCTGAGAGGGAGAAGAAGGGAGGTGCTGAGAATGGAGGCGAGAAGCGAGGGTGTGAAAGTCCCTCCTGGACCCGTGCAGAGCGACGCGGGGCAGAGGCCACCCTGTGTGTTTTGCAGATGCTTTGGGCTTTGGTCCCAGTGGGTCTGCGCCCCACCCCCCACCCCGTCTTCTCTCCCCGGTCCCTCAGCTGCTGCCCTGCCTGGCCTCCCTTCCTCACCGTGGAGTTCTCCAGCCTCTGGGGCTGGGGAAGGAGGAGTGTGAAGCTGGAGGCACAGCTAGGCCGGCTCCCACCTCCCCCTGGCCCGGGCCTCTTGGCTGAAGCTGGTTTGAGCCAGTTTCTTTCACTTTATCACCGTGAACATTTCACTGGAACCTTCTAAATGCAGCTTCTTTTTTTAAATAGATTTATTTATTTATTTACTTTGGCTGCGTTGGGTCTTTGTTGCTGCGTGCGGGCTTTCTCTAGCTGTGGCAAGCAGGGGCTACTCTTCATCGCGGTGCTCAGGCTTCTCACTGCGGTGGCTTCTCTTGTTGTGGAGCACGGGCCCTAGGCATGTGGGCTTCAGTAGTTGTGGCTCGCAGGCTCAGTAGTTGTGGCTCGGGGGCTCTAGAGCACAGGCTCAGTAGTTGTGGCGCATGGGCTTAGTTGCTCCGCGGCATGTGGGATCTTCCCGGACCAGGGCTCGAACCCATGTCCCCTGCATTGTCAGGCGGATTCCTAACCACTGCACCACTAGGGAAGCCCATAACTGCAGCTTCTTTCCTCTAATCCGTCTGCCCTCCTGTCCCAGCCAGATCCTATTTCCAGAAGAGTTCATTGCTCTACAGGCTAACTAGGCAAAGACAAAGTTCTGGAAAGTTCCAGGGTCCTGAGTGGGAGTGATCATAACCAGTGCTTACCAAGTACCAGGCACTGTCCTGAGCAATCCTCACCCAGTTAAGTCACTCAGGTCTCACAGTGGTCCTTCACGCAGCCTCTGCTGGGATTTCCACAGCACAGGGGAAAGGTGGGGGGGAGGGGCAGACAGGGGGCTAAGGTGATGGACAGGCCGGGATCCAGACCCCCTGGGCCTGACTTGGTCCAGAAGCTGAAGGGGCCCGTGTTGCTGGATGGCACAGGAGGACGGGTGCCGGCAGGATCCGTGCGTAACATGCAAAGGGGAAACGTACAAAGGGAAACTAAGAATTTCCAGATGGCTTTTCAAGCAGGGCATTAAACCGAGCATCGGGCCTCTGATCACACTGGTCGGACACCCAGGAAGAGGGCGTGGTGGTAAAAAGACACAGGAGGACCTTGGCTCAGGCCCTTAAGAAAGGGAGATCCAGGGTGGGTTGTAGTAGGTGATGTTCGCGCTGCTGCCTTTGCCTTCCCACGGGGACCCCCCTCCCCAACCTTCCAGGGGCCCCTTGTTGAGACTAGACGTGTCCTCTGGGTCCTGGACCCAGAAAGCAGGGGCAGGGGTGCAGCCCCGCATCAGAGAGGGGGCGTTAGGTCTTTCCCGCTGCCTTTGACATGATCCCTCCTCCCTGTCCAAATCCCCTTCTCTGAACTCAAAATCACCAGAACCCAGGGGGAGTCTGGTATCAGGACCAGCAGCTTCCTCCCACCCACACCTTCTCCCCACCCTAGGTCATTGGGGAGGGACATTTAAATTGTGCAGGGGAAACTAAGAGCCCGCGTGCCGCGACTAGAGATCCCGCAAGCGGCAAGGAAGACCTCTTGTGTCCCTGCATGCCGCAACGAAGACCCGGCGCAACCAAATATATACATACATACATACATACATACATACATAAATAGGGACTTCCCTGGTGGTGCAGTGGTTAAGAATCTGCCTGCCAATGCAGCGGACACGGGTTCGAGCCCTGGTCCAGGAAGATCCCACATGCCGCGGAGCAACTAAGCCCCTGTGCCACGACTACTGAAGTCCTCGGGCTCAAGGGCCCGCCTGCTGCAACTACTGAGCCTGCGTGCCGCAACTACTGAAGCCCGCACACCTAGAGCCCGTGCTCCGCAACAAGAGAAGCCACCGCAATGAGAAAGCCCAGGAGCGGCAACAAAGACCCAACGCAGCCATAAATAAATAAATAAATATTTTTTAAAAACGTGCAGGAGATGTGTTCTGAGCTTCCCTTCACACATAGGCCTCGCTCTAACTCATCTTCCGTCTAGCGAAGCTGCTTCCTTTAATGAAGAGCATCCCAGAGCTGCTTCCTTTAATGAAGCCTGACGCTCAACAGCAGGAGATTGCTTTGAAAAAGTTACGGTACCAAAGATGAAAAAGTGTGCCATCATCAGAATCGTGTAGAAGGATATTTAATGAAAAGGGAAAATGCTCAGGATGTGAGACATTTTTTTTAAAAGCTGTCTTAAAAAAACAAAACCAGCATGCCCAGCATGATCCCAATTTTGTTAAACAAATATACACATTTTCACTCATTTATTCCTTCAACCAACATCTATCGAAAGGGGAGCCTCCTGCGAGCCAAGCCGACCCTGCAGGTACGGGGTGGGGGCGGGTGTGAGGAATCCCAGCTGCTCCAGCCTCACAGGTGAGCCGCAGTCTTGGCTGCCAGAAGAAAGTCCCAGGGGCTATGGGAAGGTTTGAAGGCTTCCTGGAGGACGTGGCACTGGAAGGAAAAGCTGCAGGACTGAGAGCTGGGCAGAAAGGGTGAGGGGGACCCAGAGGCTGCAGAGAGCTCACCAGTTTGGGAACGAGCCAGATGGATCCCAGGCAGTGCTCGGGGCTGAATCGGGGGTCCTGACCAGGCCAGATGGGGCCCCGTGAGCCGCCAGAACGGGAGTCACCCAAGGGCCTGTGTCCCTCCAGCTCCCGCCCCTGACACACAGTCTTGCAAAGGAAATAAAAATGGGTGGGAATAACGGGAATGGTCAGGGAAGGCCCCTCTGAGGAGGTGATGTGTGAGCAGAGACCTATAGGAAGAGTGTGAGGAGGGTCGTCCAGGCAGGAAGTGCCACGTGTCTGCGGGTGGAGGCCTGGAGGTGGGAGGGGCCTGAGATATTCCAGGAGCTGCAGAAAAATCACTGCACTGGAGCAGGGCTGCCCCCCGGTGTGCAGGGACCCCCCCCCCCCGCAGGTGTTTACGGGGCTCCCGTCTGTATAAACAATTCTGAGGAATCCAGAATCAGCGTGGCACCACCATCCTTGCAGCCCAATCTCATGCAATCCCCCGAAGCAATGCCCCGCTGGCCAGTGGGAGCCACCCTTCACCAGGCTCCCTCCTGGGCTGACTGCATAGGTGTGAAGACCTGAACTCCTCGAAGCATCTGGGTGGTTAAGTGCCCCACCTAAATGACAATTCTGGACCCTGTTGGTCCCGGGCACCCAGGAAGATGCTCTTTGAGGAAGGGGATCCAAAGTTTTGGGCACCCCTGAGGCACGGGGCCTGCAGTCCCCGTACCCCCTTGTCTGGGCCTAAGGGTGGTACTGAGGTGGAGGGTGGGTGGAGAGCCAGGGAGCCAGGGACGGGGGAGGGGGAGGGAGGCAGGGCCGAAGGGGGTGGGCCTGCAGGGACTTGAAGCTAAGAACCCAGGGAAGCCACAGCCCTGAGTGTCCACCACACCCTTTGGGCCCCAGGCATCGTGGAGCCATGAACAAGCCCGTCCCCACCCCTCTCTCCAAGGGCCGTAGTCCAGTCCCTCGTTGCACAAGCAGGACCAGTGAATGCAACGAAGTCCTGCCCCTGGGTTTTCGGGGTCTCCTGGGCAGCTGTCACCAGGTTCCAGCTTGGGCCGTGTGGGGTCTTCTCAGTGCAGGGCCAGGGGGGAGCCCCTCCTCACCTCTTCCCTCTGTTTGCTCCCGGGAGTTAGTGCAGCAGCCCTCTCCTCGAACCCCTCCCTGGCGTGGGCCCCTCTGAAGGCAGAGGCCCCGAGGCGCCCTCTCTGTAGCCCCTGCTTGCCGGCCTGACCTTCCAGTGCGCTCAGCACCCAATGAACAAGTGAATAAATGTGGCCGCCTTGACGGAGCGTCTGCTCCTCCCTGGTCCCCCCGGGCTCCTCACCACCCCGATGAGACACCATGATGTGGCAACAACGCCCACACGTTAGGATACCCAGAGACCTTGTGCACGTTGCCCAAGCCCACCCGGATGATAAGGGGCACAGAGGAGATCTGAGCCCAAATTCATCTGGTGACACCAAGTAACAACACCAGCCAACCTGCCTTGTGGGTCAACCCCACGCACCTAGCACTGCGTGGCCTCTGACCCACTGCAAGGTGTCTAAGCCTCGCCCTAGCTCTGGGGGGGGGTCCAGATTCACCATCTCACAGCCACAGGGGCGTCCAGAGAGCCCTCCATTATCAAACCCATGCGTCATTCTTTTTTTTTAATAGTAATCTTTATTTATTTATTTTTGTATTTATTTTTGGCTGTGTTGGGTCTTTGTTTCTGTGCGAGGGCTTTCTCTAGTTGCGGCAAGCGGGGGCCACTCTTCATCGCGATGCGCGGGCCTCTTCACTATCGCGGCCTCTCTTGTTGCAGAGCACAGGCTCCAGACGCACAGGTTCAGTAGTTGTGGCTCATGGGCCTAGTTGCTCCGCGGCATGTGGGATCTTCCCAGACCAGCGCTCGAACCCGTATCCCCTGCATTAGCAGGCAGATTCTCAACCACTGCGCCACCAGGGAAGCCCCCCATGAGTCATTCTGCAGGAGAATGTGTGGCTGGCAGGCAAAGTGTGAGGGGGACGGGCGGTGGGTGGGGAATCCAGATCATAGCCTCACCTCAGTTCAGGTCAGAGATTTGGCGAAGTGAGTTTGTACCAGACTTCAGCACTTGCCGTTTTCAGAGCTTTGGGGGCTTTGGAACTGACAATAGGGATTGTGAGTCTATACTGCCCCCATTTTATTGATGACAAAACTGAGGTCAATACAAAAAGGATCCAACTTTACCTGAGAATTGGCAGAGTTGGAATTTATGTACTGTTTTGCTTGGTGGTGGTGGGTCAGAGGTCGGCCACGCTGCACGGCTTGCAGGATCTTAGTTCCCTGACCAGGGATTGAACCCAGGCCCTGGCAGTGAGAGCACGGACTCCTAACCCCTGGACCACCAGGGAATTTCCTGAGTTGGGATTTAAATCAGGCTGTGTTGTCAGTTTCTGTGCTCTCCTGCCCCCTGCATCCCCAACCCAGTAACTATGTAACAAGCACCTTTATACTACAGACTCAATCTTATAGCAGCCGCAGAGGTAGAAAACAGGCCCCCAGTTTTTTCCAGGAGGGGCTGAGTCTCAGGAGAGTAGTTAATTTATCCAAGGTGAGCGAGCCAGTAACCGACTGGTAGAGGCAGAATGTCACCCAGTTCTGCCCACTCCAAGCCCACGTTGTTTCCACGGGGCGGCTAGATTGTGTCCTGGATATACGTATACAAGTTGCAAGAGAACAGATGCTTGGAAACACATATAGTGTACGGAAGGATACAAGAAATCCTTGCCTGCTTTCACTCTGCCTCAATCCTATTCCCCAGGGACCACCATTGCTGATAGTCTGGTATGAGTTCCTTCCTGGCAGGAGGGGCTACAGAATTGCAGGGCCCTGTGCAAAATTAAACTATGGGGCCCTTTGTTCAAAAAAGATGAAGAATTTCAGGATGGTGACAGCAGAGCATTAAACCAAGTGGAGCACGGAGCCTTTCTGCACACGGGGCTGTGTACCACTCACTGCATGGGTCTCACACCCATGAAGCCAGCTCTGCTTCCTGCTTTGCTTCTTCAATACACTCCTGAGGAGGTGCAGGCCTTTAGATATATACAGGAAGGCAATCTATTGTACATGTTACTCTGCAACCTGCTTTTCTCATTCATGAAGAATAACAAGTCACCCTACATACCAGCTCCTGTGCTAAGCCCTTTATATGCTTATCTCATTTTCAATGCTGTGAGGTAGGTATTACAGGATATACAATAAACTATTGTTATCCCCATTATACAGATGAGAGACCGGAGGCACAGGTCCAAGTGATTTGTCCAAGGCCACAGTGTAAGTGGAAGATGGAGGACTCGCAGACAGGTGGTTTGGTCTGGAGTTTGCCCACCTAAGCTCTCCCTGATCATACCTGATGCATGGGCTCTGGATGATTGTCCGATTTCCAGGTCAGCACTCACAGAGCTCTCTCTCTCCTTCCTTTCAGGAGCTGCCCGACACTCCAATGGATGGAAATGTGCCATATTTATCTGGTCGGCCCCCGATGATGGACATGCAGGTTGCTTCCAATTTTTTTTTATTGAAGTATATTTGATTTACCGTATTGTGTTAGTTTCAGGTGTACAGCACAGCGATTCAGTTATATACATATATTTAATATATATATTACATATATTTTACATACATATATATATATTCTTCTTCAGAGTCCCTTCCCTTATAGGTTATTACAAAATATAGTTTCCTGTGCTATACAGTAGATCCTTGTTGGTTGTCTATTTTATATACAGTAGTGTATGTATGTTAACCTTAACCTCCTAATTTATCCCTCCCCCTACCCCCCTGCTTCCAATTTCTTGATCATAAACCCAGGAGCGACCCTCCTTGGTCCCTACCTCTGCCCATTTCTGGAGAAAGACTGTTTCCACATTGTAGGCCAGGGGCTTGCGATCTAAGCTGAGCCCCAGCCAGTGGGAATGTAAGGTCCTCAGCAGCGCGGGATGGCAATGTCGGGGAGATGTTTCAGTTGGAACGTCGAGGCTGAGAATGAGCGAGCGGCGGGTCCAGGTGTGAAGAATGTCTTGGCAGGTGTTGCGGAAGCTTCAGGGCCCTCAGGGGGAGGCTGGCACAGGGGCTGGGGGCCGGCATGTGCCACATGACAAAAATCACAGGGGCTCTGTCTCGGATTCCGAGTGGGTGAATCTGGGCTCAACTTCACTTACTGCTCACCCTGAGGCTGCCCCAGCATCAATCCCCCACGATCCCTTGCAACCTGAGACACACACTGATAAAAAAGAAACCAGCCCCCAGTGTGGGGAGGGCAGCCCCTCATGGGGTATTCCCATAGAGACACCAGGGAGGCCTCTGTATGAGTATCCTCTAGTTGCTGTAACAAGTTACAGCAAATTTAGTGGCTTAAAACAACACACATTTGTTGTCTTACAGGTCTGTGGGCGAAATGTGCGACATGGGTCCCCCTGGGCTAAAATCAAGGTTTCGAGAAGATGTGTCCCTTCTGCAGGCTCTAGGTGAGAATCCGCTTCCTCGCCTTTTCCAGCTTCTAGAGGCTCCCGCATTCCTTGGCTCCTTTCTTCTGTCTTCAACGCCAGCAGTGTAGCTTCTTCCAACTCTGTTTGACTCTAACAGGTCCCAGGAATTAGGATACAGATTTCTTTGGGAGTCATTATTCTGCCGGCCTCCATCTCCTTTTAGTGAACCTCACCCAGATGAAAAATTGGAACCACTTACCTGAGACACTGAAAGAGTCGTTTGTTTGTTTGTTTTTTTACAAGCGCTTCTTTTTTAAAAAAAATAAACTTTTTAAAGATATAATTTATGTACTGCTAACGACATCCATTTACAGTGTCCCATTGGCTGAGTTTTGGCAAACGTATTCACCCCAGAAACATTGTCTCTGTCAGGATGAAGAACATTCCCATGACCCCCAAAGACTCCTGGGGCCCCTCCATATCAATGTTCCCTCCACTGCAGTCCGAGGCAGCCACTGATCTGTTTTGTTTTTTATCATCACTATGGATTAGTTTGCATTTCCTAGAATTTTACAAAAATGGGCTCATACTGTAGTATTGCTTTGTATCTAGCATCTTTCCCTTCACATAATGATTTTGATACTCATTCTTCTTGTTGGTTGTATCAGTAGTTCGTTCCTTTTTGCCAAGCACCATTCCATTTTGGGGATATGTCACAATTCGTTTATCCAATCTAGTAATGGATATTTGAGTTGTTTCTAGTTTTGTCTATTGTGAATAAAGCTGCTATGAAATTTCATGTACAAGCCTTTTTGTCACATATGTTTTCAATTCTCTTGGGTGTGTTTCTAGGAGTAGACTTGCTGGGTCATTTGGTGACTCTATGATTAACATTTTGAAATGTATGAGAGTTCCAAGTTCTCCAAATTCTCATCAATACTTGTTACTGTGTGTCTTCTTTTGTTATGGCCATCCTAGGTGTGAAGTAAGATCTCACTGTGGTTTTGATTTGCATTTCTCTAATGACTAAACGGGGTGAATGCTGATGGGCACAGGGTTTCTTTTTGGGATGATGAAAACGTTCTGGAACTAGATAGTGATGATACTTATACACACAATGCTGTGAATTTACTAAAAATCACTGAATTGTACACTTTAAGATGATGAATTTTACAGTATGTAAATTATGCCTCAAAAAAGACATTATTAAAAATAGAACAATAGTATATAGTATATAGAGTATAGACAAAGTATATATCATAGACATTCATAAACTTTCAGTGACCTATAGGGTTTTTCCAATTATTAAATACAGCCCAATTCTAGGAACCAATAATGTCCTTAAAATGAGGCAGAGAAGCCCCTAGTTCCTTCATTCCCTACCCCAAGTTGGACATATTCTGGTTCTCTGCACCAGACTATGAAGAAAGGATCTCAATTTGATAGCGTTTGGGCTACTGCAGTGATCCTCAATCTTGTGTCTACATTAGAATAACCTTTTCAACTTTATATTGAACTATATCTTTTTCAACTTTATATTGAACTATATCATCTGTATTAGCTTGCTTCTGCTGCCATAACAAAATATCACTGACTGGGTCGCTTAAACAAAAGAAATTTATTGTCTCACATTTCTGGAAGCTGGAAATCCAAGATCAAGGTGTCAGCAGGTTTGTTTTCTCCTGAGGCCTCTCTCTTTGGCTTGCAGACGACCACCTCCTTGCTGTGTCCCCATGTGGTCTTTCCTCTGTGCACATGCGTCCCTGGTGTTTTTCTCTCTTCTGAAAAGGACACCAGTCCTATTGGCTTAGGACTCTATTCTTATGACTTCATTTAACCTTAATTACCTCCTTAAAGGGGCTATCTCCAAATACAGTCACATTGAGGGTTAGGGCTCAATGTATGAATTTTAAGGGAACACAATTCAGTCCACAACATCATCCATACAGGAAAGCACACAAATCCTAAGTGTACAGCTTGGTAAGTTTTCACAAGCCATACCAACGGCACCCAGCTTAAGAAATAGAACATTACAAGCACCCAGAGCTTCACCCCTCCAGGCCCCCTTCTAGGTACTTCCCATCCCTCTGATGTTCTGTTTTATCATGGGGAGAAGCAGTGCCTCAGTTTCCTCATCTGTAAAATGGGTCTTATGATCTCTAAGGTTGTTTCCTGCAAAAGGCTCTGGTCAAATTTGAACTGAGTCTGAATTAGTTATAAGTTGAAAGCTTTTAAGTTGCCATCAAGTGCTATGCTGATACCTTTAAAAAGATACTAATTTCAAAAATTTAGCTGGTGTGTTTCTAATGATGAGTTAGGGACCAAGTGAAAGATTAGGGATGTTTATTAGGGGAAGAATGCATAAGAAAAATAACTAAAGCAACTCTCCCATTAAGCAGTGTTATTGTCAAGGCTAAGGATTCCCCCAAGTTCTGTAAATAAATTTTTTAAAATAAACTTTTTATTTTGGAATAATTTTATTTCTTTTAAATTAAAAACAATATTTGAAGTGAAGTACTTTAAAAAATTAATTAATTAATTAATTTAGGCTGTGCCACTTCCTAGTTGCGGCATGCTTGTGGGATCTAGTTCCCCGACCAGGGATCGAACCCTGCATTGGGAACGGAGAGTCTTACCCGCTGGACTGCCAGGGAAGTCCCTGGAACAATTTTAGATTTACAGAAAAGATGGTACAGAGAGTTTCTGTATACCCCACATCTAGCTTCCCCTATTGCTAGCACTTCACATAATTATGGTACAATCTTCACAACGAATGAACTGATATCACTACTAGAAAAACTCTATAATAAGGTTTTGTTTTTACATAGGTTAATATTCTGGAAATCCATACCAATTCCATGTATTCTAGTGATTTTGTGGGGAAAAAATACAGTTGAAAAGCAACATCGAGCTGGTTACTGCTTACTCAGCATGGAAGCAGAAAATGGGACCTGCTGATTTGGTCTCTTTCTATACTGCTCGGTTGTGCCTGCGGTCACTTGGGGCCATTTCTACCAGCTCTTCCATAAGGTCATCAGCTAGTGCAGCTGGTGATTTGGCAGTGTGGAGTGAAGGGGCCAAATAAAAATGAAATATTCAATCCAACTCCCCCACCCTTTTTTGCTATTTATAAGGTCAAAATAGAGATCCATGCCCCTCAGCCTCCACCACAGTGAATTTGGGAGCTGCAAGTTCATGACAAGCGGTCAGTGTCTCTGAAAGCAGATAACCAAGTCTCTAGACAAAATCCCAACTCAGCAAACCTCTCAGCGGCTGCAGGGAGGCCTCAAGGTCATAAAATGCCTTGACCAGTGATAGACGGCTGCTCCTCACGAGGCCTGGCAATAGAATCAACTTCAGAAAACCACGGGCTTTTCCTTAAATCAATTAGTCTTCCTGCATTAAGTGTACAGCAAGTGGAAAAGGGGAAATCATGCATCTCCTCGCCGGAAGGCAGCACCAGCAGTTCTTGGGGAATGTTCTGGCCATCTGGCGGGCAGGTGAGGGCTACGCTATGTGGACTTGTGCTAATACGTATAATTTAGATGGATTAACTTGGAAAGGTCCACTAGTATTAAAAGGAAGAGTTCAGGCTGTTTAAAGAAATTCTATAAAATGCACCGAGTGGCCCCAGCAGCGATGCCCTGACACACAGGCTGCCTGATTCTGGCTAAGGTGCCACAGGCAGTGAGGAAGCCCCTACACATGTATTGCTATTAATTTCCACACGCGATTCAAGCTAAGTAGCAAATAATTCAGCTAAGTAGAGGAAACCACCAAACACAGAAGATGCTGCTATGCTTATAAATCTTGGACTCATATGTTACTTGGTTCTCCAAAAATTGAACAACTTTTAGTTAAAAAAAAAAAAAGAAATCACCACCAGAAAACTCTTTCCACCTTCAGAGTTGAGGGGAACAGTGAAAGGACCCCAGCAAAATTTCACCTGTCACACTTAGCCCTGGGCAGTTAGGCTACTTAATGCACTGTGTGGGGTAGGTAAACCCCCTGGGACTCACACCCAAAATTGCTTTCTGTGGGACTTCACTGGCAGTCCAGTGGTTAAGGCTCCCGCACTTCCACTGCAGGGGGCACGGGTTCGATCCCTGGTCGGGGAACTAAGATCCCACATGCCCCGCCATGTGGCCAAAAACAAACAAAAAACCCCCCAAAACAAAAACCAAACCAAAACAAAATTGCTTTGTTTAACCCCAAAAACATATAGTAGAGGTGTCACCCTTTCTGCCCAAGGGGACTGTTTCTTTGACATCGCATATGATCTTCCGGGCAGCGAGGGCAGAGCCGACACCCAGCATCCCAGTCAGTTTGAGTTTTCCCCCTCAAATCCCAGGGCTTGGGCCCAGTGGGAGACTGTCCGCTCTAAGCATGGTTAGTGGTCCGTCCTTGGTTTGGAAGGGGAAGGACAAACATCCCCAGAGTCAGCTGCGGCTTCATCCCCGGTCCTGTCCAGGTCCAAAGCCAGCAGCTCTGCCCATCGCCGCTGCCCACGGTCTGCTCGTGCCCCTGAGGTAGGAGGTTCCATCCCTGGGGCACTGGATGGAACAGCCAGAGCTCGTGTCCCCACCTCTGAGGGGCGGCCTCCGGGTCGGGTGGTGGACCTGTTGTCCCTGTGAGGTCCCTCCCCGTGGCCCCCAGATCCAGCCTGGCCCCTTTGCCTTTGTTGGGGTGAGGGCAGGTTGGCGGGGTCACACCAGGCCAGATATTTACAAATGCCCATCCCCAGCTTCCCCATGAAGACTCTGCCTGGACTTCCCTGGTGGCACAGTGGTTAAGAATCCGCCTGCCAATGCAGGGGACACGGGTTCGATCCCGGGTCCGGGAAGATCCCACATGCTGCGGAGCAACTAAGCCCGTGCGCCACAACTACTGAGTCTGCGCTCTAGAGCCCACGAGCCATAACTACTGAGCCCTCACACCACAACTACTGAAGCCCGCACGCCTAGAGCCCTTGCTCCGCAACAAGAGAAGCCACCGCAATGAGAAGCCCGCACACAGCAACGAAGTAGCTCCCGCTTGCCACAACTAGAGAAAACCCGCGCGCAGCAACCAAGACCCAACGCAGCCAAAATTAAATAAGTTAATAAATAAATTTATTTTTAAAAAAGGAGAAAAAAAGACTCTGCCTACCCCGACACCCAGCCCAGCCTTAAACCACACAGAGACCTCACCTCTGAGTGTGGGTGGCAGACACTTTCCTCCAGACAATCCAAGACAAAACTCCTAAATCAGACCCACTCCCCAGTGACTTCCAGTACGAGGTTAGAGGTGGGCTTCTCTCCCATGCCTCCCCCAGCCCGGCCCTCACAGGGACCCTCTAGCATCCTGGTTCAGCTCAGAGAGGAGGGTCAGAGCTTGTGTCTCTCAAGCCTGAAGTGCCACCAAACCTGCAGGACCCCTTCTCTTGACAGTGGCTTCTGCCACCTTCTGCCTTCACCTCCCCCCATCGTGAGCAGCCCTCCCCACCTACTCCAGGGTCATGGCTTCCTAGGTGGGAAGGGGCTTTGGATGCCTCCTGGCCTCTGTTGTCCTACCTGATGTTCCTCTGTGACAGTAGTAATTTGTTACCGTGACTGTTCCTTTAATCCCGTCTCCTCCCCACCAGCACTGCACACCCTGCGGGCAGGGACCGTGTCCTCCCCTCCAGTGGAAATGGGATAGGTGTGACCCTTGCGGCTTCCCTAGGGATCTGGTCTCCGCTGGCCTCCTGCCCTGCCCACAAGTGCTCAGCCCAGGTCTCCCCTCTCCTTGTCTCTGCTCCTGGTCTGCCCTCTAGGTCCATGAAAGACCCTCCAAAGGGGCTCTGAAGCCTAGCATCTGGCACTCTCCCCCTGGCTTCAGGGAGCCCTAAATGTGTGTCCTTCCTGACACCTCTCCTTGGAGTTGAGACCTGGACATACCTGCATGCTGGCAGCCTAATGGACATTTCATTCATTATTCATTCATGCATCAACAGCTAATGAGCCTCAACTCCAGGCCAAGTTCTCTGCTCTCGTGGAAATTATGTTCTGAAGGGAGAGGCAGCCGAGTAAGTCATCTCAGTGGGCAACCACCACTTGTCATTCATGGAAGAAACCGTACGATATTGAGAGAACAATAGGGGAACCCATTCAGAGCGGGCCTCTCAAGGCGGCCTTTTAGTGGGACCTGAAGCTGTGCAGTCAGAGGAGGGCTCCAGGCAGGGGCACAGTTGTCTCCAAAGGACCCCATGCAAATGCTCAAAGCCTATGCTCTGCCCCTGCCACCACTCTAGTTTCCCTAGGTCAGGAGGGACCCCTTCAGCCAGCCAATTGTGTTCACTAAAAACCCAGCGGTCAAACTGGACACTCCTCTGCCCCTACCTCCAATCACCAAGTCCTGTGGGTTGTCCCTGGAACCTGACAGTGTCACTCTGCCTCCATCCCGTCCCAGCTGCCATTTTCTCTCTCCTGAACCACGTAGCAGCCCCCCTCCCCACCCCCAATGGTTCCCTGGTTTCGTTCTTGTGCTCTTCCTACCCATACTCATTGCTCTGATAAATCATCTTTTAGAAATGCATGTTTGCTGGGACTTCCCTGGCGGTCCAGTGGTTAAGACTCCGCGCTTCCACTGCAGGGGGCACGGGTTCAACCTCTGGTTGGGGAACTAGGATCCCGCATACCGCGTGGCACAACCAAAAAAAAAAAAAAGCACATTTGCTCCTGTCCCTCCTTTGCTTATACTCGACACTGGCTTTCCCTTTGTTTTTAGGATGAAATCTGAAATCCCTAATGTGCCCCTCATGGTACCCTTTGTGGGTGGTTTCTGCTCTCCTCCTGGGCTCACCTGGAGCTACTTGCACACTCCCTCCCTGGGTTCCTGCCGCACTAACCTTTGGATTCCTTGAAAGCCACCCCAGGGCCTTTGCATAAGCACTTACTCCCACTTATAGTGATACATCTCATCTTGCCTTAAAGTTTCATCTCTAACCTCAAGGGACCATGACCCATGACTTCACAGCTCTTTCAGGTGTGTAATTATGTACTGGGTACTTACCTAAGCCCGCCCCTCCTGCTCCAGGTAGGCTCTGGGGAGCAGGGGCATCTCTGTTCTGCCCACCATGGTAGCCCCAGTGCCTAGCACAGCCTGGCACATGCTAGGGGCACCACAATAATTATCGTGGAAATCTGGCTGGCAATGGATGAAGATGCTGCAGAAATCCTGGATCTCTCGCCTCCGTCACCGTAATCCAGCTCGCTCTCACCTGCCAGACCCTTCGGGGACTGAGAGCAGCTTTCCCCACTTCTGCCCCCTGGAGCAAAACGTCCTCAGAGCTGCTACCACAAAAAGCATCTGGCAGCAGTGGAGCCACTCCAGACCCCTCAAACATCCTCTAAGGGGGGGCTTCTGACTCTGATCGCCCCTTGGACCCTTCTAAGGAGGTCATCATCTAGGTCCTTCAGCTCTTGTTGCACGGAAGGGTCCAGGCATCACAAGGTTGGTAAGGTAGCTGGTATGCTAGCAGTGATTTTCAAAACTTTTTCTTTTTAATCTGCAGAACTTTTTTCTGACATACAACCCAAGTGGAGCCCAGCACTTGAAAACTGAGCTTCGCTGCTAGACATGGTGCTGGGCACCCTGCTTGCTCCCCTTCACCCTCCACCAAGTCCCTCCCTGGAGCCCGAGGGGGTGGGGAACCATCTCTTTACAAATGTGACCAGAAGTTCGATCTTCTGATCATCTTTCCACCCCACCACATAAGCTGTCTGGTAACCAGGTTCAGGTTTCCAAAGCAAAAGTCAGCTCAAGATTTTTGAAAAAACAAACAAAAAACAACTCATCATTTTCTGTAGCTTTCTAGAATGCAACCAGGCAACGCGTATCAACAGCTTCAGAATCCTGAAAACCTTTGATAGAACAACTCAACTCTCAAGAATTATCCTAAGAAAAGTCTTAAGTACGGAAGACGTAGGTTCCTATAAGATGCTTACTGCTGTCCCAATTATAAAAGCAGGGAGAAATGATAAGCCTTCTAGATGCTCAGCAGTAAGGGAAGGTAAAATTACCTGCTTGTGCTCACGGGGAAGGCAGCCTTTAAGAGGGACGAGAAATCACACTTGATATGGAAATAGGCCCATGATGGTGTAAAGTGAGAAATAAAGTGACAGAATGTTGTGGACAGAAAGATCCCATTTTCGTAAAAGAAAAAAAAAAAAAAAAAAAGAAGATATGTATGTAGAAAAAGAAGGGTAGATGCCAATATTTTAATTGTGGGATTATGAGTCATTTTTTTTTGCTCACTTGTACTTCTAGATTTTCTAAAATAAACGTATTTCCCTTTTATAAGAAAACAACAGGACTTCCTTGGTGGTCCAGTGGTTAAGAATCCCCCTTCCAATGCAGGGGGACACGGGCTTGATCTCTGGTCGGAGAACTAAGATCCCGCATGGCACAACGAAGAGCCTGGGCGCTGCAACGAGAGATCCCGTGTGCCTCAACTAAGACTCAACGCAGCCAAATAAATAAATAAATAAATAAATAAATAAATCTTAAAGAAAAAAAAAAAAAAACAACAGATGACATTAGTAAGATAATAGACACATCTAAAGGAAGAAATCCCTCACAGAAACAACTGTGGTTGAGCCTCCCCGCGGCCCCCTCAGCTGGGTTTCCTCTTCCCAGCACAGGGCTGGGTGGGAGCCCTGAGCAAGGGGACCCGCGTGACTTTTAAGGGAGCCTCTGGTTCTTCCTGGGCAGGCACCTCGCAGGCTCAATGGAGGAGAGGGCTCCTAAGAAGTGGGCCCTTTGGCCCCCTGAGGTCACAGCCTCAGGGGACATCACACCACTGAGGTCAGTGAACTCAGGGCGTTTGTGGCTCCACCTGCAGGCAGCTTGGCCCTGCTGCCCCAGAAGGTCAGCTGTGACCTGCGTGCGGTCAGTGAGCAGCCCAGCCCCGTCCCTTCCCATCTGCCCTGCCGCCCTCAGGGAGCCAAGCACCCGCCATCCACCCTCCCCATGGGTGCTGGGCCCGAAAGAGGCCCTCTGCTTCGTGTGGTGCTTTAATTATCCCCAGCTCAACCCTGGATGGTGGGCTTGTTACTTCACAGCGTCAAAATGAAGCCCATGAAAATGCAGACTCTGCAGTCACCAGGCAGCCTGGGCCCAGAACTTGTGCTGGGACGCTTAGGACGCCAGCCCGCTGGTTGGGACGGGATCTCGCAAAGAGACGGCTAAGTCCCTGCTCACGCTGTTTGCCCAGAACACCCCCCCCCCCCCAACCCCCGTCTCTGCTCAGGAGAATCCGGTTCACCCTCCCGCCGCCCAGGCCCGTCCAGGCAGATAACGTCCTGTTCAAATCCTTCAGTCTTTCTGGGGACACTGCCACTCGGCACCCATCACCCCGGGCTCTGTATCCAAGAAACAGGCGAGTGAAATCACTTCCACGGCAGCCCGGGCTCCCCCGCCGCCGCCCCGGCCCCCAGTCCAAGGCCTGGGCTGCCCAAGCAAAGAGAATAAAGACGAGACAGACTGAGGTATAGTTCAAAGGTTGGTATCTTTTTTGGTTTCCTTTTTTTTTGCTTTTATAAAGAAAAATAAGGTTGTATTTTTTGTTTGAAAGAAAACATAAGTCAGCCCCCTCCCCTGCCCCTGGGGGGCGCTAGGACCACCGGCCCTGGGCAGGAGGGGCCAGGCTGGCCCAGGCGCGAGAGGAGGGGGCTGGGCACTCGGTCAGGGCTTCCTCAGAGCCAGAGAGGAAGGGCATTCGGGAATGGAATTTGGCTTGGTTAGGCAAAAAGTAAAATTAAAAAACTCGACACACACGCCCACGGTACGAGTGGGGGCCAAGAGGCACCACCTCCGAGTTGGAACCATCTCTGGCAGCTGGAGTCTGGGACGTGGCGTGGCCCCTGGCCCCCAATCCCCCTCGTTCTGGGGTGAGGGGCAGGGCAGGAAACAGTAGCTCTCAGGAGTGGGGGGATGTCAGAGCAACCTCCTCCCCCACATGGTAAAAAAAAATTACTAAAAAAGCACCCAAAGCTTAATAAAACTAAACCTCCCCGGCAGGGAGAATGGGGGCATCCTGCTTACCAGCAGAATGCCTTACCTGGCAAAAATGTGTAGAAAAATAAAATTAAACTTTATCCCTGAATGACAGAGTGAAGACCCTTCCCCTGCCCTCATGACCCTCCCCCCAATGAGTCTCAGAATTCACAGAGGCTGCCGCTTCCTCCTGAAGTGGCACGAACGCGTGCACTGACACGCGCACGAGTGTGCACGCACACACGCACACACACACACAGCCCCACACCTGTGTCCAGGGCCCAGGGCAGCGGGACGGGGATTCTGACACCCACAGGCAGTCTCTCCTTCCTCGCGGCATCGTGAGGGTCCCTGTGCCAGACTGAGACCCATCCTTCCTCTTCTTGGGGGCAGGATGGGACCCCAGCACAAGGGCAGGCGTAGGGGGCAGACCGGAAGGGCAGTGGCAGGACCAAGGGGCATGGGGTAGGAAGCAGGCTAGCCACAGTGGCCTGGAGACAGAGGTCACGCTGAGCCCACCGTGACAGCAGAATGCTGAGGGTGGGCGTGAGGGCCCAGTCTCATCAGAGACCTGCAGGCTGAGGGGTCAAACAAGGCCCTTGTGGACAGCGCATGAGGGAGGCGGCTGGAAACGGGGCAGGGCAGGCCCTGGGTAGTGCTCTCATGGTTGGCAGGGCTGCTGCCCGGGAAGGTCACCAGAGGTAATAAAATGGGGGCGCAAGCAGGGAGAAATGAGTCTGGGGGGTGGTGCTTACACTAGTCCGGCTGGGCCCCTGAGACCCAGGAACTCTGAGGAGCCCCGGGCAGGAAACTCACCTGCCCACCCAGGAGAGCCAGAGGGAAGGCCTAGCCTACAGCCCACAGGAAGGGGCAGGACAACGGCAAAGGATGCCGGTCCTCAACGGGGCCTGCCAGGGGAGGTTTACCCTCCACCCGACTGGAGACCACCCCTCCCTCCTCCCCCAGGGAGCCTGAGGTGGCCCACGGGACAGAGGAGTACAGTACGAAGACGTAATCACAGCCCGCGGGTGCGGGGTCAGGGCCAGCTCCTGATCCCGTCACAGTAGTCGTGGCATTCCTGCCAGGCAGGGCTGGATGGTGGGGAGGGACCCCAGGGTCACGCAGCCCCTCGGGGACCCCTGGCTTCAGGATCAGAGTGTCAGCACCAAACACACAACTGATGTCAGCCAAGGAGGTGGGCGGGGAGGGCTGTGATCCCCAAGACCATGCCCAGCCCCGCAGTCTGTTAGGTGGGGGAGAAGGCTTCCGGGAACAGGACTCCCTCTGGCGAGGTCAAGGGTCCTGGAGAAAAGGGCGGAGGCGGCAGCCCCTCGAGGAGGGCTGAGGCCGGCAGTGGTGGAAGCGGCATGCACCTGGGCGCACCCTCCGAGACTCTCTGGGTGCCGGGAGGCTGCGGACCGCGGGTCAGCGCAGGCTCTGGTACAGGTAGGCCGAGGTGAAGAGGGCGTTGACAGTCAAGCTCACGGCCAGGAGGCCCCGGATCAGGGAGGGGCCTAAACGACCTTCCAGAGAGAAAACGAGAGACCTGTGAGCGCTGTGGGGCTGAGGCCCCGCCCCCAGGGAGGCTCTCCTGGGCTGAGACCCCGCCCCCAGGGAGGCTTGCCTGGGCTGAGACCCCACCCCCAGGGGAGGTGCTCCTGGGCTGAGGCCCCGCCCCAGTTCTTTCCGGGCACCCAGAGGCCTCCCCATCTGAAAAGACACGGGGGAACGTGGGGTCACTTGGTTAAATTCTGACTCCTTTCTTTTTTCGGCTGTGCCCTGCAGCTTGTGGGATCTTACTTCTCTGACCAGGTATCGAACCCGGGCCCTCAGCAGTGAAAGCGGAGTGCTAACCACTGGACCACCGGGGAATTCCCAAGTCCTGACTCCTTGGAGATGCCTCTCTTCCTGACCCTGTGCCACCAGGCAGGTACGGGCCAGGGCGGTACACACCTGCACCTTGCCATGGGGTACGCCAGCTTTACAGACACGACAGGATGAGTACCCTGCCCAGGCCTCAAAGGCGATAAGCTGCTGACTGGGGTCCCCCACCCCAAGTTGATGCTGCTGGGTCACATCCCAGACCCCACCTGATGTGGGAGCAGCACCCATTTCCAGTCAGCTCAAGATGATCATTCCAGGAGAATCCTCTGTCAACATACATGTCTCCCACACGTCTGGCGGCAGTACCAGGAGCTGACTGCTGGGCTTCACACTGAACTGGGATTTGACCTCACAGCCCGCCCCCAGCCCGCAAGCAGAGGAGCCAGGATTTGAACCCAGGCCACTCAGTGCCCTGCGCAGCCTGCAGCCTCTGCACTGGCCCCCAGGGCGCCCACGCTGACGCCCTCCTGGGGAACTTTCTCCAAAGGTGAAAGTGTTCTGTATCTGTTCTGTCCAATCAAGCGGCCACAGGCCACACGCGGCAATGGAGCACCTGCAACGTGGCTGGTGCAGCTAAGCAAGTAGATTTTTATTGTTATTACATTTTAATTGTTAAACGTAAAGAGCCACCTGTGGCCAGAGGCTCCTGTAAGAGCGCAGATGCAGACCCTAATCTGAGCGGGGATGCTGTCGCAGACGGGGTCCAGGAGGCCTCGGGTGGGCCACCTCACCCTCTCCTGTCACCCAAGAGCCCTCGAGGGGCTGTTCTCGGACAGCTCTCAGGAGGTGGCTGCGGACCCGCAGACCCCGCGCCACCCTGCCCTCCCCCCGCGCATCGCACGGGGTGCAGACCTCGCCAGGTGGTGGCCTCCTCCGCGCACCCTCTGGTGGTGGTGTCCACCACACAGGAGGATGACTGCGACGAGTCGTCCTCTTTCTTGATGGAGCGGCTGCTGCAGGTGCTGCCCCTTTCCGGCGCTGACTTCACGTCTGCAGGGAGAAGGGGTGTTTCAGCGGGAGCTCACGGCTCACCCCAGGGACAGACGCGGGGCAGCTCCCCCTCCAATCCCAGGATGGTCCTCGGACGTGGCCGGCCAGCCAGCCCTGCCGGTCCCAACTCGCTCGGCCCGCCCCGGGCAGTGGGCAGTGGGCAGTGGGCAGTGGGAGGCCAGGTCCTCATTCAGGTCCTGTCTGCGTAGCTGCCGTGAAGGGAGCTGGTTTTAGATCAGGAGCAGCAAACTCAAACACCGCCAGGCGGTGGAAGACGACGGCCACAAGCGAGGCTGCAGAGGGGGCAGGTCGGTGGGGCAGGGAGTGGCAGAGGCTGGGCCGTGGGACCTCAGCCTGCCCTTCCACCTGTCTGGCCCAGCGTGGCCAGATCTTCTGATATCATACGAGACACAGGAAATCCACACATTCATGTGAAAGTTCTAGATTTTAAAGGTTGAGGCCTAATTTAAAAAATTCTAAAATGCTTTGCAGAAAAACTTCATTTGAGCAAAACAAAAACATCTGCAACCAGATGCAGCCTGATGCATTTTTGATCCATCCCAAGGAACAGAGGATCCTCAAAGTCAATTGCAAAAGAAGAAAATAAAATCAGCCAACAAAGGGCAACGTCCTGGAGGGTTCAAGGTCACCAGAAGCCAGGCCAGGGATGTCTGGACTTGGAAGAGTGGCCACACAGTCAGATAAGAGCCAGGACAGGCCCCGTGTGACCTCTTGACGGTGTTCCCACCGCTGCACACTGACCAGAGGCCTCCCACGGCCCGCTGGGCTCTCCTGCCTCCGAGAGGGCGGTCAGAGGGCCGTACCCACGGTGTGCTTCGTGTCCCGCGCCGGCTGCCTCTGTGGGATGGGGGGCGGCTCGACGGTGAAGAGGCTGCCATTGCGGGGCGAGTGTTCGTCGGAGCTGCTGGGGGTGTTAGGGGCCTCCCCAGGGGGCGACGGGAACAGCAGCAGCTTCTGCCCCTTCAGGTTGAGCCGGGCAGGGCTGATGAGGGGCCTGCGGTGGCGCAGAGAGCCAGAGCTGGAGGCCACTGAGCCGGCCACGGAGGGCGCTGGGGAAGGGACCGGGGAGGAGGGGCAGCTCCCCGACAGCAGAGAGAAGTAATCTGGAGGGCGGGAGGATGACAGAAACAAAGACGACAATATCGTGTCAATGTCTGCTCTGGTTAGAGGAGTGGCTTTGATCCTGGTGCTTTTTCCTGTATTGACCCAGGGAGAAAGGCAAGGCTGGGCCTAGACTGGGGGGCAGAGGGGAGCCCTGCTGGGAACTGAGGGAGGAGGGGCCTGTACTTCACCAGGCACCCGAGAGAGGGGAGAGGATCACGGAGCCTCAGCCATGCCTCCTCTGCCCCCTTCCCCCCGACTTCTATCCAAAGCCCCTGGTTCCTCCCTCAGCTGAGAGCAAGGCCCGGGGAGAAATAAACCCTGGAGACCTGAGGTCAGCGACCCTGAGCCCTGCTGACGCCGGCACCCCAAGTGCCGCCTCCATCCGTCACCACTGTAAGGACGACAGCATTGTAGCTGATCCTAGAAACTCTCACGCCCATTTCACAGAAGAGGAAACTGAGGCACAAGGGCGTGAAGCACTTGCCCAGGGCTGCACAGCTGGGAGGCACAGGGCTGGGGTTTGAACACGATCCCCTCTGGGGGCCTGTCTGACCCCAAAGCTCACGCTTAATGCGGCTGCTGTCCCGCCCTGCACACGCTCTGGAAACGCCCGGCCCACACGCTGCCCCACCTGAGGCGTCTTCCCGGTCACTCCCCTTGGCATTCTGCCCTCCTCACCTGAAACCGGAACCTCTCTGGATCGGGACACCTGAGACGGTGGGCGGCTCCCACTGAACAGATACCCTGAGTCTGGAGAGGAAAGAGAAAGGCAACACAGGTCCCTGCGGAGACAGGGCCCCGGCTCCAGCCCCCTCCCCGCCTCGCACGGCTGCTCTGCCAAGACCCTGCCAAGACCGTCACCCAAGACCGTCACCCGTGTGGAGCTTTCACGAGGGCACGTTCCCACGTCGCAGATGAGGAGACCGAAACCCACAGCAGGCCGCACGGGAGGTCGCGTCCCGGTACCTGACCTGCGCCTTCTTCGCTTCAGCCGTTTGGAGCCCTGCCCTGCTCCACTAACCTGTCGCCTGACCACCTGCGCTGGGCCTTGGTGCACAGAGCCCGCTGCCCCTTCCTCAGCCAAGTGCACCCCAAGGGCAGGGGCTCCATCTCATGAGCCCCTTGGTCCCCCAAGTGCCCCGCTGACAGCCGAGCGTGGAAAGATCCGGCGGCCTCCACGTGCCCGCATGGGGGCTGCTACTCCACTGCCCGAAGGGCTCCGAGGGGTCCGTCGGCCACAGAGCCCCGCCTGCCCCTGCCACCCACCGGTCCGGGGACACAGACCCAGGTCAACCCCCAAGTGACTGTGTGAGGATGGCCACGTGGCCCAAGCACAGCCGGAGTCCTGTCAAGAACTGGGGAGGGGCCTTCTTGCTGGGTGTGAGCTGGAGGGACGCAGGGGTGAGGCCTGCAGCGAGAGGTGCAGAGACAAGTAGAGCAGAGAGAGAGAGAGACGGGAAGATGGACCCTGGCACTGCACCTGCGCCCCGGACCACCAGGGCCTCCTGACACCTGAGCCGAGGACCCGCCCCAGCAATGGAGACTCTGGGATCCCACTCTGAGACCAGAACTGCTCTGCCACCCTCGGGGCAGGGGGCCTCCTGAGCCCTCGCCTCGGGCCTCCCAGGGCAACCGGGAGGCTGCCTGCTGACACAGTGTGCAGGGCCCACACCCACGCTGTCCTGCAGAGGCTCGGGAGCTTGGGCCCCTGCCCCACCCTGGAGGCCTGCAAGCGTGGCGGGCTCCTGGGGGGGCTCCAGAGAACACTCTTCTGGGGAAGGGCCCAGCTTCCGGGCCCCCCAGGTCCCTGGGTCCAGGGCATTCCATGTCCACCCTGCTCCCCTGCCCCGCTCCAGCTGCTGCTCACGGAGGGCCCGCAGAGGCCCTGTCTATCAGCCCCGGGGCCTGAGCTCAGGAGCTCTGCTGAAAAGCCATTTCCAGAGGAGGGCAGGCAGCAGCTACCCTCCGCCAGCAACGTGGCTCACGTTTGGTGACACAGAAGTCCCTGGAGTCCAGGTCTCCGTACCACTCGGGGCTCTCACCCCTTCAATCCCAGCCTGAAGGCCTCAAACACTACCCACCGCTCAGCTCACGCGCTGCGTCCAGCGAGCCGTGTCTCCTGCAGTGTGGCCCACCCCCTACCTACGGGGACGCTGGACTCGAGTCCCGGAGGGAAACAGGTCCAGAGGGGTGTCGGCCTGGAGGGGGAGCCCCTGCTTGGGGGAGCTGCGCAGGGGCTTGAGACACTGCACGTCAGCAAGCCCAGCTTAACCAAGATGCCGCCCACCTTCCTAGAGGCTGGATCCTGCCGCAAACCCCCGCAGCCCAGGCCGCACCCCGAGGGTGAAGCAAACCCCGTGGGCACTGGGTGGCTTCCCAAAGTGAGGAGGGTCGTCACGGAAGCCCCCGCAGGGCTCCTGGGAAGACTCTGCTGGGGAAGGGGAGGGATGAGACGAAGCCTCCCGTGACAGGGGCCAGGTGCTGGTCACACCGGGGCTCCCTAAACGCAGCGGACCTGCACCGAATCCCTGCCCTCTGGACCACACAGAAAGGCCGGGGGCAAATTTTGCAGCCCCCAGTGTCTCAGAACAACGGCAGTTAATAATAACGGTGAGAACGGTGATAAAAGACAAAACCCCATGGGCGGGGACGTGGACCCACCGGATGCCTAAGCGCTTTAAATACACCACCCGGTTTAACCCTCACGACCACCCACAGGGTGGGTTCCACTACTGGCCTCAATTTTTTTTGAGGGCAACTGAGGCTCAGCATGGTTAAGCCCCTTGGCTAAGGCAGCCAGCGAGTGGACACAGCAGGGTCTGAACCCAGTTCCGCCCGTCTCTACAGCAGAAGCACCACAACCCACCTCGGGCTCAGCCAGAGTCTCCGAGCCCAGCTGCCCCCAGCCCCGCGCTGCCCACCGCTGCCCGAGCGCCACTTACCTGCTCGCGTCAGAGAGGGGATGGTTCCCAGCGAGAGGGCCCGGCTGAGGCGGCCGGGCAGCGAGGAGGGCGAGGCCCGGCGGGGAGACCGGAACAGCTGCTGGTTGGCAAGTGGCAGGAAGCCGGGCGGGGCAGGGATGAACAGAGCCGGCGAGGGGCCTGCGATGCTTGGGCAGGGGACGGCCAGGCTGGGGCCGGCAGGGAAGAGGCCGGCAGAGTCTCCCGGGAAGTACCTGCGAGAGAGAGCCCGGCGGGCATGGGAGAGGGGAGTGGGTCAGCCCCGGGGGCCCTGGAGCGGCCTCCGCACGGCGGGCCCCCTCCCCTCCCACGGTGCGAGGTGGGGCACGAGTCGGGGTCCCAGAGGAGGCGTGTGTTAGTTGCAGCAGAAAAGCAGTCCGACCACATTCACGCCATTAGGAGCGGGTGGCTGGGAGGTGCCAGCGTGACCCACCCCTCCCGGCATGCCCCCTCCGATCCCCCTCAGCCTCACAGCAAACTAGGTCCACTACGAGTCTCGGTATTAAAGTGACACTGTCGCCCTCACCAGCCTCACACCAACCCTTCACCTCGAAGCAAAAACGCCCAGCCCTGCGCTGGCCGCTCAATCGGGCCGACGGCCTTGGGCTCCTCCGCGCCGCTTCCTGCTCAGTGCCCAGAGCCCCCTGGCAGCGGCCGAGCTCGAGGGGCCCCTGCTCCCCAGGGCCCGACCCTGGGAGTCCTGCCGCTGCCCTCTGGTCTCAGACACTCCTCAAAAGCCCCTGGAAGAGCGGGGCGGAAGGCAGCCAAGCTTGGGAATCTCCGGGAAGAGGCTCTGGCCGGACACCAACTTGAACTTAGAAAGACCCGTAACGATCGCAAGGCTGCCCGAAAGACGGAAGGTGACAGTGTCTCTTTAACTCGAGAATGGTACAGATCACACAACAGGACCCGGTGGCCCCAAGCCAGAATGTCAACCATGCTTCTGATTAAGGCAACCGATTACAGAGGGGGAGGGACAGAGGCAGTTAATACATGATTAGTCCGCCGTCTGGACGGAGCTGCGGGAGGTCCAGCCTTACCTCGGTCCCCAAGGGACAACTGAGCCCATGGATAATGTGCCGATGGACGGGCAGGCTGGCTCAGTCCCTGCAGCAGAGCCGGGGGGCTGCCTAAGGTACCCACCCCGTGCCCACCACGACCCTGAGCTCAGGGCACCGCTGGCCAAGCTCCACTCCACTGATTTCCCTATCTTTCATCCCTGACCCTCTCTTTAAACAAGTTTTATGAGGAAAGTGTGGGGTCAGCTGATGCCCTCCTGGAGAATCGCGTGACCTCTTTAAAGCCTTCCAAAGCACCAGGAAGCCACCTGGACTTCAGAACCAAAGCTGGGGCCCAGTGTTTGGGGGACACGGGGAAATCAAGGCAGGAGCTCATCAAGCAAATCTACGGCGGAGTCTGGGCAACCTGGCTGGCCCCAGGCTGGACGCGCCTGCATTCCACCCGCTGACCCATCCTGCCTAAGCCCGTCTGACCCCTGCCTCCTTTCCCCCAAAACACCTGCGGAAGGTTCTGCCTCTAAATACAAGATATGATTTTGTGCTGTCATTTTAGAATGACATACCGTTTGGCAGGACAGACAACCTTGAGGAGTGGCCCAAGGTGGGGGGACACTCGGCACTCCAGTGAAGGGCAGTGAAGGTGCGCTGGGACCTTTGGCCAACTTGCTCCAATTATGCACGAAGCCCCGCCCCCTGCTGGGGCCTGCACCTCCCAGAGGACCCCATCTGCCCTGTGCAGCAGCAGCCTGATGAGGGCAGGGCACGTGGGCCATGGGGACGGGCACGCCCGGGCCCTTCCAGCGGGTGGCAGCGCGACTCTGCCCGCACTGGGCTTCCTGTGCCGCCCCACCGGGCAGCCCACAGGCCAGGCCAGGCCGGGAGTCGGCCGAGGGCCACCTGCAGTAATCGGCAAGTAAGAGGAGAGGGTCCAAGTCGGGCTGCAGGTTTCAGAGGTGGCCAGCTGGGCCCAGAAGCTGGGTTTTGTCAGCTCTTTCCTACTCTTCCCAGATTCTGCTCACACCTGGGGCTGCCCCAGAGCTTATAACCTGAGTCTCTCATCCACCTGGCACAGGTGCTTTCCCAATCTCTGATGCTACTACAAATGGTGGCACCGAGGGGGAGACGGTTCTGTGGTCTGACCCTCTCGCTGGGACATGCAGTGGCATCACTCAACTAGCAGATCCTTGTGAAGCACCAAGCGTGACCCCTTGTCCTGGCTCCGCAGAAGACAGGCCCCAGGAGGCCCCCGTCTAAGGAGCCCCATCTCTGCCAGGCTCCCGAGTGCTGCACACGGACTGACACTTCCTCTGGCGACGCCCCCCCAGACTGCCTGTGCCTTCAAATCCCATCTCAGAGAGGCCCCAGCCTGGATCCAAGTCTGTGTGTCAGCCGGGACACAGGGGCTCCGGGGAGGGGGCGGGCGGCTGGCTGCACTGCCTCCCATCTGACACCGAGGGGGACCTTTGATTTTCCAAGCCAATCCCAGGCCAAGCCGGGAACAACAGGAGAGAGAGAGGACTACATTTTAAGCAGCAGTTTATGGAGACGAGGAAAAGTATGAGCCAGCAGGGCACCCAAGGATGGTGGGCCCTGAGCCGTTTGGTGCCCACGCTGCCAGCTCCCAAACCTGACTCTGGTGGGCACCCCCGTCCCCCGAAGCCCCCGCCCCCGGCACAGAAAGAAGCCTCTGAAGGAACGTGAAAGAAAAAAACCAGAAAAGACGTGGTGCCTGACGCCCACCGGTCAAAGCAGGGCCCCGGAGGCATTTATTGAAAATACAGCATCAAAAACACTACATCTATGGCCGGGGGTTGCGGTTACAGTAATGAGAGGATCACTAGACAATCATCCACGTCTACACAAGAGAGGATGGGACACTCGGTGACAGCTGCAGGCAGAAGGGACACGGGCCCCTCCCGGCGGGCTCCTGGGCAAGCGTTACGAGCGAGCCTGCTCGGCCTGGGGCGGGGACCCCAGAGCCGGAGGGAGAAGACGGCCCCTTGATCCCAGATGGTCTGACTGTCGTCCCCAGCGGAGGGGAGAGAGGCCCCCAGCAGGGCCGACACATTCCCAGGTAATAAGCCACGATCCCAGTGGTGCCCGCACTTCCTCAGCTGTCGCCAGTAATGTCGGAAGGTGCTGGAATATGCTCTATGTAATGAAACTTTAAGGGACAGGTGGGTGATTTTCAAACATCACACCAAACACTAAAGAGGCCAGGAAGCCTTCCTCGATGAGCTCCATCTCGTGACATGAAGGTGTCCTTCCGTCCCCACTAGGGGGCAGGAGCGACATCTGCTCAGCAGGCTCCGGGCCAGCAAGAGAGCTGGTTAGGGTTGTTATAAATAATTTAACTTAAGTACACACGTACACACAGATGTCCTGCTTCTACTCAACACCAAGAAAAACAGTAATTAGCATTGCGCCGCCAGTTTCCTTGAGAACAGGGCATTCCAGAGGGCAGGGCGCGCACAGCCAACGGACACGGGCTCCCCGCCCGGCGCCCCTTCTCCCCGAGGCTGGCCGGCCGGGGCGAGGGACAGGGCAGCCCCCCCACTCCTCCTCCGTCTCGTCAGCGCTCTTCCACCTCACGCTCCTCCCCACCCGGGCGCTCGGCACACGGATGCCGAGGGGTGAGTGGGGAGGGGCGGCCGCCTCGGAGCCCGAGAACATGAGGACGGCGGGGCCTGCTCCCCGGGGGCTCTGCAAGGGGCCTGAGCCGGGCACGCTCCACCTGCCCCTCAGGCTCAGCCAGCTGACGGCCCTTTCCTGAGTTGGACCCGCACACGTGTGTGATCCGCTCTTGCCTTCCCTGGGCTCCCATGTGTACAGCGGAGGGGTTGGCGCACTTGGGGCCACACCTGGAGGGGGCTCATGCCTGCAGCGAGGAGCGGCAGGACCCAGGGCCCTGGAGGGGCGCACGGCCTTGGTCCAGCCTCCTGCCACGGCCCTGGGAGGGCAGCCCCCAGGCTGGGAACTGCCTCCAAAGGTGGACAGCATGTCAGCCTCCAGGGCACATCCACGCCAAGGTCAGCACTCAGGGGCCCTGGAGAGGGGTCCAGCTCTCCCTCCACAGGCGGTAAACAGGCTGGCACAGCAGGGCCTGGCCCAGGGAGAGCGAGGCTGAAGCCCTGTGGGGTCTACGGCTGCCCTACAGGGAAGTGGGAAGCAGGAGCTGTGGTGCCCTCCCTGAGGGGCTCTAGGGACCAGGAGGAGGGCAGTGACAGGCCAGAGAGGAACAAGGTGACAATGACCTGGTGTTATGGGCCTGTGTGTCCCCTGGGCTCCTTACCCCATGCTAACCTTGGGCAGTTGGAACTCTTGCCAGGCATCATATTGGAGGAAGTGGGTGAGAGGAGGAAACTGGGGACACCCCTGGCATGGGGGGAAGGGAACAGGGCCAACGAGAGCAGTTCAGGCCCCGTGCTGCCTGCCAATCAGGGCCGCCTCGGCCCAGGAAGCCTGAACCCCAGTCCCTGCAGGGAGTGAGTGGAGGGCTTGGCCATAAAGGTTGGGGTCCTGCCTTTTGAGGGCAGAACCAGGGGCTTCCCAGGAGAGTGGGCAGAGTGTGTATGCCCGGGTTCTGCCTATCTATCTGGCTCACAGTGGTGCCCAAACAATAGAGAAGTAAAGGAGAGAGTATTTAGACCTTAGACCTCCCCCCAGCCTGGGCCAGTTCCCACCACGGCCTGGCTGTTAAGAAACCTGCTGAGCACAGGAGAAGCAGGATTTCCTCCTATCCACCTTGAGAAAGGCCTCACCCCACACACTCACGGTCAAGGCCTGTCTGGGCCTAAGAACTGCACTCTCCATTCCTGGGGAAGGAGGCTGAGGGGTAACAGGGTCTCAGAGCAGGGAACCCAGGGGGCAGCCCTGTCTCCTCCTGGTTTCACCAGCTCCACGGGGCTTACGGGGCAACGGGCAGGACCAAAGGGACAGACCAGAGAAGTGACGGTGGGACGAGGTAGGGGGCTCCGCTCTGGCCCCGGCTCAGCAGCACCTGCCCATGCCAAGCAGCCCGAGTGGTCAGGCCATGCGGCTAGGGCCCAGCCTGCAGCCACTGTCACCAACCCATGTCAGGGGGCCCAGAGACGGTGCAAGGTGAGAGGAGAAGCAGGCAGCCGGCCTGCAACCCTCTTCCCGTGGTGTCAGAGCCAGGAAAAGGGCCGTGGCCAGTGTGGGGTGCCTGGAGCTGCCAGCAGGAAGCCACGGGTCAGAGGCAGGCAGCATGGGTGCTGCCCGTGTTCCAGGCTCAGGACAGTGAGGGGGTCTTTGGCCAGAGAGGTGGTGGCAGTGAGCAGCTAGAGAGCACTCGGGGGGGTGGGGGCCTGGGCTGGGGAATGGCTTGGTGGGGCCAGAAAGGAAAGGGGGACAGGCCTGACTCCTCGGGGAAGTGGAGGGGCTGGGCCAGGACCTGGGGCCCTAGGCTGGGCAGGGGGCGGGAGTGAGGCAGGTAAGAAAGATGCAAGACAGAGGGGCCCTGTCTGCGCTGCGGGCAAAGCCCTGGGCCTGTCCGTCCGTCTGTCCTCCCCCCGCAGTCACTGCTGCTTCTCTGACCTTCGGGGCCGGAACCTCCGTGGGCCCGTCGCCTTCCTCGTGGCCACGGCGGCTGTGAAGCCCACCAGGCAGCACAGGGACGTGGTGCTGAACTTGAGCGTGTCCAGCCAGCTGGGCGAGGCAGCCTGCAGGTACTGCTCGGCCAGGTGCAGCGCCAGCAGCAGGGCCCACAGGCCAGTGGAGAAGGCGTCGATCCTCCGGAGCCTGCAGGGAGAGCGGGAGTGAGGGCCCAGCGAGGCGGGATAAGACGACCCCTCCCGCTCCTGCCACCTTCATCCACCCCCAGCCCTGCTCAGAGGACAGAACCCAGGGCCATGAGGAGAGCGTGGGCCTCTGAATGCCGCTTCCAACAGTTACAGGCCGCACGACTCTGAGTCAGTGTTTCTCTGAGCCTCAGTGTTCTAGTCTGTACGATGGGGCTAAGAAACCTCCCTGAGAGTCACTGGGAGATGATGTGGACACCGTTCGGTACAGGGTCTGCAACCGCACAGGGAAGCAGAGCAAAGGCCCAAGGGCGCCCCTCGACCCTCCAACAGCCCGCGAGCTAGGTTATCACCACCCGACTCTGCAGATGAGGAGCCTGAGGTGGAGCAGCGAGGCAACGTGGCCCCAGTGGCCCCTCAGAGCCCCGCCCCTCCAGCCCGGGGCCTTCCTCCCACTGTGCCCCGCCCTGCCTGCCCCCCACGCACCTGACGCGGCCGGCCAGCAGCACGGCCAGCAGGCAGGTGAGCAGGCCCAGCCCCACGACGCCCATCTGGTGGCTCTGCCCGAAGGCCCAGGCCTCGTGCAGCTTCTCTGCCACGTGCTTGGGCAGCAGGCCCAGCAGCTGCCGCCAGCCCTCGGCCCCAGGGGCTGTGCCGTTGTCAGGCGGGGCCGAGCCGTTGCTACCAGGTGGCAGGGCCGGGGGCAGGGGCGCCCCCGGGGCAAAGGGGTTGCTGGTGCCATACAGCGCGGTGGTCAGCAGGAAGGCGCAGGCCAGGAAGGCGAGGGCTCGCAGCACGATGACCTGGAGCGGGGCCTTCACCATGGACGAGCAGAAGCTCTGAGGGGGGGGAGGGAGAGAGGGAGACACTGGTCAGCAAGAGGGACAGAGCCACCGACATCCGTCCTGGTGCCCACTCTGTGCACGGGGGTCTGGCCAGGGGCCCACTTCCTGAAGAACCCACCAGTTCCTGATGATCAGAGATGCCCTAAATTCTCACACACTCTTGGCTCTGTTTCTGGTTCACCACTGGGTCCCATTAATCTGTCTCATTTCTGGGCCGTCACCCCACTGCGAGCTCCTGTGTGGGGAAGAACTGTGCTGCCACATTCTCTACAGAAATCCTTTTGATGTGATGATGACCTCTTCTTTCAAGTATGTTTTTTTCAATCGTTTTCAAATTCTCATAAAAATTTCCTACTGCGGCTTTAACTGGAATTGTAATAAGTATACAGATAACTCTGGCCAAAATTAAGTTAAAAAATACAGCAGTAAGTTGTTCAGTCTGGGAACACGATGGAGAGGAGGAAAGCAAGGGTCAGAGCATCCCACTGTGCAAATGGGTGTGTGGCTGGCGCGTGGCTGTGTGGTCGGGGGCCTGGCTGCAGACTGGGAAGCACACACCAACCAGTCAGCGAGATGGTCACAACCAGCAGGGCACCTCTGGGGACCCAGGGGGTGGGTGGGAGTTTCTCTGGGGAGGATGGTTTTTACTTCTAAACCCACTTGCTACTTATATCACATTGTTTTAAGCCAGGACACGCCAGCATCTGAGTACAGTGATAAAAATTAACAATGGTTTTAGCCAGCCAGTCCTGGGCTCAAATCCTGGTGACACCACACACCAGGTACGTGGCCTCTGCGAGTGACTTAACCTCCCCAAGTCCGGTTTCCATGGCGCCTTGGAGAGCACCCACCACGAAGGCACTGGGAGGAACCCACACAGGCGTTGGGAGGTGCCCAGGCTCAGCAGGGCAGCTCAGAAGCCCCCATCACGCACGCAAATAACAAACATTCTCCGTAGGACCCCTGCTCTGCTCCGTCTGGGGACAGGTTGGGACGTGGCCCCACGGGACAGCTGTTGCCCCAGGGAAAAGGGCCTCAGCTCTGCAGAGCTGCCCCTAGTCACTGGCCCAGCCCTCTGGGAAGGGGTTTCCTGCACGGACTCAAGGGCTGGGGTGCCCGGAGTGCCCCACGGACGCCCCTCGGACCTGCGTGTGGGTCTGGTCGGCCTCCCGGCGCTTGAACCGGCGGCTGAGCAGCAGGGCGCGCAGCTGGCGGTTCTGGTGCTTGATGTAGTGCTCGACGGCTGCCTGGCACGGCCGGCACAGCTTGTACATCTGCTCCAGGTGGTGCCGGTACGCCTCGATCTCCTCGTCATACCTGCCCTGCGGAGGGGGACGGAGGCTCAGGGTCTCCAGGGGGCGACCGTGTGCAAGTCGTCCCCAATCTGCACCTGCTTCCCCCGCTGCCCAACAGGACAAATGGCTGGGAATAAGGGCCGCCCAGAGGCCGGGACACGGCAGGGCCCTCAGGTGACAGCAGACACTCCAGCCAATTCTGTCGCTCCGAAGGACGCACCTTGAGGCCAGAGCCTGGGACGTGGCCCCTGCTTCAGGCCCTGCTCCCGGACTCCAGAGCTCCAGGAAGGCAGGTGACCCACGGGGTAAGGTAGCTCTGGGCTGACACCACCTGGACGTGGACAGACGGACAACCCAGAGGTGGGCCTGCCTCCCCCCTTAAGCCCAGTGGTCTAGAAGACACTGGAGAGCCCCCGGCCGGGCCAGGGCCCTAGCAGAAACCAAAGGGCCTTTACGCTTCAGGAACAGCCCAGGAGACCCGAGTCCCACCCCTCCTCCCCCGGGAGACGCAGCAACACCCACTCCCCCCGCCCTGCTCCCAGGGGAGGGCGGCAGGGCTATCAGTTTGGTCTCTTGCTGGGACTGAATGTGCCAGAAGACCTGCCCTGGCTGCCTCATCGCACGTGCCTGCCCTTCTCTCTGCAGCCTCCCCGCCTCTCCCCTCCCAGGCCCAGCTCACCTCCATTTCCCTCCCTCCCCCACTCCCAGGCTGGGCCTTGGGAAAGTCAGTGTCTCTGGGCTTCAGCTGGGATTTTCTCCTGAGCTCACGGAACCCCCAGACTGGGCGAGGCGACATCAGCTAGATGACGAGGCTGCTGGGCTCCACGGTGGACCCGGCGGAGGCAAAGCCCTAACACCAAGCCTCTGGGCAGCGCCTGTCTCCCCTCCTCTCCCGCAAGCCGGGGCATCGTCCACCAACTCCAGGGCAAACTGCCCGCCAGCCAGTGGCTGAGACTGGCTCAGAGGGACACGGACAGGATGGTCCAACAGGGCCCCGAGCTGGAGCCCGAGGACCCTCCCTCCCCCTGCCCAGGGACAAAGCCCTCTGGACCGGCACGAGCTGGGCCTTCCACGACGCTCCCAGGCTTGGGGCCCCCAGAGCAGTGACACGAGACAGGAAGAGCGAGAAGCGAGTGGCAGCTGAGATGACTAGATCACACACGCGGAACACAGGGCCAGCACGGGCCGGGGTGAGGAGGGGCCTCCCCTCCACTGCTCTAGCGCCCAGCCCCTCCCACGCCCCGCTCACCTCATCACGTGGCGAGAAGGCAGCCAGCTGCTTGATCTTGGTGGTCTGGTGGTGACTGCACCGCCGGCACAGCAGCACCTGGCTGCTCACCCACTGCGGGGGCTGCACGGGGGCCCGGGGGCCGGGCGCGCCGCTCACCACGTGGTTCAGGTGCTCCAGGTACTGGGCGGGGATCGGCTTGTTGTAGTCGCCGTTCTGGGGTGGGGAGGAGGACCTGAGTCAGGGGGAGCCCCTCCCCACGGGCAAGAGCCTCCCCACGGGTTCGGGCCAGGCGCCGGACAGAGGCCCCGCGTGCCGACACTCCACGGAAGCGGATCCCTAACGCTCCCTCGCTTTACGTGCAACGCAGAAGCTCTCCTCCCAAAAAGACTTCACGGGAACCCCCAACACAGGCGATACGCTGAGGGTGCAGCCTGGACCCCGCCCCCTGCCCACACTCCCACCTGGTGTCCCTCCTCAGGACCCAACAGGGGCTGGCACAGGGGTCGGCAAACTCTGGCGATGGGCTGGCTGCCCACGTCTGTGAATAAAGCTTTCCTGGGCTTGAGTCACAGCCACAGGCGCTACTCATGTCTGTGGAGACTCTGCAGTGCCGGGCAGTCGCAAGAGACCGCGTGGCCTGCAAAGCCTGAACTCCTCATTGCCCGGCCCGCAGAGAGCCTGCTGACCCCGGCCTGGTGCAAGGCAGAGACTGGGCTTCAGAGCCAGAAAGACCTGGGTCTGAACCCAAACCTGCCAGTTTCAGAGCTGTGACTTTGCACAAGTCACCCTAGCTCCCCGAGCCTGTTTGCTCCTCCTCAAAGGAGGGGCCCAGGGTCAGGGCCCAGGGCCCGCAGGTCCTGGATGGGAGGGCCGCACCTCCTGAAAGCCGTTGTACTGCTCGCAGTGGGGGCAGTCCCAGCAGTTGCGGTTCCCATAGGGCACCACCGTGTCCTGGTTGCAGAACCAGCAGTTGACGACGGTGTGTGTCGGCTTCATCCTGTGGACGAGGAGAGTGGAATCAGCGGGAAGACCTCCGTACTCATGCGACAGGAGACCAGGGAGAGCATGTGGGAAGCGGGATGGGGACCCCGAGCTGGAGATGCAGGCAGGCGGAGGAGGGCAGGACGCTGTGTGTGCAACGGCAGGACCTGGG